>NC_063340.1:7452597-7548123 GCF_021869965.1 Rhincodon typus | reverse complement strand
CAGCTTTCCTGCTCCTCTGATGCTGCTTGGCATGCTGTGTTCATCTATCTCTACACCTTGTTATCTATAGAGTTCACCTGTTGCTTTCAATTCCTGATCTTGGGAATTTGATGGCCTCTTCCTTGATTAATCACACAACGAAGCTTAGTCTTCCTCACCTTCAAATAAGATTTTTGAGGTTCTAACCAAGCACTTCTGGTCTGGAACTTGTAAACTAAAATCCATACACTGAGGTAATCTATTTCATAACTTCTCTGAACTAACTCCTTTTGCTACGAGAAATCTTTTCATACATCTAATTTCAACCAGGAGTTCTGTAAACTGACGAACAAAAGTTTTCCCAAGTATGGGTTCTTCACCAAAGCAAAAAAAATTCTAATTCTTCTAAATAGAAAGTAGACCAGTGTTCCTCAGTGTTTACTCTGTCCACTCATAACTCTCCCAACGCAGATGCATTCCCATTATCACCCCAGCAAGTCCCTCCATCACACTGGCTTTAGAAAAAAATCCTGCTCAGTTTATAATTGAATCCCCTTATACACAGAGACCAAAACCCACATGCCACTAGTTCAAAATCCAAGCTTTAATAAATATATATATATATACATGCCTTACCGCTTATACACTTTTTGGATGGTCTCACCACATTCTTCCTATGAAAATTATGGCTGTCCAGATTGTTGATGGAAGGAAAATCTATGGCTGAGCAAACTCTTCAGCCCTACCCAGCCCAGGACCATCAGAACTCACAAGTCTAAGCATTGACATAGAATCATAGAGTCATACGGCACCGAAACAGACCCTTTGGTCCAGTCCATGCCAAACATAATCCCAAATTAAATTAGTCCCACCTGCCTGCTCCTGGCCCATATCCCTCCAAACCTTTCCTATTCATGTACTTATCCAAATGTCTTTTAAACATTGTAATTGTACCCACATCCACCACTTCCTCAGGAAGTTCATTCCACACCCTCTGCGTAAAAAAAAATTGCCTCTCATGTCTTTTTTAAATTTCTACCCTATGACCTTAAAAATGTGTTCTCTAATCTTGAAATTCCCCATCCTAGGGAAAAGACAACTACCATTAACTTTATCTGTACCTCTCATTATTTTATAAACTTCTGTCAGGTCACCTCTCAACCTCATACGCTCCAGTGAAAAAAGTACCAATCTATCCAGCCTTTCTTTATAACTCAAACCTTCCATACCTGGCAACATCCTGGTAAATCTTTTCTGAACCCTCTCCAGCTTAATAATACCCTTCCCATAAATTGGCAAACAGAACTGGACAGAATATTCCAGAAGAGGCCTCACCAATGTCCTGTACAACCTCAACATAACGTCCCAACTCCTGTACTCAAAGGATTGAGCAATGAAGGCAAGCATGCCAAACGCCTTTTTAACCACCCTGCCTATATGCAATAGGGTGGTTAAAAAGGCGCTTGGCACACTTGCCTTCATTGCTCAGTCCTTTGAGTATAGGAGTTGAGACATCATGTTGCCTGACCTGTCATGAATTTTTACACTGAATCTCCTTTGCTAATGCTACACTCCCAAGTGACGGATCTGGCCCTGAAAAAAAATGATTTAGAGCACCAGTAAACCTCCTCAATTCAAGAGGGGAAATTGTGCAACTCATGCTCATTAGTTTAATCCTTTAAGCTCTGGTATCATTATGGTGAATCTCTTCTCTGCCCTGTGCTTTAAGGCTGATGGGACATCCATGAGGTTCAGTGGCCAAAACTGAATGAGTTACCCGAGATGTGGTCTAACCAAAGGTTTGTACAACTGAAGAGTCCAAACACCACATCTGAATTTGATCCCTTTGCAATAAAAGGGAGGATTTCCTAAGTTTCGCATCAGAAGCTGTGTAACAGGGGCAAAAGGACCACTATTGTGGAATACAGAGAGCCTGCAATTTAGAGGACAGTTTAAGAGGCAGAGAGGAATTGCTCTCCCATGTGAAGTTTGTTGTGGAGCCTGAAGATGTGGCTGTAAACTTCAAAATCTGTGACTTTGTCAGCTGTGGTTCCATTGACAGGACTCTCACCTCTGAATTCGAAGGTGCTGAGTTCACGTCCAACTCCCATGACTTTCAGAAAATTTAAGCCTGCAACTGCAGTACTTAGGAGCTGCAGCACTGTTGAAGGTGCAGTATCTCTAATGCAATGTTAATAAGACATGAGAGCAGAAGTAGGCTATTCAGCCTATTGAGTCTGCTCTGCTATTTAGTGAGATCCTCAACTCCACTTTCCTGTCTTTTCCCCATAACTCTTGATTCCCTTACTGATTGAATATATTCGAGGAGATTTTTAATGATCCAGCCTCAGCAACCCTCTGCAGTAAAGGATTCCACAGATTGACTGAAAGAAGTTAAACAGATGTTCCTATCTACCGTCACAGGTGGATGTGCTACTAGTTTGAGGAAGATCACAGAAGTCAACCATAGTGTCCTGGCCAATACTAATTCCTCAATCAACATGACAAAACAAATTACCTGGTCATAATTTAATTGCTGTTCATGGACTCTTGCCATTCTCAAATTGACTACCATGTTTCCTCCTTAGAACAGTGACTGCAAATCAAAAAGTACTTAATTGGTTGTAAATTGCTTCAGGTGGTCCTGAAAGGCACCACTTATTTGTTCAAGTTTTAAGAAATGGCCAGGCCAGCATTTATTTCCAATCCCTAACTATCCTGAACCAGTCCACGCGATGCAGGTGGACCCATAGTGCTGTCAGAGAGAGATTTCCAGGATTTTGATCCAGTGACATTGAAGGAACGGAAATATAGGTCCAAGTCAGGATGGTGCGTAGCTCAGAAGAAAAATTGCAATTGGCGGTGATCCCAAGTGTCCAAAGCAGACGCTTGGGACCATCAACTTGCCCTTCCAAGTGGGTAGATCGTGGGTTTGGAAGATGCTGATGGAAGGAGCTGTGGTTGATGTAGATCGTACACGTTGCTGCAACTGAGCATCGGTGGTGGAGGGAGTGGATGTTTGTGGGTGTACTGCCAATCAAGCGGGGGCTGCTCTATTCTGGATGGTGTTGGGCTTCTTGAATATTTTTGGAGCTGCACTCCTTCGGGCAAGTGGGGAGTATTCCACCTGAGTATTCCACTCCTGACTTGTGTCTTGCAGATTTTTGTCAATAATATGTTGATGTTGTTCACATCTCAGATTCACATTAAGCAAACACGTATATCGTTTATAATGAGTGATTTTTTTAAAAACTGTAGCCAATTGAACTAATAGTGTAATTTTCAACCACTGCAGAAGATGAGCTGTAGCAAGAGGAAAGAGAATACAAATGAACTGGTGGCAATAAAAGTCCTGAACACAGAAAAATAATCACAGTTAATTTACATTCATGAGTTTATCCTTTTTCTCGTCTTTCATATTTTGTTTCTGGTTGATAAGACAAAATTGATACCTAATGTATAAAACATAGCAATGCAGAACTAAAATTTAATTTTCAGATATGTAATTAGCTATGTATAAATGGCATTCTCATGTTGTTTAATTGATAATATGTGGAATAATGGAAGGGTATTACATTAAAACTTGGATTCTCATCGGTGTTTATACAAATTTGAGATTAAGGGCCTTTTGTTTTCTGTAAACAGTGAACGCTCCAAAGCAGCTAATTCTTAAATTTCCACTTACCCACAGACTTTACACTTTTTTTAAAGGAAACTTTAAGGAGAGATTGGATAGGCTAAGACTTGCTTCCCTGGAGCATAGGAGACTGAGGGGCGACCTGTACAGAGGTCTATAAAATCTTGAGAGGCTTAGATAAGGTAGATAGCTGACAGCTTTTCCCCATGGTAAAGGAGTTTAAAACTGGAGTGCATTGCTTTAAGGGGAGAAGGGAGAGATACAAAAGAGTCCAGAGGGGCAGTTCTTTCACACAGAGGGTGGTGCATGTCTGGAATGAGCTGCCAGAGTTAGTGGTGGAGGCGAGTACAATTTAAGAAACATTTGGACAGGTACATGGATGGGATAGGTATGGAGGGTTAAGAAGTAAATGCAGGCAGATAGGACTAGATTAATTGTGAAAACTGGGCAGCATGGACAAGTTGGGCCAATAAACCTCTATGACATTACATGGAGTTTTGCCGAGGAAACAACTGTGCATTACATTAAACTTTCCAATTAAGGATTCAGTAATGCACTGCACACTGTCCAAACTATTAAGAATTGCAAATTCAATTTCAAGTTAGGTTCAGATAACAAAGTAAAGGAAGGGAAAGAAAGTTTGGACTGAGATAAAATGAACGATAAAAGAAGCAAACAAAGAAACCTCCAACAATAATTAAAATCTGAAGGAATGAGACTTCACGTGTTTAATTTCCTATGCCAGAGAGATTCTGGGAATAAGTTAAGAATTAACACCACCCCATTAAAAGGGCATTCACGCTTAACATTTTGTATTTGTTTTAGCGAGGGTCCAAGAATCTCATCAAGTCAGGAGCCAGTCAGCAAGATGCTTTTTTCTTGCTGCTTTTCTGAGGAGCAAAAATCAACCTCCATGTTACATGTCAATATCTCTAGCTCCAAAAGTTACTATCTAATTTGTGCGTAAGTAACTGTGTGCTATAGTCTCATTGTTGCTTTAGCAGCAAAATCCAGCCCCACATGTTTCAAGCTAGATGTCGTACAATGTAGCCCCATTTTAAATTGTCTCATTCAGCATTGAGTTGTTTTTGTGTTACAGACATAACTGAATCAAAAAAGGCACGTGCAACATCATGGTTAAATGAGTTAGCCAGGGTTAGAAACCCCTATGTGGTGTTATGGAGATGGCGGTGGGATGTGGGTCTGGGTGGGATGCTGTTCAAAGTGTTGGTGCAGACTTGATAGTCCAAATGGCCTCTTTCTGCACTGTAGGGATCCTGTGATTCTATAATCAGCTGCACTTTGGATCAGCCTCTTCTGCTCCCTGACTTTCTCCTGTTCAACGCTATGGTCCTGAACCTCCTGCTTGCCACTTACCTTGCAAGCCTACTGCTTCTGTCGCTTGCTTTATTTATTCTTTCTTGCTGCCTGCTTCCCGTACAGTGAGGGTTCTTAAGACTGTAGGAAATAGGAACAGGAGTAGGCTGTTCGGCCCCTCGAGCCTACTCCGCCATTCAGTAGGATCATCTGACACTCCTGACATTGACTTTCCTGCCCTTTCTTCATAACCCTGATTCCCTGACTGATCAAGAATCTATCTAGCTCAGCCTCAAATATACACAAGGACTCTGCCTCCACAGCTGTCTGTGGCAAGGAGTTCCAAAGACTCTCAACCCTCGGAAGAAATTCCTCCTCATCTCAGTCTTAAATTGTTTACCCTTTATTCTGAGACTAAACCTGGGTTCAGAAGAAGAGCCCAGCATGACAGAATAGGGAAAGGAGTTGGAGTTGCGCGTGGAAGATTGTCTGGAATTGGAGTGAGACACTACCTGTAGAAAGAGTTGGCATATTTTGAAAATATTTTCAAAATTTATTTTGTTTGGAAGTTTTTATTCATCTAGGAGTTTAGGAATGCACTTCAACTTGCAGGGTATAATGTTTCAGTTTTTTTTCTCTCGGATGAGAAGTGCCCTCCAGAACCTAACTTCAGCTTTTGCACAGGTTGCAATGGGAAAATCTGATTCGCTTAAAGTTCTTTCACTTCTAGTTGCTTTTTTCAGAATCGCAGCTATTGAGCGAAGAATTACCGGAATGACATAGCTGCCAAAACCATCACTTTCTCTGTATGATTGTTAGAAGCTTTCAATCAAAATAAAAAAACAACGAAAATATCATACAGAATGTCAGACTCATAATCGTTACCTTGACCCTCTTAACATGATATTTATATAATTATTGAATCATCACTCTTCTTTCTTCTGCAAAATGGGATTTGCAAAGTAAGGGAATAAAGAAAAATGACAGTGTTGAATTGTAAATGTGTATGTACATGCCGTTGCAGCTGTTTCTGGTTCATTTTCCTTAATGAGCTTCATAGTTATAACAAACGACAAATGAGTCGTATCTACCCCAAGGGAGGCCGAGTGGATTCCAGTAATTACATGCCTCAAATCTTCTGGAACGCTGGCTGCCAGATGGTCTCGCTGAACTTCCAGACCCCAGGTAGGGACTGCTTAGACTCGCTGTGCAGGAATCAAGAAGCGACTGCCAAACAGATGCCCTTCGATGAGGCTGAATCATTTGCCAGTGGCATTTCCATCGGCAGACATATGGCCCAGCACAAAATTGCCTGTGTAATCAAAAAGCCATGAAAAATGCACAGTGAAGTCATGGTGTTGTGCAGATTGGAAGTCACGGGATTAATTTAAAGCAGGTCACTATTTTGCCCACCACCAACAGAATTTTGCTTAAAATCTGTACATGGGCAAGCTTTATTTATAATTCCTATTTTGTGTGACAAAGGACACAATCGTGAAAATGAAAAGGGTCATACTGCTGCACCACTGCCATTGCACGTGTAACATTTCGATGACTTCTGGCTTGGAATCTTCCAACCAAGCCAATGCAAATCCCAATATTTCCAACTTACAGGAGAACTGAACCTAATTTAAACTACAGCATGTTTTATTTTGGCAATAAACCTCATAACTAATTGATTTTCGCTTTACAATGGTTTGCTCCTCTGTTATGTAATGGGTCAGTTGCAAATCCCAACAATGATTGAATGAAGGAATGATTTTACTGTCGCATATATCTAGGAACGTACAGTGAAAAGTGTTTTTGTCACTACAATCTGGTGCCTTTTTGAATTGCAGAAAGAATAAAAAGAAATTACTGAAATAAGAGTTCATCTTCTGTTCAAATTGGGGTCTCAAGCACGGCTCCGGGACTTCTGCAAGATCTCTGCAAGGTGTTCCAGGCCTCAAGGAGCCCCCACTCTCGGTACAGCAATGACATTGCTGATGCCTCAGGAGACTTCATCCACGCTGCTGCCTTACCAACAGTGCCATGAGTCCCTGCTCACTGCCAAGAGTCCCCACCAATGAAACTGACAAGATGTAGTCTGATTCTAATTAAGTATAAACGTAAAGGCAGGGTGCCTAAGATTTTCTGTGGTGCACTCTCAATGGTCATGGATAATCTATCTCTTTGTTCAATATGTGGCATGCAAATCCACAATGAAGTTATGACTACACATGGGAGGTGGGGGATATTCCTCCATGCCCTACATTGCAGACGCCTGGACCTATATTATCCAGTTCTGGTAGAGGTCAGTACAGAATGACTCCAAATGAATGTAGGATGGGCAAGACGTTAAGGCAGTGACTTTGTCTTGGACAGTGCTACAGCACTGGCAGGAAGAACCTGTTTTGACCTTCTTTTCCTTCCATTCTAGCTTGTTCAAAAGATAAAGCGGACAATCAGTCCTTTTGTTGCCCATCTGACCTCTTTGCCAAGGGCCACTTTCACCCCCAAGTTGTGCCAATCGCACACCATTTCCTCTGGTTAGCTCCTTGCTAATATATTTACTTGTTTCATACAGAGTCATGGAGGTCTGCAGCACAGAAGTAGGCCATGTGGCCCATCGAGTTTGCACTGATCAAGCACAGCCACCTAACTATTCTAATTCCATTTACCAACACTTGGCACAGAACCTTGTGTGCCTTGGCATCCCAAGTGCCCATCTAAATATTTCTTCAATGCTATGAGGGTTGCTTGTTCTACCATGTTTATGGGAAGTGAGTCCTCGATTCCCATCTCCCTCTGGGTAAAAAATCTTTTTCTTACATAGCCTGTAAGCCTCCTGGCTCTCACCTTAAATCTATGCCCCCTGGTCAATGATCCCTCCACCAAGGGGAGACGTTCCAGTCCTGTCTATGCCCCTCATAACCTTCCCTCGTGGTATCTTATGGAGAAAGACTTAAGCTTTTTGGTTGAAGTTGGCTTTGAACTTTAGTTCCAGGTTTTAAAGGTGCCGTGTATTTTTCCAGTCCACAATCACACCTCAGTATATCTTTCCCCATCACTTTAATGGAAACAGTTGACCTCTTTAAATAAGCTGATTAAGACCTGCATAAAATTAGCAGCATGCAAAGATTTTAAAAGTCTGTTTGTTCTTGTCACTGTTAATATTGAGTTAAGAATTAAAATATCGATGTAACAGTTTTTCTTTAAAAAAACCTGTTAATTCTCCTTGAACATCAGCATTTTGATACCTGTCCTGCCTGATCTAATTCTGCAATGTCTTATGTTGCATAACAGATTTGGCCATGCAATTAAATCAGGGGAAGTTTGAGTACAATGGATCATGTGGGTAAGTAATATGCCTCTCCTGTTAAGAAGCTAATGCAATGTTTCAGTTGAACTGAAATATATTCAAGTATCAGCATTGAATGTATTTTTCACAGCATTTATGTTTGTATTTAAATAATTTATTAAGTATAATCAAGTGACTAGCACTTTATTCAAGTAAATAGATTCTTAAATTAAACGATTCTTTAGACTCCTAAATTCAGTCCCTCAGATGCTGATATTGGCCATTTAAGTGAGAAGAGATTTTGTTATTTTATTTTATTCACTCGTGGGATGTGCAAGTTGTTGGCCGGGCCAGCATTTATTGCCCATTTTTACTTGCCTTTGAGAAGGTGGTGTTGAGCCGTGTTTGTAGGTTGATCCACAATGCCAATAGGGAGGGAGTTCCAGGAATTTGATCTAGCAACAGTAAAGGAACGATGATATATTTCCAAGTCAGGATAGTGAGTGGCTTGGGGAATTTGCAGGTGGTGGTGTTTCCATGTATCTGCTGCCCTTATCGTTCTGGATGGAAGTCGTCATGGGTTTAGAAGATACTCTCAAAGGATCTTTGGTGAATTTTTGCAGTGTATCTTGTAGATAGTACACACTGCTGCTACTGAGCATCTGTGGTGGAGGGAGTGGATGCTCATGGGTGTGGTGCTAATCAAGTGGGCTGCTTTTTCCTGAATAGAATCTAGCTGCTTGAGTATTGTTGGGGCTGCACTCATCCAGGCAAGTGGGGAGTATTCCATCACACTCCTGACTTGTGCCTTGTAGATGGTGGACAGGCTTGGGGGAGTCAGGAAGTAGTTACTTGCCACAGTGTTTCTAGCCTCTGATCTCTCTTGTAGCCACTGTGTTGATGTGGCGAGTCCAGTTGAGTTTCTAATCAATGGTAACTCCCAGGATGTTGATTATGGGAATTTAAGCAATGGTAACACCATTGAATGTCAAGGGCCGGCGGTTAGATTGTCTCTTATTGGTGATGGTCATAGCCTGACATTTGTGTGGCTTGAATGTTACTTGCCACTCATCAGCCCAAACCTGGATATTGCCCAGATCTTGTTGCATTTGAACATGAACTGCTTCAGTATCTGAGGAATTGCAAATGTACTGAACATTGTGCAATTATTGGCAAACGTCCCCACTTCTGACATAATGATGATGGGAAGGTCATTGCTGAAGCAGCTTAATATGTTTGGGCCGAGGATACTACCCTGAGGAACTCCTGCAGAGATGTCCTCGAGCTGAGATGACTGACCTCCAACAACCATTACCATTATGCTATGTGCTAAGTATAACTCCAGCCACTGGAGAGTTTGCCCTCAATGCGAAATGATTCCAGTTTGTCTAGGACTCCTTGTTGCCACATTTAATCGAATGACATCTCAAGCTCTCACTCTCACCTCTCCTTTAGAACTGAAATGAGGAGAAATTTCTTCAGCTGGAGAGTGGTTAATCTGTTGAACTCATTGCTGCAGAAGTCTGTGGAGGCCAAATCATTATGTGTATTTAAGACAGAGATAGATAGGCTCTTTATTAGTAAAGGGATTAAGGGTTCTGGCGAGAAGGCAAGAAAATGAAGTTGAGAAATGTATCAGTCATTATCAAATGGTGGAGCAAACTTAATGGGCTGAATGGCCTAATTCTGCATCTACATCTTAGGGTCTAAGCTACTAGGTATCACTGTGAGATCTCCCAGTTGGTGATCAGATGTATCAAATCTGTTACCAATGCAGTTTGTGCCGAAGCGCACTGCTTTAGCTCGTTGCCCCTTGGCAAAGTCAGTGCTGCAGCCCAAGCTGCCATCCCCCAATGCAGGGCATGATAGACTGTGCATACATCATGCTCAGAGGGCTATGTGATAATACAGCTCAATTCATCAGGTTCCATTCTGTCAATGTGCAGGTCATCTATGACATCAGTACCGCATCTTAGAGACCTGTGCCAGGTACCCTGGGAGATGCCATGATGCCTGCATCCTTGAGAACTCTCATGTTCCTGCTGAGTGTGAGGATCCAGATGTCTTCCAAGACTAGTTACTGGGGGACAAGAGCCACCATCTGCAACCATGGCCACTGACTCCCGTGACGGAGGCCGTTTTGTAGACTATAATGTAGACCGTTTTGTGACTGGGGCCATGGTTGAGCAGACAATAATCCTGCTGAAGGTGAATTTTCTTGAATCAGTCCGGGGCAGGCCCTGTAGATCTGCCCAGACAGCATCCCACATAACCCTAACATGATGTCCTCTGCACAACTGGAGCAGGCAAAGATGCAAGATGATGGAGGCTGGTGAGCTAGGGGAGCAGGAGCTATCCTCCAAAGAGGAGGAGGAGGACGTTGAAGGCAAGCAGAACATCACCTTCAACATGCTAGAGTGCAGCAGCGCAGGGCTCTAGAAGCCTGAAAGGAATTAATTGATACCCAATTGCAGTCGATGCGAGTCACTGATTGAATGTAAAATTATTGGTGCATGACATGCAAACATTTTGTTTCTAAGAGTCAAATGCATCTTATTTCTGTTTTATTGTCCATTAGCTTTTGCTGTTGCAGAATAAAATTGACCGTGTTGAAGTATTTGAAGACCCTACTGTATGTGATGGTCCTAAATTGAACAATGAAAAAAAGTTGGGATACAGTGGGCATTGGGGAAGAAGCAGCAGTGATCTAGGAAGGGTTGTAAGATGGGATGTGGACAGGTAAGATTTGTGGTTTGGTAGACGTTGAGATAAATGTACAAATTTACAGACTATGTGCAGTGAAATGTCAGCCACGAAAAGTGTTGGTTTGTGGTTGCTGTCCCACTATATACAGGATGAGGGGCAACTTCTGACTGCCAACACATGATTGGGTGCGTGATTGGTGTTCAAAGATAGTGCCAGCGATTCTAGGACATCCTGGCACTGGCAAGAACTTCTGCCTACGCCAAGTGGGAGAGTACAAGTGGAGGTGTGTGGCCGTCAGGGTGTGGTGCGCAGTTAATGAGGTGACTTTGAGACAATAGCACAAGAAAATGTGCTCAGCCTCATGGAATACAACCCCCATGAAAGGTGTCAAAGGTCAGGGAAAAGCTAAGGGAGACATTAGATCAAAGGTGTCATTGTCTTTTGTTCAAATGGGTGGTAATCATTGTAGAGAAGACAGGGCTTAGATGCAGAGTGGGTGTCAATGGCAGAACAAAAGTAAGCACAGATTGAAAGTAAATCAAAAAACAGGATACAGACAATAGGGGCATCAGAGAACAGGCACCGGTGGGACAGGCACAGTTCATGGCATGTTGTTATTGAACAAAGTGTCGAGTCCAGAGGCTGTGAAGTGCCCAAATGGAAAATGACGTGCCTTTCTCCAGCTTGCGTTGGACTTCCCTGTAGAACTGCCACAGGCTGAGGGCAGAAATGTGAGCATGAGACCAGAATGGTTTTTTTGTTGACGTGGCAAGTGACAGAAAGGGCAGAGTCATGCTTGCAGACTGGCTGGGGGTGTTTTGTAAAGCAGTCACTGAATCTGCATTTGGTCTCCCATTGTGAGCAAAGATGAAGTAGACCAGATTAAAGGAAGTACAAAGTAAACTATTACTTCAACTGGAAGGAGTGTTTGGGGCCTTGGATGGTGAGGAAGGAGGACGTGAAAGGGCAAGTGTTATACATTCAGCAATTGCATGGGAACGTGCAGTTTTGAACAGGGGTATGAGATGGATGTGGAGTCGAGGCTGATGGAGGAACGGACCAATGTATCGCGGGGGGAGTGGTCTCTTCAGAATACTCATGGGGGAGGAGAGGGCGAGATAAGATTGGTGGTGGCATCACACTGGGGATGAGGGAAATGGCGGAGAATGATCTTGTGAAGGTGGCCAGTGCTGGGGTGGTAAGTGAAGACAAGGGAAACCCCATCGTTGTTCTGGGAGGGAGGGGAAGGAATGAGAATGAAAGTGCAGGAAAGACCTGGAAAACTAATTTGTGGATTATCAAACATTCCAGAAGATTTTAGCATGGAATTTTTCTTGAACAAGTTTATAGTATTTTAGCTGCTGCCTTGACCCAAACTTTATTTAATCCTCTGTAAAACCTACAGTCAGTGCATGATAATGCATTCTCAATGCAATCTATTGGAGATCCCCACAACCTGACCTTCGAATCAAGCAAAAATTGGGAATGGTGAAAGCCACATCAGGGAGGTCATTCGATCTGTGCGGGTGGCTTTCTTCAAGGTGAGAGGCAATTGCTGCATCTTCACTGCTGACTGTAAAATCCAAGCCCTTGTGTCGAAATCGAGATGGACTGGCAGGAAGGCCACCCAGCTCCACACCCAAGTAATGCTGGATCTTCAGCCATTATAAATGCAGGCTCATGTGTGCTACCTTCCAGGGAACCTTGAAATCTCTGTTGTGATGGGTGCATCTTGATACAATGTAGGTTAAAAGTGCTTCTGTTGAGTGAAAGCTAGCAAGGGATTAAGCTAAAAGGACAACAAGGCTGGCGACATCTAAATTAAATTTCAACATGGATCCACAAACTAATTGCCTGGAGGCAATGATCGTTCAATGTCGGGGCAATTATTCACATGCGTTGCTACTTGACAACTCTCACTCCTTTGAACTCGGCCAGGATCATTGCCAAGTTCGGTTTTTGACTGCAGCGCTTGGGAATATTCAGCTTAATTGAAAGCTGATGCTAGAACCAAGCTGTAAAAACAGGAATTAAAGTGAATTGTGGAAGCTGGGAGCAATGTAACAACTGAGGGCTGTGAGAAGGATTGAGTACAACAGAGAGGAGTTAGGCGTTACCTCAAGTCAAGCAATTTGAAGATTCGAGAGCATGCAAAGACAACAATTGTTGATGAAACTAATACATAACATGTTCTGTAAGAGCAGGTCAATGAGCCATAGAAAGTCTCATCTTATTAAGTATTCATTCAGTCCTCCTTCACAGAGATTGAAAAATGCTCATTTTAAAAACATGTCTATTTTGCCTGGAGTATGATTATAGCATGCCTGAGTGAGGGTATTGAACGAATCTGTGCAAATCGTTGTGAATCTGACAACACTCATCTTCCCCTCACCATCAACTTCTACTCCTCCACTGTTCCTAGATTAACATACAGTTTATCCAACATCCAGTACTAGATGACAGAAATTTCCACCAATGAAATTTCGGGAAGACCGTAGCCGTTGTTTTCAATCCATGCTGTAAATTCCGTTCCCTAGCTACCAACTCCATCCCCCTCCCTGGCAACAGTCTGAGACTAATCCAGCCTGTTCTCAATCTCAGTGTTACATCTGATCTCTATATGAACATCAAACCTCATATTCAAGCCTTACTAAAAGGATGGATTTTCACCTCCTTGACATTGCCTGACTTCTGCACTGTCTCAGCTCCTCTGTTGCTGAAATTGTTCTCGATTTGACAATCACGGTGTTCTCCTGGCTCGTCCCTTATTCTCTACCCTCATGAGCTTGAAAACAGCTAAAACTGGTCGTGTCTTCGTTCACACCCCCCTGGGCTTGCTGACTTAGGTTGGCTCCCAATGAAACAACATATTGACTTCACATCCTTATTTTCAGTGCTTCTTAACCATCCTTATGTCTGTAATCTCCCACACATCCCTCATCTAGGATATCTGTACTCCTCAAATTTGGGCCTCTTGACCATGCCTAATTTTATTCGTTCCAATATGGGTGACCATGTCTTGAACTTCCAGGGACCTAAGTCCTTACATTTCTGTCTATATTCCTACATCCTTCTGCCTCACTACCTTGCTTTCTTCCTTTCAGGCATTACATAAATTCTACCTCTTTGCCAAGCTTTTGATCAACCTTTCCTTCCATGGCTCAAGGTCATGTTTTGTTTTATAATTCTCCTGAGGAGCACCTCATGACATCACATTCAAGTTGCTGTGTGAATCAGCTCCTACGTTAACTTGTTCAAACGGATTGAGGACACAACTGACATCACTGAACCTAGGGCGATGTCACAAGTTCATAAAATGTTTGATTGTCTTTCTTTGGATACTTACAAACATTTTGGAAAGTTGGCTGTAGCCTGATGATTCAGGCAAAGGATTTGCCCATGGCAGAGACGTGGTTCACTCAGGTCCTTCTGCACATTCCTACCCAGTGCACATTCCTGTTATTAGACATCTAAGACAGGCTCAAATAAGATTTCTAATCTGTACACATCTAAAGTTCACTGACAAAGTTGTAATTACAACGCGCTTGCTTTTGTTGTTTTGGCTTTCAGTAGTTTTAAGACTATAAGACTATAAAATAGGAATAGGCAGTTCCATCCATTGAGCCTGTTCCACCATTCAGTAGGATCATGGCTGATCCAACATTCCTCATATCCACTTTCCTGCCCTTTCCTGTAAGCCTTGATTTCCCCTACTGATTGAGAATCTATTATCTCAGCCTTAAACATACACAGGAGTCTGGCCCCACAATTCCAAATATTCACAATCCTCTGAAAGAAGCAATTCCTCCTCATCTCAGTCTTAAATTGGCACCCGTTTGCTCTGAGACTATGCCCTCTGATCCTAAACTCTCCCTTGAGGGGAAACATCTTCTCAGCATTTACCTAATCAGGCCCGTTAAGAATCCTAAATGCTCCAGTGAGATCACCTCTCATTCTTCTAAACTCCAGTGAGTAGAGTCCCAACCTGTTGAACCTTTGTTCATAAGACAGTCCTTCCATACCATGGATCATCCTAGTGAACCTTCTCTGAGCTCTATCATGGAGTCATACAACATCAAAACAGACCCTCTGGTCCAACCAATCTGTGCCAACCATGTTCCAAACTAAACTAGTCCCATCCACCTACATTTAGTCTATATCCCTCCACACTTTTCCTATTCGTGTACTTATCCAAATGTCTTTTAAACATTGTCACTTTACTTGCATCTACCACTTACTCTGGCAATTCATTCTGCACGTGAACCACACTGTGTAAAAAAAGTTGCCCCTCGTGCCCTTTTTTAAATCTTTCTCTGCTCACCTTAAAAATATGCCCCTTAGTTTTGAATTGCTCCATCTTAGGGAAAAGACCTTTGCTATTCACCTTATCTATATCCCTAATGATTTTATAAACCTCTTTAAAGGTCACGCCTGAACATCCTATGCTGCAGTGAAAAAGGTCCCAGCCTGTCCACCCTCTCCCTATAACACAAATTCTCCAGTCCTGGCAACATCCTGATAAATCTTTCCTGAACCCTTTTGAATTCCCCCACCTTAGGGAAAAGATTTTGCTATTCGCCTTATCTATTCCCCTCATGATTTTAAGAACCTCATGCAGATCGTTTCTAACGATATTTATGTAGAGATTTGTCAGAAACTGTTAAGTTTTTAAGAATATTGTTCTTCGTGTTAGAAATTTGAATAAATTGCGTTGTAATGCTAATTTGTTTGGAATTCCTTTTACCCCTATTAGTTTTCTACTTAAGCCTGACTTCATGCGTCGCCCTGATCGGACCTTTGACCCATTCTCCGAGACTCCAGTGGATGGTGTTATTGCAGCGACCTGTTCTGTCCAGGTAAGAAGTCAAATAAAGTAACTTAACTTTATTTCACATCAAATTAGATTTTACTGTACCTAAAAGCAGCTCAGAGTCATGATAACTAGCTTGTGCAGTCTTGTTGTCGTCATCACACTGGAAATGGAATAGTACACTATCCGCAGCAAACACCCACAAAACTGCAAATGAGAGGAAAGACCTACTCTCTCAGTCTCTACCACAGAATGGTTTATTCGTTTATGGAAATTAATGTCATGAAATCTGAGGAAATGTCTTACATTGTTTGCTTGCCATTCACTGCAACACCATCATGCTCCATGAGATGGACAAAATTATGATTAACATTGACCCTCCCATTTATTTAAGACATGTAAAACCTACCAAGAAAGTGTGCCAACCATTGTGAAAAACTATGATGAGAACTGTGGCCTGGATCAAATCATTGACTGTGTAAAGTGTAATGAGCCAGCTCTTCATCACTGGCCTGATAGCAAAGCTCCCTGACTTCAACCTTGTGACTTTTACTGTTTTGAAGCATAAAACTCTCAAACCAAGGCGTCCTAACAAAGTACGAACAACCGGTATTTATGAACTAAGCAGAATTTACTATACAAGATATGATATATTCTTAACAAAAAGCAATTAAGTCAACAGAGTCTTTTATGTCTCAAGATTCTCTTGATTACTGCCAGGACAAACAATACCTTTCGTTCTGTTTCTGTCTCTGAATTGTTATAACATTGAGCTGTGTTACAGAGTTACATCACAGAAGTGATGGTGAAACTATGTCAATGAAGACGTTTGAGTTTTCAACTTTTGTCCCTAATTCTTGCTGTCTATTGGGAAGTAGTCTGTGTATGTTCCAATCAACCTGTACTGAGGTTTTATCACACACTTCTGGAGCAGATGGCACTTGAACCTGGGCCTCCTGGCTCAGAGGAAGGGACATTAGCACTACATCACAGGTACCCTCAAGGGATAGCACAGACTAACTGTTTTCACCAGCTGCAGGTGCAGATCATCTGTATTCCACACATGTAACTAGATTCCTGTAAAAACTGAGATAATCGTCTATCTTTATTTCCTTTTGGGCACATCAATTTCATTCCACTGTGAACAAATCCTTTCAGATATGGGGGATTGTGGCTGAACAAGCAATGTTACAACAATACAATTATCAATAATACAAAACTACTCCAATGGATACCAAGACAATTGAGAACTAGTGCTGGTCATTCATTCCCAGCATAGTTTTAGGGAAGAATGTTTTTTTTACAATGCAGTTGTTTTGTCCCATAGATATGGTTAATACATCAAGACAGTTATTAAGCCTATGTTAAATTCAAAGACATGATGGTTCCACATCCAGTTGGCAGGATGACAGGTGTGGATTAGACTGATGTGAACAACATGGGGTCAATTCCTATTCCAGGTGGAGTGGATTTGGGATCTGAGATAGTAGGAACTTGGATTTGGGATCTGCTTTTTTGTCCTAGCCGTGGTGGAGGTCATGAGTCAAACCTTTAGACAGAGAACTGGAGCAGAAGAACCCGGCCTCTTACCTAAGATGATCACAGTAGATGCTGATTTAATACTACTGACTAGAGTAGGAAAACTGAGGAATTGATGCTATCACTCCACAGAACTTGAATCAAGTTCCCAAACTCCGTGTGCCCCAGCAAAGTATTATTGGCAGCTATCCATATATGCCAATGTTTGTTTTTGTGAACAACCCTTTGTCTTTTGAATTCCGAGAAGCCACGTGGTAAATCCTTTATAACCCAGAAATTATCCAAACTTTTCATTTACAAATTCTCATAATCTGTAAATGATCGTAGAATATTGGATTGTAAAAACTCATCTGGTTTGCTGATAACTTTTAGGGAAGGAAATTTGCCATCCTCTCTTGGCCTGGCCTACTTGTGACTCCAGGCCCACAGCAACATGGTTAACTAGTTACAGCCCTTTGAAATAGTCTAGCAAGCCACTACGTTGTATCAAATAACCACTATGAGAGACATTCATGCGTAATAGTTCCAGAAGGTGACTCAACAATAGTTTCTAAAGGGATGGACTATAAACACTTACAACGCTCCCATTCTGTGAACACTTAAAAGACATGGTTACATGATAAAGTGTTTGCATTTGTTATGCAAAAATTACAATAAATGCCTTTTTCTTTTCTAGGTAATATCGGGCCAATTTCTATCAGATAAGAAAATTGGCACATATGTAGAAGTAGATATGTATGGCCTACCAACTGACACCATTCGAAAGGAGTTCCGAACACGAATGGTGATGAACAATGGCTTGAACCCAGTATATAATGAGGAACCGTTTGTGTTTCGAAAGGTAAGTTGGAGATCCAGTGCTTCAATTGGTTCTACGTCTGAAGTACAGAACTCGGATTGGAATATTTGCCTGCTCAATGGTGAACCACGAATAACACTGCACACAAGGAAGTTATGCAGCCCATACAACAACTGTCCAGTTGATCTCATTTTGAAACCCGAAGAGTCATGCTTTATTCTAACTGGTTGGGGAGAGGGGTGGGTTAATAGGGTTAGGAGAGAGCAAAACTGCTGTGTCACTCAATGTAGGAGGCAGAGGCTTATACAGTTCCTGAGCCTGAATCATGAATTTGCTAGATTAGCAGAATCAGTTCTGAGACGTCCTGTGCAAACATATGGTAGCACCGAGCTACCAGTGGCTGATGTCTAAGCTGCCTATCCCCAGTCTCCTATCCCCATGGTAATGCCAACCTTCCTGAGGATGATTGGGTGGGGGAGAGGGGTGGGGTGGAGATAGTGGGGGTGTTGGTGTTGGGTGAGTGTGGTCCTGTGATTTAGATAGGATACTGATTGCCATTTTAGGAGAGTTCTGGACAGAGTGTAGACCCCCAGGTAAGCTTAGCCTGATAACTGTCGGGGGTCTGATCAAAGAGAGTCTTGCAGGAACATGGAGCCGGAAGGAATTTGATATGGACAATGGAGTAAGACTGTGGGTCACCACTAAACTGAGTTCGACCCTTCCCTTCCAGTCACTATCCAAATTAAGACAAATCCATAAAACTATTAGCTTTGTGGAGTCAGTTCGGAAAAGAAAGTGAACTGCTTTGAATGGATGAGGGGGTTCTCAACAACACGTGGGATGTTGAAGACTAGGATTAAATTACTCCATTGTGCCTGCAGAGACCCAGTAAATAGTTAACAAGTTTCATTTAAGAAGATAAAACTTCTGGCACAAAATCTGCTCTGTTCAGAAGTAGCATTAACGGTTTAAGTCATGACTCATAATGCACAGGCTCAGTTGCATCAGCATGCAGTGTAATTGCATAATATAATTTTCTTTCAAGTAATGAAACTGATTGTGTTTCAGCAGTGAGAACAAAATCAAAATTTGTTTCATTTTCCAGGTCATTCTGCCAGACCTCGCAGTGTTGAGAATAGCAGTTTATGATGATAACAACAAGCTGATTGGCCAGAGAATCCTACCTTTGGATGGTCTGCAAGCTGGCTATCGGCACATATCCCTCAGAAATGAAGGCAATAAGCCCTTATCATTGCCCACTGTCTTTTGTAATATTGTACTCAAAACCTATGTCCCTGATGGATTTGGAGGTGAGATCATCAGGTTCTTACCTATCAGTATACATCATCTTACAATGAGAATGGTTTGGAAGGTTGCCCACTGAGTGAAAAATGACATCTGAAATGTAAAGCAACATTGTACTGTCCATAACAACTGTGATAATGGCAGAAGTAAATCATTTGAGCACATGTGTCGTGGAAATAATTTACAAATGAGAAGCTTCTGTCATGTAATTTTAGCAATTTTGTCTGTTATATTTACATTTCCTTTTTGATGGTCTACTCAGTCTCTCCTGAGAGGTCTAAGAGTGGCCTTCCACACATTGTCTCAGTGCCCGTCATTGAGTTTGGACCCGGACTCTCAGCATGCTCGCTGTCCATGGGTGTAATGCGGCTGGGCCCCACACTGGTAAATGTGTATTCATTTTTCAGAGGGTTGTTGGACAGTGACTTGACGTCACTAATATTAATGGTGGCATCCGCACTGATAGCCTGGCTACAATCAGGGATGGGGAGACTGAATCTGGGACCCATGCTCCATGGATATCAAATGAATATCATCTTTGCTACTGAACCATTTTGCATGCTGTTGCTGTTTATTTTCAAACTTGTTTAGGTTTGAATAACATTCCCATTTTCTGTGACATGTACAAATTTTGGAAGCCTCTCGGTCAGATTTTCCATTTCCTGTTGTGTTTGACGAGGCCCAGTGTTTAAGTTCATCCATCACAAAGATTGATTGTTCCCACTTCCAGAAACATTGTTCATTTCTACCTACACCTCAGCTTAGTTACTGCTGAAACCCTGCAGTTTCGCTTCAGTTCCCTCCAGGCTTGGCCATTCTAGTGTTCAACAGGCTAGCTAGTCTCCCATTCTTTCCTTTCCATCAACACTCTTCCATCAGGCAGAAGATACAGAAGCTTGAAGACACGCACCAACAGGTTCAAGAACAGCTTCTTACCTGCCTTTATTACACTGTCGAATGGACCCCTCTAACTTCAAATAATGTTCACTTCACTAATGTTGATCTTGCTTCGTGCACCTCCTGTGCAGCTGTAATCTTGTATGCCTCGCTCTGTTTCAGCACACTATGATTGTTATGTCCTTGTTTGCTATGATCTGCCCGTACTGTTTGCAAAACAAAACTTTTCACTGTACTAAGGTACATGTGACTACAACAAATCAAATCAACTTATTCAAAATTCCTGGTCCCTATTCCATCCGACCTTAATCCCACTCTGTACTGTGACTCACATAAGCTTCCCAACCTGACACGCAAATCTTAAATTGCTTCTGAACTTTAAACCCCTCTTGTGAATTTAATCTCCTACTTTTAACAGTATTCCAGTTCAAAATTTCTTTTCTAAGTACTTAAATGTTTCTGCCTTCCTGTTCTTCATTAAGACGTACAGTGCATGCTCAAGTAACCATCAATCTTATGTAATAGTCAACCCCGACTTTTAGGACTTTTGAAGGGCAAAGTGTTTTTTTCGTATACCATGTTTTAGTTTTCGGACTAAGGCCTGTGGGAACAGTTTATCAGGTCTTAAGTCTTTTTTCATTTAAACATCAGAACACCAGGAGGTCGTCTGGGGCAGCCTAATCCCTACTGAATTCAGGACCACGGCCAGCAACTAGTGTCAGTATCGGCGGTTCCAAAATCCCGGCATGGATTACAGCCCCTCAAAAGTATTACTTACATAAAAGTCAATTCCTAAAAGTTTGGCCTGAAAAGCTCGACTTTTACACAAGCATATATGGTACCGATGAAAACCAACTAGCATTATTTTTAATGTAATATTTTAATCTGCTCTACAAAGAGCAAACTAAAGCATGAAGAGGTACAAAAACAAAGTTGCTGGAAAAGCTCAGCAGGTCTCGCAGCATCTGTGAAGGAAAAAACAGAATTAACGTTTCGGGTCCAGTGACCCTTCCTCAGAGGACCTGAAACGTTAACTCTGATTTTTCCTGCACAGATGCTGCCAGACCAGCTGAGCTTTTCCAGCAACTTTGTTTTTGTTCCTGATTTACAGCATCCACAGTTCTTTCGGTTTTTATAAAGCATTAGAGGTATTGGGCTAATCTTAATCTCTGGATTCCAGCTGACCTTGTGTTTATTTTTGCCATAATCCTTGCCTTGAAAATTATAGCATTCACTGATATTTCTTTTAGATGTTCTTTAAGGCTTTTCTCTTCCTCTATCAGATATCGTTGACGCTTTATCAGATCCAAAGAAGTTTCTGTCAGTAATGGAAAAGAGAGCTGACCAAATGAGGGCAATGGGAATTGAAACTGTACGTAAAAAATACTTTAATATTTACTTCACACTGAATAGCAAATGATTGAATAAACTTTCTTCTGAATAAGTTCGCAAAAATTGCAGTTTTATTTTGCATTATCACTGCAAATAGTAAGTAGTTGCAAATGGTTTATTTTCCCTCATTAATGTTAGACAACAGATACAAATATCCGCTGAGGAGTGTGAGGTCAAAACATGGCTTCTGAGTGCAATCTTTCTAATAATGAAGAACTATTAAGAATGGATCCTTCCTTCCTTCTGCCTCCTTTAATATCTAACATTATTTTCCAGTACATTGTAGTTATGCAGACATTGGAGGTTTCACTGCATTTTAAGTTGATGCATAATGCAGTTTGTCAGTACAAAGAGTCAAAGAATTATTTGATCCAGACATTTTTGTAATTTGTCACTGATCGATTAAGATTTCCAATTGAAGCTAGATTATTTTCAAGCCTAGGAGCTGATGAGCTTCAAAATTGAAAGAACTTTAATCGCCCACTTTTTCATTCTTTCTTTGGTGCACTGTGTGGATCACGCAGAATGGTAAATTTAATCCCTGGTGGAATCAGCCAAGTTTTTAACTCATGAATATGTCCTTGATGTGTGTGAAAGGGAGGTTAATGACCAGATTTTAACCACCGGGATCATCCAGACTCCAAGGCAAGCTCAGTTTCCAGGTTGGGAGCATGGTTGTGGACGAGTGGGGACATTGGAGATGAAGACATTCCTGAAGATGGCCAGTTAAGAAACTCCATCCAATTAAAGGTAGCTAGCAGACCAGAGGACAAACAGGTCCGACCAGAGGGCTTGGAGTGATGTTTAGTTGGCAGAATCACCAGGAGAGATGGTGCTGCCCTGGTAGGTGGGGAAACACAAGGACACCTGAAGATGGAATTGGCTTCTGAAGAGTTAGTGAAGTCTCTAAATAAAGAAATGTCACAGTCAGGTCATGGGTGTGGAGAGGTAGCCCTTCCTCAGTATTGACTGGAGGCCAGAACTCTTGTGTACCGCAGTTCTGAATTTTAAAGAAAAACTCTCTGGACCTCAGGCCTATTTCTGGGAGGTCATCTCCAAGCAACTGCTGAACTTAAACCTCAGCGCAGGGGCGTTCAGGCCTGTTGGTCATCAGCAGGATCCCAGTGGTATGACCAGGTATACCCTCAGTTGAAACTAATGAACGACCTATTCTACAACCAGACCCCCACCTCTGGCAAGATTGCTTGGAGTCGGCATCATACTGGGGAGATGCTCTTGAACAAAATTTTCTCATTTTGCTCCCGGTTCACATTGTAAATGTATCTTCAGGGTGACTGTGAAGATTCAGCCTTAGATATATGCGAGTAGGTGCTGAATGCAGGTCAGATTAGGCTGAAATGTGATAACACCGGCATCAAACAGCAAACAACTTCCACGTGCCAAACTCTTGATTAAGTTACTGCAGGGTTGTTCCCTGCAACAGAAATCATAATTCATAAATCATAAATCATAATTAAAGAAAAAAAGATTATTGCAGGAAACAAACCATTATTTCAGACCTAAATCAATTTATCTAAATCAGCAATTTCTATTTACCATCCCTTTATTTCGCCTCCAGTTCAGGCACGTTCTTAAATGTGTCTCTGCAGGAATTAAGAAGCAGCTGTTGGTGGCTGAGTTGTAATTCATTAGCAAAATAATATTTGTAAATGTCATTAATCTCTAATCATGCTACACCATATGCATGACTATGTACTCACCTATCAAAAGCAAAGATGCAGTTAACTGTTAGGTAGCATGTCTACCATTCCGTTAGATCCTAAAACCTAGGAGCAGATGTAGGCCATTCAGTCCATCAAGTCTACTCTGTCCCTGAGTGAGATCATGGCTGATCTGATAATCCTCAGTTCCACTTTCCTGCCTTATCCACATAAGCCTTGATTCTCTTGCTGATTACATCCTTTAACATCCATAAGTAAATGAACAACCTATAAGAATTGATGGAAATAGTCAGAGGGTTGCTGAAAGTGTTGGTGACAAGAGGCATTATGAAAGCAATAAAATATTTCTGTAGCACTTCAATATAATCAAACATCCCAAGGTAGTTCATAGGAGTGATATAAAAGAAAATATGAAATTGAGCTACTTAAGGAGATATAATACTTGGTCACAGAAGTTGGATTGAAGAAGCGTCTTTCAAGAGGGAAGAGAGGTGGAAAGGTTTAAGGAGGGAATTCCAGAGTTTAAGGCACAGGCAACCAAAGACCAATCTGGATGCCTAAGAGGACAGAATGAGATGAGTGCCGATACCTTCAGAGAATTGTGGGGCTGTAGGGCATTACAAACATAGAGAGAAGTGAGACCAGGAAGTGATTTGAAAACAACAATGAGAAATTTAAGAGCAGGATTTTGTTTAACTGAGACTCAGTGTTGCTTATCCAACATAGGATTGAAGGATGGTCAAGACTTGCTGCACGTTTGTGACATTTGGGCAAAGTAATATTGAATGTGGGGCTCCTGCCCAGACTGCATAACTGCTTAATAAAACCTATTAACTGAGGCACGGGTGAGAATTTCAACAACTGATGAGTTGAGACTATCGGATTCAGGTGATTTTATGGATGTGGAAATAGGGAGGCTCAACAATGACATTAACGCATGGAAGTCCATTGTGCCAAAGGTAGGAAAATGAAGGCCTTTCTACCCCTTGTAGGTGTCCTGAGCTCTGGTGACCTGTAACTTCCAGCAATGGCGAGAAGATTGCACCCTGTTCGTATCTATAATCTCCAGCTATTACGTTTTTAACAATGAGATCATAAAAATGTAATTACATACATAAGGAAATAGCGACATCAGTATTTCTGAATCTAACACCTGGTTTATGGCTTGAGAGTATTTCCTGCAGAGTTCCAATTTATGTCGCTCTGTCCCAGTTTCTAAGGTAGTCAGTTTGAGTGAGATTTCTTAATGTAGAACATCAGTTGGTGGATTTGTTTTGTCACACGTGGCAATTTGTCTGCTTTGTACTTCAAGAGCGATATAGCAGATGTGCCAAATGACACCTCCAAAAACGATAAGAAAGGGAAATCTAATCCAGTGAAAGCAAGTGTCACACCACAGAGCAGCTCAGAACTGAGACAGAACTCAACATCTGGACAAGGAACTGGAAACGATGCGAAGAAAGGTGAGAATCCAGAACGATATTGTATTTTTCTTTAACCAGTGGTTGTTGTCATGGGTCAGTCTTACTGGTTTGGAAGCCTCAAATCATTTTGAGTTTGCAGATATTGAGTGGTATTTTGGGCAAAAAACATTCTGTCTGATGTCGAGGTTGGGAAACATTTCCATGTTAGGCTGGATTTTAAGATCCCTGCCAAACAGTTTGAAGGCAGTGGTGGGAGGTGGGGAATGGGGATTACTACCTGTCTACCCTCTGATCTGTCTCCAATTTTATGAGGGGAGGGGTATGTGGAAGCATCAGGTGATCCACCCTCCTCTTAACTATATAGGGCTCTAGTCATAGTGTCATCTGGCACGGAAATAGACCCTTCGGTCCAACTCGTCCATGCCGACCAGACATCCTAAATTAATCCAGTCCCATCTTGCCAGCATTTGGCCCTCTAAATCCTTACTATTCATGCACGCAGCCAGACGTCTTTTAAATGTTGTAATTGTACCAGCCTCCATCACTTCCTCTGGCAGCTTATTCCATACACACACCACCCTCTCTTGAAAATGTTGCCCCTTGGGTCCCTTTTAAATCTTTCTCCTCTCACTTTAAATCAATGCCCTCTAGTTTTGGACTCCCCTACCCTGGGGAAAAGACCTTGGCTATTTACCCTATCCATGCCCCTCATGTTTTATAAACCTCTATAAGGTCACCCTTCAACCTCTGGCACTCCAGGGAAAACAGCCCCAGCCTATTCAGCCTCTCCTATAGTCAAAATACTGTGGACAGTTTTGGGCCCCTTATCTAACAATGGGTTATTGGGGGATAACCCATCCCCCAATAATAGATTGGCATCAGAGGCAGTCCAAAGAGGGCTCACTAGGCTGATACTGGTTATGGAGGAACTGTCCTATGAGGTGAGACTGACTAGGTTCAGCCTGTACTCACTGGAATACAGAAGACTGAGAGACGACCTTATTGAAACAAACACTGTTCATAGAGTACTTGACGAGGGAGATGTGTAAAGAGTGTTTCCCATTGTGGGAGAATCTAGGACCAGAGGTAATAATCTCAGAATGAGACATTGCACATTTAAGACAGAAATGAGGAGGAATTTCTTCTCTCAAAAGGTAGAGATTCAATGGAATTCTTTACCGCATAAAACTCTTGAAGCTGGGCCATTAAGTATATTCAAGGGTGAGATAGACAGATTTTGAATCAGTGAGGAAATCAAGGGTGAGGGAAAAATGCTGGAAAGTGGAGCTGAGGGTTACCAAATCAAGCATGATCTCATTGAAAGGCAGAATAGACTTGATAGTTTGAACAGCCTACTTCTGCTCCAACATTTTATGGTCTTAATGGCCCCTAAAACTGCCTCATTCAGCCCTCACTGCCGTTATACTGTTTAATAAATTAGACTAAAGGTGAAAGATGCCAATGGGTTTTTCTGGGCTTTGTCTCCTTACCTCACCATTTTCACAATGCTAAAGTTGAGTACGAAGTTGTAAATTAATATTTGGACCAGATGACAAGAGTGAGGGAAAGAGCCATCATCCATACAGGACCATGGACAGCTCCTTGTATTACTCCAATTCATTAAGTACACTCCACTTATGTGGAATAAAGGTGAGGATGTAGGTCCTCCAGGAACTGCCACAGCCAATACAAGGATTGAACCCATGCTGTTGGCTTTATTCTACACCACAACCTAGTCAACTGAGATAACCCACTACGTGGCTAATAAAGAAGATTAAATATGTTGCAAATTTATTATATAAAACCATAAGGTGTAGGAGCAGAAGTGTAGATCATTTAATCCATCAAACCTGCTCCACCATTCACTGAGATCGTGGCTGATCTGATAATCCTCAGCTCCATTTTCCTGCCTTTTCCCCATAAGCCTTGTTTCCCTTACTGATTAAAAATCTCAGCTTTGCGTGTTCTCAACCATCCAGCTTCAACAGTACTCTGCAATGAAGAATCTCACAGATTCACTCCCCTCTGAGAGAAGAAATTCTTCCTCATCTCTGTCTAAAATATGCAACCCCTAATTCTGAGATTATGCCCTCTGGTCCTAGACTCTCCGACAAGTGCAAACAACTTCTCTGCACCTACCCTGTCAAGCCCCCTGTGAACCTTATATATACCAAAAAGATGTCCTCTCATTCATCTGAAATCCAGACCTAACCTACTCAAACTCTCCTCATACGATAGTCCCTCCATACCTGGGATCAGCCCGGTGAACCTACTACGGACTTTCTCATCGAGTCATACACAATGCCAGTATATGCATACGTCAAGGCAACAGCGTTGTTTCAGAATCGTATAATTTTGATCGCAGATTTAACTGGCAGTCTGTCATCTGTGGTATTGTCCTTCGTTGAACACAGAGTAGTGCAAACGGGCCAGCGGAGTATGTCATTACTGTTTACTCATAGTTGGCTGAAAGCAGTTCCCCGTGCCATACTGGTACCAACATTATAATTACAGTAAATGATAATTAAAGAGCCACCAGTGGACTCCCCAGACACTGTGCAGCAGTGCCCATTAGTGGATTTCACTACTTGCTGCAACAGAATCTCAGCTGCTGGTAGTTTGAGTCAGGACTGACGGTAATCAGTGGTAATGCACTAGTCTGGTAATTCCCCACATCCAGGCTTACACCCTTTAGATGCAGGTTCAAATCCCACCATGTCACCTGGTGGCTTTCAAAGTCAATTCATTAATAAAATCCAAAATTGAAAGCTTGTCTTATCAATGGTGACTATAAAACTACCTTTTTTGTTGTTGTGTTAAAACCCACCTGCTTCCTGGACTTAGAAGGAAATCTACTGTCCTGACCTGGCTTGGCCTATGTGTAACTCCAGACCTACAGAAAGGTGGTAAATGTATTGTGAAACGGCCGAACAAGCCCAGGGCAATTAAAAATGGTTCCCCCAAATGCTGATGTGGACCACATCTCGTGAAAGAGCAAAACGTACACTCAGGTTATCCTTGCAATTTGATCTTTTACAGGAGAACAAGCAGTTTGGCCCATCAAAGACACTCCTTCAACAAACTGAATTTATTAATTAATGAATATCGGTGTAAAAATTCACATGTAGGTCTCTGAAGCAGCTCCATGAAAGTTTCAATCAGGTCCCCCTTCATCCTTCTAAACTCTATCAATTACAGACCCAGAGTCCTCAACTACTCTTCATATGACAAGCCCTTCATACCCAGGATCATTCTTGTAAACCTCTTCTGGACCCACTCCAAAGCCAACACATCCTTTCTTACATATGGGGCCCAAAACTGCTCACAATATCTTAAATGCGGTCTGACCAGAGCCTTATATAGCTTCAGCAGCACATCTCTGCTCTTGTATTCTAGCCCTTTTGAAATGAATGCTAATGTTGCATTTGCCTTCCTTATTGCCAGCTAAATTTGCATGTTAGTCTTATGACATCTCGGACTCCTAAGATGCTTTGTGTTTGAGATTTCTAAAGCCTTTCCCCATTTAGAAAATAGTCTGTGCCTCTATTCTTCCTGCCAAAGTGCATAACCTCACACCTTCCCAGATTGTATTCCATCTGCCAGTTCTCTGCCCACTCACCTACCTTGTCCAAGTCCTTCTGCAGTCTCCCCCCTTCCTCAACACTGTCTGTCCCTCCACCTATCTTTGTGCAGTCTGCAAACTTAGCTACAATGCCCTCAGTTCCTTCATCCAGATTGTTATTGTATAACCTAAATAGCTGTGGTCCTAACAGTGACACATGTAGAACTCCACTAGTCACTGGCTGCTATCCTGAAAGAGACCCCTTTGTTCCCACTGTCTGTCTTCTGCCAGTCAGCCAGTCCTCCATTCATGCCAGTTCCTTGACCCTAACACCATTGGCTCTTATTCATTTAGGAGCTTCCTGTGTAACATTTTGTCAAAGGCCTTCTGGAAATCCAAATAGATTCACTGGCTATCCTTTGTCTAACCTGTTTGTTACCTACTCAAAGAATTCTGACAGGTTTGTCAGGCATGAGTGCCCCTTGGTGAAGCCATGTTTTACCGTGCACTTTCAAGTACTCCCCAATTTCATCCTTAATGATGAACTCTAAAATTGTACCAATGACCAAGGTCAGGCTAACCGGCCTATCATTTCCAGCCTTTTACCTCCCTCTCTTCTGAAACGTGTGTATTAAATTAGCCATTTCCCCCCCTCTGGGATCCTTCCTGACTCTGGTGATTCCTGAAAGATCACCATCAATGCTTCCACAATCACCTCAGCTATCTCCTTCAGAACTCAGGGGCACAGTCCATCTGGGCCAGGTGATTGCTCCACCGTTAGGCCTTTCACCTTCCCCAGCACCCTCTCTTTTTTGCCCCCTCACTGTCTTGAAGTTCTAGTATGCTACTGGTACCTTCCGCCATGAAAACTGATGCAAAGCACCAATTCCGTTCCTCCTCCATTTCTTTGTTCCTCATTACTATTTCTCCAGCCTCGTTTTTCAGCGGTCCAATTACCCTGTCTTATATCTAAAGAAACACTATAGGAATTTGGGCAGAGAACTAGGTGGGCTCCACAAAATCTTACTTCTACTAAGGTCCATTAAAACCGCTTAATATACATTCTGGTGACAAACATTCTATCAATTTCATGAACAGGGTATCAATTCCCACTCCAAGAAATGGCCCCATGACTCATCTGTACACGCACAGCTGTGCTGTAACATTACGAACCTACACAGTCAATTGACAGATTGGAGTTACACAACTGTCAGAGCTCACTTGAACCCGAAACCTTAACTCTGCTATCTCTCCACAGCTCGCTACCAACGCTGCTTGGTTTCTCCAGCAATTTCAGTTTTCGTTTCAGATCTCCAGCATCTTTTGTTTACTTAATTTTACTCACCTGATTATATTTAGCTTCCTCCCAGTCGATCTACTACAGTCCTTACATTTAACATTCAGGTGGCTCCTGCAAAGTTTAAGATGGAAAATATTGCAATCCTTTATAAATGACCTTTCAGTACCATGCAACTGGCGACCCTGTTTTGTCTTGATGCCTGGCTGCCAAATCACTGCGATTCATTCTTAGAGATGCTTTTAAGCATTGATTTCAGAATTTGTCTTTTGACACTTTATTGACACCAAGAGATGTGGTTGTGTTAACTCACAACTTACCACCAAAGCAGCATGTTAAGTAGCTACTCGCAAACTGCAATGCTCCACCTAGTGGTGGTGTTGCTCATAAACATTGGATAGAAATTTTACACAGATTTTATCAAGAGCTATGTTTTAAAATTGTGACTGTCCAAAGTGCTCAAGTGCCATTTTCATGGAACAAAAAATGCAGGAATCGTCATATTCCATGGAGTGTTTGACAATCTCTTTCATAGTTAAGCTAATTGGTTTCTTTTATTTTGTCTGTATTTTAACTGTGGTGTAAAAATAAAGAGTTTTTCAAGCATGTTTATGGCTCAGATGCTTGTTTCATTGATAAACTGCAGGACTGTTATGAAGACCCACAACAATGTGGTTGAACAATCTGTTCAATGGCGAGTCAGGTTGTGCGACAAAGATTGAGCTTGCCAGTGACACCCACATCCCGTGAAGGAACAGGAAATAAATTAGCACTCTGCTACAATTGCACATCTACTGTCACCAATTATAAAACTCTCAGAGGCCTAAATTTGCTTCTGTGAGGTCTTCAAATTGTTTATCTCCCTAACGATTATCACATGGCTCAGTGGTTATCACTGCTGCCTCACAGCACCAGGGACCCGGGTTTGATCCCACTCTCGGGTGACTGTCTGTGTGGAGTTTGTATATTCTCCCTGTGATTGTGTGGGTTTTCTCCGGGTGCTCCGGTTTTGTCCCACAGGACAAAAATATGCAGGTTAGGTGGACTGGCCATACTAAATTGCCTATAGTGTCCAGGGATGTGTAGGCTAGGTGGATTAGCCTAAGGAGAGGGGGGGGTAAGTCTGTGTGGGATGCTCTGCAGAGGGACGGTGTGGACTTGATGGGCTGAATGGCCTGCTTCCACATTGTAGGGATTCTATGATGATTTCTAATGTATCAATATGATTTTGTACTTTGCCACTTGCGTGGACCCAGCAATGCAGGAATGGTCATATTCCACAGGGTGTTTGGCAGTCCGTGACATTGATATGTATCTACCATGGCCCAGAAATCCTTAATTATCATACATTAATGTAGTTTTGTTTTGATAATTGAGTTAATTTGCATATGAGTGAAAGGTAAAGTCACCATAGTCCTACTGGACCATCGGGCCCCTCTCTCATTCGAGCAAGAGACAACTTACTGCTGGTGGTTTAACCTGGGGGTTAACAGATCAAAGGTGCGGGGAGAGGTTGAGAAGGTTGGTAACCTGAGTAGGAAATGAGCATTCCTAATTGGTTGTGAAATGGGAAGTCATATTCTCAAAAAAGCCATTGTATTAATCCAAGACTTTCTTTCTTTTTAGTGATGACTAAAACATAGACATTCCCACTTCCCCATCCCTAATCATTTCTGTGTAGTTGCCGAATGTTAAATCTAGTGTCTGACTTAAAAATAATTTGTGTGGCCATTAATTCCTTGTTTTTTGTAAGACCACACTCTATGCAAACTGGCTCCCACATTTTCCAACATTGGAACAATGTCTTTCTCGGTGTCTAATTAGCTGTGAGGCATTTTGTGGCTGTGAAAGGCAATATGCAAATACAGATTTTTATTTCCAGTTACGCTGCTTGGTGCCGACTGAAGTCACTTGCACAGGAACATAGATCATTGGAACAGGAGTGGGCCATTCCGAACCCTGAGCCTTCAATGAGGTCATGGTTGATCTGTGGCCTAACTCCATGTACCTGCCTTTGGTCCATATCCCTTAATACCTTTTACTTAACAAATATTTAGCTAGAAACTTCACAACATCTTATCATTTCACTCTAGGTAGCAGGGCTTTAAGTGTTTGAGTTGTCCCTTTATTTCTCATTGTGTACAGCAGTATCTGCAGTGTCTTAATATTATGAACATGTCTTGTATATCACAATGAATTAGTTTTATTGGACTATTAATATGCTTAAGGAACTGGGAATGAGTTTAGTGATGCTGAATAATCATAGCTGGAACTTTTTTTTACAGATATAACACTGGTGCCTCAGGTGAATATTGAGGACTTGAAGCAGATGAAGGTAATTTTGATGTAACATTTTAAAAGGCTCATTAAAGTTACTTTATTACTCATGATTACTCATTATTATTTTATCAGTTTATTATTTATATTTATTATATTATTTATACTTTATTACTCATTATTACATATTACTCATTAGTCATTCCTGAGATATGGATATCAATGGCAGGGCCAACAATTCCTAATTGACCTTAAGAAGGTGATGGTGAGCTGCCTTCTTGAACCGCTGCAGTCCATGTGCTGTAGATACCCTTGTAGTGCTATTAAGAGGAAATTTTGGCTCAGGAATGCTGAAGCAATGGCAGTGAGTTTTTTTTTCTTTATAATGCCTTGCATATCCTTAGGCTGCTTTATAGCCAGTTAGGTTTTTTTTTTGAAGCATAGCAGGTCACCTTCAGCAGCACCTCCCAAGCTCTCAACTTCAAACATCTAGAAGGGCAGTAGAAATTTGGGAACGCCACTACCTGCAAGTTCCCCACCAAACCGCTCACCATCTTGACTTGGAAATACATCGCCCTTCCTTCAAAATTCTTCCTGGCTCAAAATCCTGGAACTCCCTTCCTAAGAGCGTTGTAGGTGTCCCTACACCACATGGACTGCAACAGTTTAAGAAGACAGCTCACCTCTGCCTTCTAAAGGGAAACAGAAGGTGGATAATACATGTTGTCATAGCCAGCAATGTCCACATTTCATAATAGACTATAAAAAATGTCACAGTTTGAAGCTTTGTCCACCGGTCTATGTCCAGAGCCTAAGCCTATTTTTTACTCATTTCTTGACAAACACCCGTGGGCATAATGTTCTGCAATTCATTTACTGGTGTCTGCTATTCTTTATTTAATTCTCATGTCACAGTTCTCAGCAATTTTCAAAACATGTTTTATTCAGTGTAAGGTCTTGTTAAGTTAATTCAAAAATAATGGAACCTTATTCTCACTGATTAAATTGTAAGGATCTGGGGAAAATAGTTGTTTCCGTTATGGAGTAGAAAATTGCCCACTGCCAAGAACGATCCAAAAATTAGAAAGAAATAACTGCGTACAAAAAATGGACCGTTCAGTCCAACTTGTCCATGCTAGCAGTGTATCCCATGCTTTCTCATCTTAGTCTATCAACATAACTTATTATTCCCCTCTCCCTCACATCCACTTAGCTGTTACATACTTATGTATTTTGACCACTGCGGTCTCTGAGCATTAACATTAAGCATTTTTCAATTTCATGTCATAGGTTTACTTTGTCACATTTAGGACAAAGCCAAGCCACTGTCCTCAGAAACTTGACCTTAAAAGCCACGTTTCAACCAGTAAACAGTCTGTTCATTAAAGGGTGATGGGGCAAAGAAATGTGCAAACTTTAAAAGAAAATCATTACATTTATTTTTTAAAAAAGAGGTTTGAGGAAATGGAGTTAAATTTGAGTGAGAACAGTGGAATTTTAATTTAGAACCAAGAAAAGTGCAGGGAATAAGAAAGAGAGGAAGAATAGACTTTTTTCTTAAAGACAACTGGAAATAACATGAATATAATTTTGGTTTGGAATTTTACTATCTAAGGTGAAGCGTGGGTACTTGCAGTGGCTTTGAACAAAAATGCAGGGAGACCTCTCAATCTCTGTGGCAAAAACCTGACCTCCCCCACCATGCAACTGAAGAATTCTCACAGGCAGCTTAGCCGGAAACTAAAACTACTTACAATCAAATGACATATTAAACATTTTACACAGTGAAATAAAGACCAGAATACACTGGAATTAGGCAAAGGTGGAATATTTAGACTCTTTTTAAAAGTAACTTCTAAAAATTCAGTAACTAATCATGATGAGGACATTCAACAATACTCCGCACGCAACATCTTGTTTTCCCCCAGAGCCAGATCTGTTCTTCAACATTAGTTATTACTCAGTTTGCTGTTAAAATTCCACTAACAATTCATTGAACACAATTTTAACTTCTTTATAAATTTTCTAACACCAATGCATGAGCAGCATAACTGGTCTCATTCATTGCCAGCTCCAGAGAGATGGGGGTGTAGCGCACAGTGTAACCCAAGGCAAGGGAATAAATGACTAACTGCAAACTCAGGACTTAAATGTTTAGTCACACTAATGCTCATTGCAATGAGTTTTAGAGGGTTAATGACAGCAAATGTTTGACAGTTCACCATCAAAACTCCCCACGAGATCCAAGCCTTTGCATCTGCAGGTGAAGTTATATCCCCAGTGTTTGATTTAATGGCTTCAGATGAGTCTTAAAGTGGTAAAGCAAGTCATGACATTTTATCAGCTATTTAACAGTGACATTGCTAATTGTAATGTCACAGTGAGTTAAAAACACATCAGAACAATTGGCCCTGTTAGACAGGCAATGTCCTTCAGGTTAGTGAAACATAAAAACCTTATAAGCCTTTTTCTCATATATGTGTTGCTCAAAATTTATCACATTCTGTTAACTTTTTGCAGGTAATAACTAAAATGGAAATAAGGACCACAAAATAAAGGGAAAGGTACGAAAGAGGGCTGTGTTACAGTGATGCAATGGGCTAATTGATATAGCCTCTTTAAAGCAAAGCAGGGCATTTTCTGAACTCCCATTGCAATTGTGGTCTTTTCTTGCAAACAATTAAAATCATTTTATTGTTTGATATTATAGGCCTACCTAAAATTGTTGAAGAAGCAGCAAAAAGAACTGAGTGCATTAAAGAAAAAGCATGCCAAGGTATGTATGTGCTCGTCACATTTTCAGGAACAGGAGGAGGCCATTTGGCCTTCAGACCTGTTCTAACCCTCACTTCAAAGGGATCACTGCCGGTCCGTGGCTGATCTCTGTTTACCTGTCTTTGTTCCATAGTTCTTTTCAGAAGTGACATTTATCAGTCTTAGGTGCAAAATTAACGTTGATGTAGCATAATTACCTTCTTTTTGAAATTGGGTCCAAAGTTCTCCCATCCTTTGTGTGAGAAATGTTTCCTAATTTTGCTCCATAAAGATCTAGTTCTGATTTTTAGACTATGTCCCCTGGTACTCAATTCCCTAACCAACAGAAACAGGCGCTCTGTATCTAGCCTATCTACTTCTCTTAATCTGTTGAAAACTTAGACCATAACACTTCCTTAATGTTTGACTTTGGAAGGAATACAACCCCAATTTGTGTAATAACTCCTTATAATGTAAGCCTTCAAGCCCGGCAATAGTTCATGTTTAGTTTAACTGTTCCATAATGAGAATTCAAATCCTCATCATGATTAAGAACTGATTTTATGCAACAAATAAGTTCAACCTGTTCTGAAAAATACAATGTGTGAAACAATCATTTAATTGCCTAAAAGTAAAAGCACAGATGCAAGATGCACATGGTAAAATTGTCTCAATTGAATGAATTTGCCTTTGTAAGGAGTAACAAGACTCAAAATTAATCATGTTGAGCAGGCTATTAATACCTCTAATAGCATCATAGAATCCATACAGTGTGGAACAAGGCCATTTGGCCCATCAAGCCTGCACCAACCCTCTGACAAGCATCCTACCCAGTCCACCACCCTATCCCCAGAACCCCTCATGGCTAATCCACCTAACCTGCACATCCTTGGACACTACAAAGCAATTTAGCATGGCCAATCCTACTAATCTGTATGTCTTTGGATGGTGAGAGGATACTGGAGCAAACCCACGCAGATACAGGGAGAATGTGCAAACTCCACACAGACAGTCGCCCAAGGGTGGAATCGAACCCGGGTCCCTAGCACTGTGAGGTAGCAGTGCTGACCACTGAGCCACCATGCCTGTGTGCTTGAAGAATAATAAAGTACGTATTTTAATGTTCAACTTATGGTTTATCATCTGACCTGCATTGCACTTACCCCTGCTCATTACTAATGAAGTGAAGGGCAAAGATCACATATGTGGCAATAGCAGATTATAAGAACATGAAAAGGAGCTGAAGTAGACCATTTGGCCTCTCAAACCTGCTCCACCAGTTAACAAGATCATGGCTGATCTTCTACGTCCATGCCACCTTTCTGCTCTATCCCCATGCCCCTGAATTAATTCTATACGCAAGACTTTGTCGGTCCCTGTCTGTCACATACTGAATGGCTGAGCGTCCAAGCTCTCTGTGGTAGGGATTTCCAAAGAGCCACAGCCCTCTGAATGAAGAAATTTCTCCTCAGTTCAGTCATAAATGATTGACACCCTTATGCTGAGACTGTGACCAATGTTCTAGAGCAATCTGTTAACGTCCACCTTGTGAACCCTCTTAATAATGTTACATATTTCAATGAGTTAGAACATAGAGCATCGAACAAGTACAGCACAGTACAGGCCCTTCAGCCCACGATGTTGTGCGAACCTATTATCCTACCAAGATCAAACTACCCTGCATACCCTAAAATTATACTATCATCCATGTTAACCTCTCATTTTCCTAAACTCCAAGGTGTATGGGTCTAGACCAATCAAACCCTCTTCATGAAACAATCCCCTAATCCCATGAATCACTCAGTTGCTCTTTGTTTCATGACAGACGGGTTGGAATGTAACGACGGAGAGAAAACGACAGGAGTAGGCACTCCGGCCCTTCAGTCCTGCTCTGCCTTTCACTAACATCAAAACTTATCCTCTTTAATAAGGTTAAAAATTAGAAAGTTCGCAATTTTAAAGAAACTTTAATTGAAATTAATTAGAAATTAATGTGCCTGAAGGCTGCCATATCCCCAGGTCCTTATAATCTGCGCACGAGATTACTAAAGAAAGTGACCCGGCATTTTTTAATGTATTAGTGGTCATCTTTCAATAGACTCTAGTGCAGTTCTTACAAGTTGGAGGGAGGCAATTAAAACCCCACTATTCAAAAAAAGAAAGGAGAGAAAACACAGTGTAAAACAGATGAGGTAGCCTGAAATCAGTCCTGGGGAAATTTGCCAGTCTATTACAGAATATGCGATAACAGAACACTTGAAAAGTTATTGGGTTTAGAAAAGTCAGTACAGGTTTATGAAAGGGAAATCATGCTTAACTAATCTACTGGAGTTTTTCTGGGGTGTCACTAGGAGAATAGATAAGGGAGAATCAGCGGGTGTGTGTTTCAGTTTCAAAAACAGTTTTGACAAGGTCCCACGTAAGAGGCTAGTGAAAAAAATTAAAGCAAACGGGTTTGAGGGTAATGCAGCAGTGTGGACTGAGAATTGTTTGACAGTCCAGATACAGAGAGTGGGAATAAATGGGTCTTTTTCCAAGCAGCAGATGATTAATCGTGGTGTGCCACAACAATCAGTGCTGTGGCCCCAGCTATTCACAATATACATAAATGACTTGGACAGGGAAGTAAATGAAATGTTGCCCTGACAACTCAAACCTAAGAGGCATTGTGAGTTATAAGGAGGAGGCACACAAAACTAAAACTGCAAGCAAGTCTTCAGGTGTTATCTCGCCAAGGCTTTAGATGGGTTATAATGAGACATTTCTATTCTTACGTTCAAATCCTCTCAGGACAAAGGCTACCATACCACTTGCCTTCTGAATTGCTTGTCTGTACCTGCACGTTAACATTCAGTGACTCATAAACCAAGGACACCAGGCACCTTGGAAGTTTAGCACTTCCTAGTCTCTCACCATTCGAGAGGGAATCTGTATTTTTGCCTTTTCTCGATAACTGATTACTTTTTAGTTACACAAGGGGTCAGTTAGCTGTACGACTGGTTTGAGATGTAGAGTGATGCCAACAGCATGGGTTCAGTTTCTGCAATGTCCAAGGTTATTCAACTACTCCCCTCGCCTGAGGTGACCCTCAAGTTATAGAGTCATACAGTATGGAAACAGATGCTTCACTCCAACTCGTCTATGCTGACCAAATTTCCCAAACTAAACTGGTCCCACTTGTCTGCATTTGGCCCATATTCCTCTAACCCTTTCCTATACATGTACCTAACTAAATGTCTCTTAAATGTTGTTCCTGTACCTGCACCAGCACTTCCTCTGGTTGTTCATTCCACATACAAACCACCCTCTGTGTGAAAAAGTTGCCTCTCAGATCCCTTTAAGTCTTTCTCCTCTCACCTTAAAAATATGCACCCTAGTTTTGATCTCACCCACCCTTGAGAAAAGACCTTTGCTTTCACATTCTCTATGCCCCTCATGATTTTACAAACCTCTATAAGGTCAGCCCTCAACCTCCTACGCTCCTGTGAGAAAAGTCCCAGTCTATCCAGCCTTTCGCTATAACTCAAACTCTCCAGTCCCGGCAACATCCTGGTAAATCTTTTCTGAACCCTCTCTAATGAAATAATATCCTTCCTATAGCAAGGCGACCAGAACTGTACACAGTACTCCAGAAGAGGCCTCACCAACATCCTGTACAACCTCAAAATGACGTCCCAACTCTTATACTAAGTGGTCTGAGCCACAAAGGCAAGCGTACTAAATACCTACTTAACCACCCTGTCTACCTGCATCTCCACTTGATGGCCCAATTGATCAAGATCCCATTGTACTCTTAGATAACCTTCTTCACTGTCACTATATCACCAACTTTGGTGTCATCTGCAAACTTACTAAGCATGCCTCCTGAATTCTCATCCAATTCATTTATATAAATTACAAACAAGTGAACCCAGCACCAATCCGTCTGGAACACTGCTGGTCACAGGTCTTGAGTCCAAAAAACAACCCTCCACCAACACACTCTGTCTCCTACCATAGAGCCAATTTTGTATCTATTTGGCAAACTCTCCCTGAATCCCATGTGAAAATCTTTACTGATCAGTCTTCCATGTGGAACTTTGTCAAAGGCTTTACTAAAGTCAACGTACACAACATCTAATGCTCTGCCCTCATCAGTGTTTTTGGTTACATTCTCAAAAAGCACAACCATGTTAGTGAGACACGATTTCCCACGCATAAAGCGATGATGACTATCCCGGATCAGTCTTGCCTCTCCAAATGCATGTAAATCCTATCTCTCAGAAACCTCTTCAACAGCTTATCCACCACTGATGTTAGACTCACCAGTCTGTAGCTCCCAAGCTTCTTCTACAGCCTTTCTTAGATAAAGACACGACTTTAGCCAAATTCCAGTCCTCTGGCACCTGGCATATGGCTGTAGATAATACAAATATCTCTGTTAGGGGTCCCACAATTTCTTCTCTAACTTCCTACAACATCTTGGGATACACTTGATCAGGTACTGGAGATTTATCCACCTTTATGTATTTCAAGACCTTTAGTGCCTCCTTTTCTGTAATGTGGACTGCTTTCAAGACATCAGTATTCATTTCCCCGAGTTCCCTATTCGCCATTTCTTTCTCCACAGTAAAAATCAATGTGAAGTATTCATTTAGTGTCTCTCCCATCTCTAGTTCCACACATAGATGACCTTGTTGAACCACCATTAGTTGTTTCTCTTTATTGAGAGAGCACTTTGTGTTGTGGTAAGTCCATGATGACTTTACCTTTGGTTAAACGACTATTGAATGCCCTCAGAGATAGTAAGAACTGCCGATGCTGGAGTCAGAGATAACACAGTGTGGAGCTGGAGGAACACAGCAGGCCAGGCAGCATCAGAGGAGCAGGAAAGTTGACTTTTCGGGTCGGGACCCTTCTTCAGAATGCCCTTTAAGTTTTGCAGATACAGGGTGAGTTTTCCCTCGGTCTCATTTAAATGGAAGAAAAGCTGGACAGATTAGTTTACAGACATGTACTCCGACTTACCCAATATTTGCTGTTCCTAGGTGACCCCGAATACCTGGAAAATTTTCTGAATTTCAGGACAGTAGAAATGATTGAGTATTTCAAAAGATTATGATTGGGACTTAACTTTATTTCAACAGGTTATGTCTTTATTTATTATGAATAACAAAATTAATTTATGGATGCGTGTTCTTCACCAGGCGAACAAATTCTAAGCAATAAAATACCGAAGTCACTGACTTGTACTGATGACTATAAATGGATCAATGTGTTTGTCTCTTCGCTGTTTTAACTATCCCCTCCTCATTTAAACTTCTAATTTCTTCTGCTGCTCAGTGGCTAGACCCATTGCCTTTCTTAGTCGGAAAGTTCAAGTCTTACTCCAGAGATTTGAGAAGGCAGTGCTAATTGATGTGCAAATGCCAGTGTTGAAGGTGTGCTGCACTGTCAGAGGTGATGTCATTCAGGTCATGTGTTAGACAATGGCACCATTTGTTATGTAGTGCAGACATGAAAGCTCCGACGACACTACTTCACCAATGAAGAGTGGAGTTCTCCTGGTGTCTTGACCAAGATTCATCCTTCAACAACAGCTGAAGCAGATGATCTCGTCATTGTTACATATTGGATTTTTTTAGGAGGCTCTTGTGGCATAGTGGTAGTGTGTCTACTTTTAAACCAGGAGGCCTCAGCTCAATCCCACCCGTTCCAGCGGCGTGTAATATCATCTCTGAACAGGTTGATTAGAAGATAGTTACGTATTGGTTTGGGGCCCATTTGGCACAGTAGTAGTGTCCCCACCTCTGGGCCAGGAGGTCTGAGTTCTAAGCCCTAGCTGCTCCACAGGTGTGTCAGAACAGCTCTGAACAGGTTGCTGAGAAAATAACGATACATTGGTTTGTGGTACTTAGTTGGGTACAAATTGGCACTTGTGTTTCCTACATTGCAAAAATGATGATGAGTTAGATGTATTTTGAAGTGCATTCAAATGTATGTAGAAACCGTAGGAAACAGGGGCAGGATAAGTTCAATATGAACATGGCTGGTCATCTAACCCAGTCCCCTGTTCCTGTTTTAAGACCATAAGACATAGGAGCAGAAATTAGGCCATTCAGCCCATCGAGTCTACTGCGCCATTCAGTCGTGGCTAATAAGTTTCTCAACCCCATTCTCCTGCTTTCTCCCTGTACCCAACTAGGTACCACAAACCAAAGTATCATTATTTTCTCATCAACCTTGATCCCCTTGACAATCAAGAACCTATCTATCTCCACCTTAAATATACTCAATGACCCGGCCTCCACAGCCTTCTGTGGCAGTGAATTCTATAGATTCACCACTCTCTGGCTGAAGAAGTTTCTCCTTATCTCTGTTCTAAAAGGTCTTCCCTTTACTCTAAGGCTGTGCCCTCAGGTCCTAGTCTCTCCTGCCAATGGAAACATCTTCCCAACATCCACTCTGCCCAGGCCATTCAGTATTCTGTAAGTTTCAATTAGATCCCCCCTCATCCTTCTAAACTCAATTGAGTATAGACCCACAGTCTTCAAACGTTTCTCATATGTTAAGCTTTTCATTCCTGGGACCATTCTTGTGAACCTCCTCTAAACCCGCTCCAGGGCCAGTACATCTTTCCTGAGATATGGGGCCCAAAACTGCACGCAATATTCCAAATGTGGCCTGACCAGAGTCTTATAGAACCTCAGAAGTACATCCCTGCTTTTATATTCAAGTCCTCTCAAAATAAATGCCAAAGTTGCATTTGCCTTCCTCACTACTGACTCAACCTGCAAGTTTACCTTGAGACAATCTGGACTAGAACTCCCAAGTCACTTTGACTTCAGACTTCTGAATTTTCTCCCCATTTAGAAAATAATCCATGTTTCAACTCTTCTTACCGAAGTGCATGACCTCACACTTTCCCACATTGTACTCCATCTGCCACTTCTTTACCCACTCTCCTAACCGGTCCAAATCCTTCTGCAGCCTCCCCACCTCCTCAGTACTACCTCTCCCTTCACTTATCTTTGTATCGTCTGCAAACTTAGCTCGAATGCCCACAGTACCTTCATGTAGATCATTAATGTATAAAGTGAGAAGTTGTGGCCCCAACACTGACCCTTGTGGAACACCACTTGTCACCGGCTGCCATCCTGAGAAAGACCCTTTTAACCCCACTCTCTGCTTTCTGCCAGACAGCCAATCCCATATCCTTCGACCCCTTTAGCTCTAAGAACGATATCTAACTCCTTCTTGAAAACATTCAATGTTTTGGCCTCAACTGCTTTCTGTGGCAGTGAATTCCACAGGCTCACCGCTCTCTGGGTGACAAAAATTCTCCTCATCTCAGTCCTAAATGGCCTACCCCATATCCTTCGACTGTGACCCCTGGTTCGGGACTCGCCGATTATTGGGAATATCCTTTCTGTGTTTCCCCTGTCTAGTCCTGTTTGAATTTTACAGCTTTTTATGTGATTCTCCTGTCGTTTTTCTGAACTCCAAATAATACAGTCCTAACTGATCCAGTCCCTCAGCCTGGCAAATCTTTGCATTCCCTGCCATAGCCAGAACATTCTTCCTCAGATAAGAGGCCAAAACTGCACACAATATTCCAGGTGTGGCCTCTCCAAGGCCCTGTACAATTGCAGCAAGACATCCTCATTCCAGTCTTCAAATCCTCTCACTATGAAGTACTTTATTGACTGTAAAACACTGTGGTTTTGAAATGTGCTATGTCAATATAAGTTCCACTGCTGGGTCATACCTCACCTTTAAGTTTCTTGAGGGTAATGAAGATAACATGAGGAGTAAAAGCAAGAATAGGCCTCCTGTGCTACATACTAAGATCTTCATCAATCTTAACTTCAGTTTCACTTAACCCTGCTGATCTCCAATTTTATTGAGATTCCAAAGGCCAATCAATCACAGCCGTGAATATATTCAACAACTGTCCATCCACAGCTTTGGAGATTGAGTAATGGAGAATTGCTGCAGAATGTAATGCCCTGGTCCAGCATTGCCTTTTGGCAAACTGACCCAATTTGTTTTTCAAGAAACGCCTTGTCAGGTCACAGGGAGAGAGACGGCACAGACATCCTTGGAGCAGTCAGGGATAGACTACTGGAGGAAGCCATACAGTGGAAGGAGGAGCAACCCAGGTCCCCAAAGGAGAGCTGTACAGAGCAACAAGAGGAGGTGGTCAGGGCACTAAATATAAATCCAAAAGCCTCACCACTAAGGTGCATCTCACCATTGGAAAGAAGTGTCCACTCGGTTACAATTTTCAAGCTGCCCCACCATTTATATTGATCAGTTCCTTAGGCAGGGAGACAGTACTGTAGTGGTAATGTCACTGGACTAGCCATGCAGAGATCCAGCCTAATGGTGCCAGGACTTAGGTTAGTAAGTCTGTCTTATGGAGCTAATCTCATCAATGAGAGAACCAATTTCATCATGTGTCCTAAGTACCCAACTGGTTCACTGATAACATTGAGGGAAGGAAATGTGCCATCCTTACCCATAAGACTGTAAGATATAGGAGCAGAATAAAGCCTTTTGGCCCATCGAGTATGCTCTGCCATTTGATCGTGGCTGATATGTTCCTCAACTCCATTCTCCTGCCTTCTCCCTGTAATCCTTGATCCCCTTACCAATTAAGAACCTATCTATCGTTGTCTTAAAGACACTCAATGACTTGACCTCCACAGCCCTCTGAGGCAATGAGTTCCACAGATTCACCACCCTCTAGCTGAAGAAATTCCTACTTGTCTCAGTTCAAAAGGATTGGCTCTTCACTCTGAGGCTGTGCCCTCGGGTCCTAGTCTGTGGCATGCGAGAGTATCATGCATAATGTCAGCACAATGATTATGTGTTAAATACAGCCAAATATGTATTGCTGGACGTCACAGTCCTGTCTGCTTACTTTTCGAAGATGAAATAGCCCCCATTAGCCAGAAGAAAGCTTTAACAGATGACAAACTCCGAAATCTCGACACTGTCACTCTCATCTGGAAGAAGTTTAAAATTAAAAGTGAGTGGAATGCTGACCTTTTAACCAGTCGTTAAAAACCCATCTGGTTCACCAATGCTCTTCAGTGAAGGAATTCTACTGCCCTTGCTTGGTCTGGCTTGCAAGTGACTCCATACCCACAGCAATGTGGATGATGCTTAACTGGACTTTGAAATGGCCGAGAGAGCTGATTGGCTCCAGGGCGCTGACAGATGGGCAATAGTTTACCAGTAACACCCATATCCTTTATACCCAAGGATAAAAGAATAGGAGCATTTAGAATCATAGAGTCATAAAACATAGAAACAAGACCCTTCGGTCCAACCAGTCCACACGGACGTTGTTCCCAAACAAACTAGTCCCAACTGCCTGAGCTTGGCCCATGTCCCCATCACACCTTTCCTATTCATGCACTTATCCAAATATCTTTCAAATGTTGTAACTGTCTCTGCATCCACCACTTTCTCTGGCAGTTCGTTCCACACACCAACCACTCTTTGTATAAAATTGTTGCCCCTCAGGTCCTTCTTAAATCTTTTTCGTCTCATCTTAAAAATATGCCCCTTGGTTTTGAACTCCCCTCATGATTTTATAAACCTCTAAAAGATCATCCCTCAACCTCCTCTGCTCCGGTGAAGAAAGTCCCAGCCTATGCAGGCTCTCCCTATAACTCAAATCCTCCATTCTCAGTAACAAAAAAAATGTTGCTGGAAAAGGTCTGGCGGCATCTGTGAAGGAGTAAAGCGTTACCGTTTCGGGTCTGGTGACCCTTCCTCAGAACTTCCTCAGAAACCCTCCATTCCCAGTCTTTTTGAACTTTCTCCGGTTTAATAATATCCAACCTATACCAGGTTATCCAAAACTGGACACAGTATTCCAGAAGAGGACTCATCAAGGTCCTGTACAACCTCAACCTGATGTCCCAACTCCTATACTCAAAGGTCTGAGCAGTGAAGGCAGTGTGCTAAATAACTTCTTAACCACCCTGTCCACCTGTGACAGTTTATTTTTTGGGAAGGTACCAGGGCTGTATTTGATCATGTGCAGCATATGATTGTTTAGGTGGAAGATGTCAATAGCAGGGTGTAGAAGGAGGTATTTGCAAATACTGCAATGCACTATAATAGGTCCATTGTCATCTGAACGGGAGCTCCAAGAATTTTTTTTGAAGCACCAAATCAAGTTCTGATCATGGTGAATATTGACAGCTGGGGTGCTGGAGGGGAGATGGTCATCTGTTCCAGCTCTAAATACCTTGGTGATTAGTTCCACAAAACCATGAGGCAGGACTTTATTTGCACCCTTGACTCTATAGGTCAGTGGTTGTGTAGAACATGTAGTATGGGCGAATCTCATACGCATAACCTCAAAGTAAAGGTTTGGAATGATGTTAATGCTGGGGGGAATTCCTTCTTTCGGATGGTAATGAATCTGAGGAAGACAAAGACCTGTTGAGGCTGGGATATTAAGTGTATTCAAGGCTGAGATAGATTTTTAAGGGAAGCAAGGCTTATGGGGACAAGGCAGAAAACTGGAGTTGAGGATTGTCAGGCAGGCATGATTTCATTGAAAAATGGAGCAAACTCAACGCAGTGACTGGCCTACTTGTGTTCCTAACTCCTATGCACTGTTCTCACAATGTAGCAGGAACCAACACCAGGTGATGGCAGTGTTTTCCTGAGAAAGGCACGTATGAATGTTGTTAAAAAGAGAGCTGGGCCAGACTGCCCAAGGACCAGCACAAAAGGTGTAATTTATTCCAAACCCAATGACACCGTATGGGAATTATCAATTTAGTCCTAATTTTTTCTCTTATTCAGACGAAACAGTTAGACACTTCCTACAATATTGAATTTATATAAGCATCTTTCACATAATAACATCTATGGCCTTTCACAGAAGCATTAAATAGCAACGTTTTCTAACCTACAGCAGATGGCCTGTTAATCAAAGCAGTCCAGTATAGTTTGTTTTAGCTGTGTAACAACTGCATCCATCATAGAGGCCTACAGCACAGAAAAAGGCCCTTTGGCCCATCGAGTCAAAAGCCGGTCAAAAACAACCAGCTATTCTTGTAAGTTTAAAGAGCAGGGGATTTAAGAATATACAGATTGTAACAATTTACAGATCAAATCCACCCTCCAAACGTATTTATGTCTGCTTCATCAGTTTGTGATTCGTATGTTGTAGGTTTAGATCCTTATGATAGCCAAAATGAGGTCTAATCAGCGCCAGATTCAAATGGCCCCACTGAGTTCAAGTTTCCTTCTGCCTGAATCAAACATTACTCATGAATTCCCCACCACCACCACAAAAATAGGTTTTTCAGAAATTGGAACTGAAAATCTGTGTCCAGGTTCCTTTTTAAAGGTGATTCCGACTCTGCTAAAGCCTAATCCTAGAGCTGTTTGCAGCATGTAACACAACATATAGACACGCCTTCTGAAGTCTCTGTGGGCACTGCCTTTCTGGCAAAAGGAGGAATCGGTTTGGGAACTGCATATCCTGCAATGTAAACAAGGCTGAATTGACGCCAATCCCCTGAGCAGTCCGATCACTTAATCTGACCTATCCACGTCCTTTCTCCACTAGCACTCCACCACCTTCCCCCCCCCTCCCCCCCCCCCCCCCCCCCCCGCCATCCCACTATTGCATACGTGCTGCCTCTGCACTTCATGTCAACTCTGATGACTCTTCATCTAGACTCGAAACGTTAGCTTGCTCTCCCTCCATGGATGCTGCCTGACCTGCTATGATCTCCAGCATTTTTTGTTTTCAGTACAGACTCCAGCATGTGCAGTAATTTGCTCCTACCCTAAGCAGCCTGACTTTCTTCCTCAACACCCAGAATGCAAAGATATTAGAGAGCTACCAATTGGAAAAGAAGGTGTAAAATAGGTGGCAAAAGACAAATAAAATGAAGCCTCATTGCAATCAGCACAAAGGACATTGATGCAACAGTTGGCAACAGCTTCTTGTTTTCTTATTTAGTATTGGGTAATGGGAAGAAAATGAGAACATAATTTCACTTATATTGCAACTAGTCTTCTGTTCCAGAAAGCTCTGTTGTCATGAGAGTTGAAAATATGTTTTGTTCATGCGTTCAGGACATCATTTGTTGCCCATCCCTACTTGTTCTTGAGATGCTGGTGTCAACTTATTGAATCTCTGCCACCCAGAAATGGTGAGACACTCAGACAGTGTTATTAGTGTGGTCCAGGATTTTTTAACCAGGCAAGGCTGAAAGGATAGTGGCCAAGCCACTAAGGATCTCTCACAATTTGGGGTGGCGTAGTGGCTCAGTGGTTAGCACTGCTGCCTCATAGTGCTAGGGACCTGGGTTCAATTCCACCCTCAGGCAACTATCTGTGTGGGAGTTTGCACATTCTCCCTGTGTCTGTGTGGGCTTCCTCTGGGTGCACTGTTTTCCTCCCACAGTCCAGACATGCAGCCTAGGTGGATTGGCAGCGCTAAATTGCCTGTAGTGTTCAGGGATGTGTAAATTAGGTGGGTTATAGGGGAATGAGTCTGGGCGGGATGCTGTGAGGGTCAGTATGGACATGTTGGGCTGAAAGGCATGTTTCCACAATGTAGGGATTCTATGATCATTATGATACTATTCCCTTCCCCTTCTAAGTGGTAGATGTCACAGGTTTGGAAGGTATTGCTGAGTTGCTGCAGTAAACCTTGTGTGTTTGTTATAATTACACCTTGCAACTTTCAGTTACTACAGACTGGAATCATCTAAACAGGAGTGTTCCTGTGGCACAGCAGCATCAGTGTTAATAAGACTTTTAAGAATGCTTTGATTAAGTTTTGGTTTCAATGAGCAGATTTCACACCAAACAGCTCTTGCTGTGTATCCACATTAAGGCAGTAGATTCTAGGAATTTGTCACCCTCTGGTTATCAACTAGGCCCTGTGATTCAAACCCGATAATCTTGGTAAAAATTAATTTTGCTGGCTCTTAGCTATGCTCCTGGCTGACATGTACCATAGAAATCATTGCAGAAAAGAAAAACAGAACAAAATAATTGAAATTGCTGGAGAAACTCAGCAGGTCTGGATGCATCTGTAGAGAGAAAATAGAGTCATAGAATCATACAGCATGGAAGCAGGCCCTTCAACGCACCTTGTCCATGCCGGCTGTGTTTCCTAAGGTGAACTTGTCCCATTTGCTTGTATTTGGCTCATATCATCTAAAGCTTTCCTATCCATGTACTTGTCCAGATGTCTTTTAAAAGTTAATTGTATCAGCCTCCACCACTTCCTTTAGCAGCTCATTTCATATACATGCCACCCTCTGTGTGAAAAAGTTGTCCCTCAGGTCCCTTTTAAATCTTTCCCCTCTCACCTTAAACCTATGCTGTCCGGTTTGGGCACCCGTCACCTGGAACAAAGACCTTGGCTATTCATCCAATCCATGCCCCTCACTGTTTTATAAACCTCCATAAGGTCACCCCACAGCCTCTTACGCTCCAGGGAAAAGAGTCGCAGCCAGTCCTGCCTCTCCTTAAAATTCAAACCCTCTAGTTTCAGGAACATCTTTGTAAATCATTTTTGCATCCTTTCTTGTTTAATAACATCCATCATATTGCAGAATTGTATGCAGTATTCCAAATGTGGCTTTCCCAATGTCTTGTACAGCTGTAACATGTCGTTTCAGTTCCAGTGACCCTTTTTTCAGAACTCTGGACCTGAAATGTTAACTCTGTTTTCTTTCAATACATGCTGCCAGACCTGCTGAGTTTCTCCAGCAATGTCTGGTTTTGTTTCAGATCTTCAGCATCAGCATTTATTTGTTTTACTTTTATTTTAGAATAAAAGGGCAGCCATCACAGCGCCTACCTATTCTCCCAATTCTCACACATGGACAAACATTCTGTTTTATTTAGCACATTAGAAACACATGCCGAGACCCATCACCCCACATACCTGAGTTCACTGAACGACCTTGACTCCCAGTTGAGTAGTACCTTAATTCAAAAATTCTTTTTTTCAAATCCCTCCATGACCTTAACTCCATCCTACCTCTCATCTCCTCTTGCTCTGTAACACACTGAGATTGTCGCATATGAACTGCTGTACCATTAGGAGTTATGTATCAGCAGACAAGGCCTTAGCCTCTGGAATTCCCATCCTAAGACTGTCTCCCTCTCGACCTCTCCTTAAGATGCTCCTTCAATCCAGCTGTCAGTCCAGATTTTTGGTTTTCTTTTCTAACATCTCCTTTTGTGGCTCGGCCTTAAATTTTAACTGATAAAACTCCTGTGAAGCAACTTTTATGATATTAAAGGTGCTAAATGAACACGTTATTGTTGTTGTTTAGAAAGGAAATCCAAAGTCTACTCGTCTAGCCCTCCCAGTTAAAAGGATACAAGTAAATAGTTGCTGCGTTTGTAACAGAAGTTACATTATCTCAACCTAATAGTCTGAACTCACGCAAAGAACTCTGATGCTGGTCGTTGTTGGTATTCTGGGTAGCTGGTATCCCTGTTGTTTGCTGAATATAATTGAATCTTTGGTTTGATGGGATTCTAGCAGCCAAATCAAGCTTTATCATGGATTCTTAACTGTTTTCAACCATTATCTCAGTACTCTGTGTGGAAAGAACTTTTCCATTGTGCACTTTGGTAGCTTGCTCACGAATGCAGTCTAATTGGTGATCTGAACTTCAATACATCTATGCAACTAAAATACATTGGAACAAATGCAAATATTTCCCAATAATTCCACTGTCTTCATCTTTAACAGTGGGGATTGTACACGCTATTTGATTTAGGATTATTTTCTGTAATAGTTTTATTTCTGTTATTTTGCTTGTGCTTCTAAGAGTAGAAGTAGGTCTGCTTCGCCAGTCAATATGACCATGGCTGATCATCCAACTGAGGACCCTGGGCCTGCTTTGTACCCTTATCCTTTGATTTCTTTAGCCATAAAAATGATATCTAACTCCTCCCTGAAAACATGCAATGTTTTGTCTTCAGCCATTGGCTGAGAACAGGCTCACTAAATAATTTACCCCATATCCTTAGATTGTGACACCTGAGCCCTCTTGTGGCACAGTGGTAGTATCCCTCCCTGCAGACCAGGAGGTGTGGGTTCTAGCCCCATCTTCTCCAAAGGTGCTTAATAATATCTCTGAACATGTTGGTTAGAAAAGTGGACAGTGACCCCTGATTCTGGACTCCCTGCTAATGAGGAACGTCCTTTGTACGTTTACTGGTCCTGTTAGAATTGTATAGATTTATATTCCCCCCCTAATTCTTCCATCCCACACACTGACTTCATTCCATATCTCTTTGATAAAGAGAAATAAAATTTCTCTACCAACTCAATCAGTTTAGAAGTTCTAATGCACAGAGGATTTGACAAATACAGACATCCTGGCAATCTTCTGTTGGATGTTGGCCTAGACTTAGGGACGCAAGACATTGCAACTGCTGGGAATCTGAAATAAAAACAGAAAATGCCAGAAACGCCCAGCAGAGCAGGCAGCACCCCAAGGAGAGAATTACAGAGTTAACAACCAAGTTTTCTTGCCCTTGAGGTGGGGAGTAGGAGTTGGGAAAGTTCCTGACTCAGCCCACCTACCTTGAGAGAAAATGTCAGGGAAGACAGGGATATGAATATTGAGGGTGGGCTGCCGGTACATTATCCCAGTTACGCTGAGAAAAGAAAGTTTTAGCAGGTCCTCACTCCCTGTAATCTTCCGCACAATTCTTCATGACCCATCCAAGCCATTTTATGCCCCCAAATAACTCCTCTAGATCCTACTGAACTCCTCGCCAAGATATGACACCCATCCCCTTCCGTCCATCCCTGTTTCTGGAAGACAGAGGAGATGGAGTAACAAAGAAGTTGGTCCCCCACCTCCAGAGGGAAGAAACGGCAGATGTGCCAAGGGCCTGCTGGCTGGAGGAAAAGCCAAGATGTCCCATGAGAAGGAAACAGTCTCAAGCAGTAGCACCTCATCTTTGCAGTGGACAGTTTTCACTCTTTCAACAATTGTAGAATCAGTGGAAACAGGCCATTCAGCCCATCGAGTCCACACCAACTCTCTGAAGAGTATCAAACCCAGACCCACTCCCTTACCCTGTCCCTGTAACCCTGCATTTCCCATGGCTAATCCACTCAGCCTGCACATCCCTGAACACTACAGGCAATTTAGCATGGCCAATCTACCCTTATCCTGCACAACTTTGGACTGTGGGAGAAAACTGGAGCACACGGAGGAAACCCACGCAGACATGGGAGAATGTGCAAACATCACACAGACAGTCGCCTGAGGGTGGAATTGAACCTGGGTCCCTGGCATTGTGAGGTAGCATTGCTAACCACTGAGCCACCGTGCTACCAATCTCAGACAGTTAACTCATCCCATCTCCACCCCCATCATTTTGCTTTCTTTTCTTTGCATGGTTTTGTTACTCTCTATTGTCCTGTCTCACCCAGCAGCACTTACTCTAGGGTGTGCACATGTTTTTGTTTTTGTTTCTTACCCCATCTCCCCGACCTTTGGTCTGGAGGGATGGTGGTACCAGCAGGTCAAAATCTGCTATGAATTTGCACTTCAGACAGATAACTAAAACCTGGGATGCTGGAGATCATTCCTCTGCTTTCTGTTGAATAAATGCTGCGGGATCTTTAAGACCCTCCCAGATAGGCAGGTAAAACCTTGGTATAATGTCCCATTGAAAGAAGTATACCCTGCAGCAGGACACTCCTCCCTCAGGGTTAGGAGTGGTATTTGAACGCAGAACTTTGTGATTCTGGAGGCAAGTATGCTACTTAAATTCCATAACTTAAGATCCTCTTTAAAAAATGTTTAATAAAAGATGACAGCATGTGTGTTTTTTCTTTGCGCTGTATTTTAATTGTGATCATGAAAAAATGGACTTATCTGTAAATTGAAATATTTGCAGCACTGGGGACCTTTACGTGAAATGTGAGAATGATTTATTCCCTGCACTTGAAAAACAGGAACTTATTCATGAACAGAAGTGCCATTTCTTGTATTTAACTGAGCTTCACAAATTGCCAGTCACTTCAGGGTTTTAGAATGGTAAATGAGAAAAAAAGGAGTAAGGGCTGGTTAATTAAATGGCATGAATTAAATATATGTATTCCATTATCCACATAGTTTCATATGCATTAGTTGTATTTATGACTTCGATACTGTGCTTAGGTCGAATCAGTGGTTGACTGCAAATTGTCGTTGCTCTTTTTATGGAAGCAGAAGTTAAATTATTTATTTGCTCTGTACTTACACTCCTGAATGGTCCCTTAGGAATACATCTCAATGTCATATTATCAGTTTGTGCCATATGATTCCAGTTACTTCGTGGAAGCAACTGAGGAAGGACGTTTTTATCAAGTTTAGTTTAATATTTACCATTGTTGGGGTCACTAAGTCTCAATAGTTTTTACCATGAAGACAGTGGTCCCAGCTTTGACCCTGTTTCAAGGCTCAAACATTGTCATGACTGAATGTCATCATCCACAGATTAGTCAGCCAGTGGAATTAACTACAACTGAAAGCAGTCATAGCCAAAACTTTTGTGTGATTTCAGGAAGGAGTTGGATCTAGCACTTGGGGCTAAAGGGATCAACGGATACAGGAGAAAGGAGAGTACAGGCTGTTGAATCAGATGAATAGCCATGATCACAGTGAATGGTGGAGCAGGCTCAAAGGGCTGAATGGCCTACTTCTGCTCCTTTTTATTCTGTCCCCATTGTGAGAGGGAGGGGCGTTAGAATGGAGGTACAGCTGTTATAACGCAATCTGTTCCACTGCTGCCTCAGCGCTCACAACCCTAAAGTTTCAGTTCACGGTCACACCTGGGGTCCTGACCTCCACTTGGGAAGCTGTGCTTTAAGGGAACTGATTCACATGCACATCAGTTATTGGTGCACATTGTAGATTGCTTCTATATTCTATACACCAAACTCCACTTCTCTCCGAAAAAAAAATTATAGTTCCCATTATATACACCTTTCTCCGGCATGTATTTTGTTTTCCCTCCTGTGTGGACTGTAAGGTCCGTGTGCGGGAGCAACTTCTGGCACTGGACGTCAATGCTGCAAATGGTACTGGCACACTGCGTGGACCCAATGCGCAGCTTAGAGGGAACATTGCCTGACACTCACTGTGAGTGCTGTTTACACAGCTGCTTGCTCAAGCAGTTGTGAAACCCTAGTTTGCAGATGAGCTGGAGCCAAGGGATGTGTACAAACAGAGCACTGGCTGGCAGCAAGTAGCTGATTGGTCTGTGAATTAGTCACCAATTATTGATGACAAAGCCATGCTGGTGATTGACGCTCAGGAAGCTGAGCAGGTTGAGGAGGTGTGAAAGATTTGGTAGAAACCATAGGATCTCTGGAAGTGAGGAGCTGTGCTTTACTCTGTAGAACAAAACCATCTCAAGCCTGAAGGTAGCCAGTCTATTTTCCCATTTCTAGTTTGCTGTAGGTTATGACTTTTCATTGGTAAGTCAGTTCTTTATAGAATCCCTGCTAGAAACTAGGAGCAAGAGTAGGCGTTTTGAGTTTGCACGGCCATTTAGTATTATCGTGGCTGATCCTCTACTTCAACTCTGTGTTCCTGCTTTTTCTCCACATCCTTGATGTCTTCTAATATATAAAAATCTATCAATCTCTTGCCTGAATATACTCTTTCACAGCTTCCACAGCCTTTTGTGGGAGTGAATTCCACAGGTTTATCACCCTTTTTGGGTGAAGAAAAGTTTCCTTGTCTGTCTTTTCAGTTCAAGACATAAACTCACCATCATCTTCTCAATGGCAATTAGGGAAGGACAATAAATGCTAGCCCAGCCAGCAATGCCCAGATCCCACAAGAGAACCACTCATACTTCGTCATCCTCCATACCTTTTACAAAATATTAATTGCGCTGACTTTTCTATATACCAAATTGTATTGAAACTTCCCATGTATCAATCATGTTTACATTCATTTTCTTTGCTGCTGTGTTCCTGACTTTTGGTACTGATGCTGCAGCTAAAAATCTAATGAGAAAAGCCTTGGAGCCATCAAGGAACGTTCTTCATCAACGAAACTGCGTGTAGTCTATATCTTTTGTTGATCTCAGCAAGACTTAACAAGGAGTATCCACTGTTTGTCCTCAGCTGTTGAAAGCACCTGGATGATCCACTTTCTCACAGCCTCCTCTCGTTCTCAGAGTGAACAGTTGATGGGCTCAACGTGCATTTCCTATCTACGTTTTAGCGGGAGGTAGTCAGAGCTTCAGATGGATTTAGAATGAGCAGCTGTGATCCCAAGTTCTGGAATTCCCTCCCTACGGCTAGCCTCCTTTAACTGCTCCTTACCACCTTCCTCTCCAACTGGTCAATCTTGATACCTCCTTACGTGGATTGGTATCCAATTTTCATGGAATCCCTGCAGTATGGGAACAGGCCATTTGGTCCAGTAAGTCCACACCAACCCTGTGAAGGGCATCCCACCCAGGCGCACACCCCGCCCCGTCCCTGTAACCCTGCATTCCCTGTGGCTAACCCATCTAACCTGCACACTATGAACAATTTAGTGTGGCCAATCCACCTAACCTGCACATCTTTGGACTGTGGGAGGAAACTCACACCGACACCAGGAGAACTTGCAAACTCCACACAAACAGTTGCCCGAAGTTGGAATCGAACCCAGGTTCCTGGCACTATAAGGCAGCAGTGCTGACCACTGAGCCACCGTGCTGTCAGCTCTACTTTGTTCAGATTATTACAGAAATGTAAATTGTTGTAATTGCTGCTGGTTTATTGAGATGATTTTATCACCAGTGTGTATATTGCCAAATGACATTTGGACGAAAATGCCCCATTATCACAGAATCACAGAGCTGTTGCGGCACAGAAGGAGACTGTTCGGCCCGTTGGGCCTATACTGGTTCAATTACCTCATGCATGTCTTCTGCCTTTTCTCCATGTCTGCTCACCATGTCTATTCACATAATTGTCTCATGCCCTCTCAACAGCCTCAATTGAACCTGACTCCACCACATTTCCGGGCAATGCATTCCAGACCCTAGTTACTTGCTCTACGAAAAGGTTTTTTTTTCTTATGACAACTTTGTATTGTTTGCATACCACTTGAAATCTATGCCCTCTCATTCTTTTTCCTTATACAGTATGAGCAGGAGTAGCTTCTCCCTATCTACTCAAACCAGTCCACTCTCAATTTTGAAAAAGCTTCATCAGATCTCCTCTCCAGGGAAAACAGTCCCAATTTCTTCAATCTATCCTCATAACTGAGGTTTCTCATTCCTGAAAACCGTTCTTGTATATCATTTCTCCACTGTCTCCAATGTATTCACATATTTCCTATAATCTGGCACCCACAACTGTACACATTACTACAGTTGAGGTCTAGCAAGTGTCTTGCACAAGTTCAATAACACCTCCCTGCATTACATGCAACGAAGACTAGATTGGGATCCTTTACATCTGTGTTCTGTGATGGGCCTCAAATCAGTAATTACTTATTGCCAAAGTATCCATATTTGAACACTTATTACTTCAATTTACAGCGGTTTTTGTTTATTTAAAACAAGTCAAGCTTTTAAAATAGCAATGGGAGATTGTCTGCTTAGATTTATGGAATTTAAACATATCCATCGTTCAATGCTGTGCAAGTTTGTATTTTTATACCAACAAACCTATTACTGAGGCCAGTTATTTCTTTGTCATTTCACATCCAGGGTTCTTTGGAATTAAAATTAATTTATGCAAATTGATGTTGAAATTATTTAATTAAAATCTTGTTTTGGTTGTAGTTCTTTTGAGGTAGTCATCAACTGATTTTTCAATTGGAATTGTATTAATCTAAACAATTTAAAATTAGTGTATGTGTCAAGATAGGAATGCATAATATAAATGGTTCAACATTACTCTTCTCAAGTGTTCAATAAGTTCAGGTGTAATTTTTCATTCTTGGCCAGTTTACAAGCCTAATGAGGGCACTATACAAGGAATGCATTGTACGGTTGGCCTCAGACCTGATCAGTGTTATTTGGATGCACGTTTGTCATTTGCATGACTGAAATATTGTATGTACTTTCTGTCTCCTTATTTAAGGAAGGATGTATTTCCATTGGAAGGGGTAGGCCGAAGGTTTACTAAGCCGGTCTCTGGTTTGAAAGCGTTGGTCTATTTTGAGAGGCCGAGTAAATTTGGCCATTATTCTCCAGAGTTTAGCAACATGAGAAGCAACCTCTTAGAAATGAACCAGATTCTGAAGGGAGTACTGAGAGATTGTTTCCACTGGTCATGGAATCTACAGTGTGAGCTCAGAGTTGCAGGATAAGGGGTCAGCCATTTTGGAGTGAGATGAGGAATAATTACTTCACTCAAAGGGTCGTGAACCTGTGGAATTCTCTGCCCCAGAGAGCTCAATCATTGAGTATATTACAGACTGTGACAGATTTTTAGTTTCTTCAGGAATCAGGGGATGTGGGAAACAGATGGGAAAGTGGAGCTGAAGCCCAAAATTGGGAGGATTGTACTGAATGGCACTTCCTGTTTCTATTTCTTGTGATCAGTTTATGGACTGTCATATCTGACCACATGTCTTGCTGAAATGGATCGACGGTAAGGCCCATAATGGGGCTGGAGAGGGTTTACAGTTGGCATAAATGTGGGCTAGGAGGAGCTTGGCTCCACAACAATTTCTTTTTTTAGTGAGAAGAAGAAGGGTCCCAACCCGAAATGTCACCTTTCCTGCTTCTCTGCTGCTGCCTGGCCTGCTGTGTTCCTCCAGCTCCACACTGTATTATCTCTTTTTTTTAGTGTCTTTTTTCTAAGATTCCCTTCAAAGTTTCTTTTGCTGAGTAGGCCCAGTGCCTGCTCTGCTCATATTGTTCCAATTTGCCAGAACTGCTTTAAAAAAGAAATGAAATCCCTAGTTTCCCCATGCAGCATTGCCATCCCTTCTCCAGGGATAAAAGATTTGTTTTCCAGCGTTCTGAGGAAGGGTCCCAACCTGAAACATCAACTTTCCCGCTCCTCTGATGCTGCCTGGCCTGCTGTGTTCCTCCAGCTCCACACTTTATTTTTAAAGTTTTCTTTTAACACTTGCATTATTTATGAGAGTTTTGGCAATGTCAGGGGAGAGAGATTTGGAGAGAAAAGCTGTTTTTATTATCAGTCACAGTTGACATGATTAACAGGGATCCATTTCCTTTTCCAATTGGCTATGGGAAGGCAGTTCGACCCAAAGGATAGACCAAGGGCAAGGGTTTGGCAATGAGATGGTTCAATCTGGTGGAGCCATGAGATGGAGCATTCAGGAATGCACTGTACCAAATTTGGCATCCCTAAAGTTGGCAACCAATAATGGCCTTGCCGACAACACCCACATCCCATGAAAGGAAAAGGAAAAAAAAATGTAAGGGCCCAAAGTTTGCCTTAGGTGGTTAGCAGGAACATCTGATTTTGAGGGTAACCTTGTGCCCATTTCCAGTTAAACTTGTACCTGTTTTTGTTCAACCATTATCACACATATTTGACAGTAGAGAAATGTTTATTGCCTATTTTGGTTTGAATTCATCCATTCATTCATAATTACAGTTCCAATCTGATGTTCCATTAATCTGTTGTTGGGGGATAGTTGGGAATGACCTGAGTTAAGCTGTAAATGCATGTGAAGATCCAACAGAAATGAGAATGAAGTGGAGAGTTTTAGTTAACTTCATAAGTGATAATCATATCAATCATTTAAGATTTGTTTTCATTTATTCGAATCAGGGAAGTAATCTCGTTTTTAAAAATGTTAGTACACTCTGGTTCAGCAGACAGAGTTTCTGGGAAACGACAATGTGGCTAAACCAGCATTATGGAATGTGAGGATGACTCCTTACCACATCAAGAACGACAAAGAGTTCAGTCGAGGATGGGAATGAAGCACAGGCTTTAGAGAGGAGATAGGATAGCACCTGGGAAGATACCGAGTGGTGAGACCAGAGGTAACAGGCACCTTGGCACTTTTGGACTATGTGAAAAATGAGCTGTTTGTCTTCAACAGACTATTTCAGAATTGGAATAATTTACCACCTACTGAACTTAGAATGTATCACTATCTGATGAATCCTCGCTGCGTTAGAGTGCTACCATAGAAACTTTTCTAGGGTAGACGCTCCCAGTGTTGGCTCAGTAAACATCATTGGCCTGTACCTTGAGGCTCCTAAGATTGTTTTGTAACATAAATCTACCACAACTCTGTCAAACACTGCTGCTGATGGCTAATTTTTGTTCCAGGAACATGGTGTCACTCAGAAATCGCATTGCATGCAAGTGGATAAAATGGTGGCACAACATGACAAGGAAAAGTTAACTCAAGAGAAGATTTTAGAAAAAGCAATCAAAAAGAAGGGGTAGGTACCTCCTGATTTCTCAGCAACTGCAGTGGTATTGTCTGGTAGATACCAAGAGGAAGCATTTTCATATTTGCAGGGGATGATGAAGCAATGAACTCAAAGAACAGAGGACAAATTACCCCACGGTTAAGTTGTATTCTGAGATGTGCGTTTGTTTTACCTGTTGGAGAGCAGAGCATCTAATGAGGAAGAAAATTAGGGCATGCCGAGCCTAGCGCTGCATTCTTACTCAGTTATCAATCTATTCAACCTCTTTTTTTTTGCAATCCCTGCATGGCATGTGAGCAAGGCTTGCACTGCCAGCCCATCCTTAATAGCCTTTGAATTTAGTGGCTTGCTAGAGGTCAGTTAAGAATCAATGACATTGCCATGAGTCTGGAGTCACTAATAAACAAGACCAGGTAAGGAAGACTGATTTCCTTTCTTCAAGGATATCAGAGAACCAGGTAGATTTTTAGAACAATCGATGATCGTGGTCAGGGTGACCATTGCTAGAAATAGCTTAAGAATCCATACTTTGTTCGTTTGAACTTAATTCCACCAAGCTACTGTGGCTGCAAGGCTAGTCTTTGGGCAGTGAGGCAACTGGTCTGCAGAGTGGTAGTGAGGAGGAAAAATCTCAGCCTCAAATGAGGCAACGGGTTTAAAAAGCAGGAAAGAGGGGCTGCATTAGCAAGGAGAAAGAGGCTTTAAGAAGGGGGAGGAGGGTCTGAAAAGGGCAAGATTGAGGATGTGAAATTGGGATAGGGAATGCAAAAAAGGTGAATGAGGGGCTTAAACGGAGTTGAGGGGCTGGAAAGGTGGGGCAAGAGACTGCAGATATGAGTAAGAGGCTGCCAAGAGGGGCAGTGAGGGCAAGAGGTGGGAGAAGCCCAACAAAAGGGGGAGGGTCACTGTGAAGCCAGGTGAGGGGTTCCAAAGGAGCAGTGGGTCTGCAAAGGAGTGGAGAGCAGTTTTAAATCTTTCCAAACAGGAAAATGAGGCATTAAGTTCATTGCAAATGAATGTGGAGTCTCCAGTTTAAAGCTGAGGAGTTCAAAAGGTACTCTATGGAGGAAAAGTGTAGTGGATGCTGTTTTGATGAACACTGTAGTTGTATTGTTTTATTTCATAAAAAATTACATTTGTGGGTTATCACATCTCGAAACCTCTCACATACTGTGAATTACTTGTGGAGCTGTGGCTTTGTTACAGAAAGCATGTTTTTAGTGATGGCTTTTTGTGTATAAAACGGCATCATTTACTTGTTTAAAAAAATTGTTGCCAACTCATGCCCGCTATCTTGTGTCAGTTTAAATACTGTGGTATCTGGTAATTAATGCTTTCCTTGTATGTTGTGATTTTAAGTTTAATGGAGCAATGATGATTATTGAGGATATTGGTGAATTCTTCTAATTCTGCTTCTGTGCATGACCAAACACCTCAAGAGGTAAACACCTAATAAAGGAGTAAGTGGGAATGGAAAAAGGTACCCTGCAAATCACATATATGGCCCTCCCCTCCAGGAAAATTTGTAGCCCTTGGGAAAATCTCAACAGAAACCCTTGGAAAGGGCAAGAGAAAAGGATATTTTAGGCCCAAGACTTTGGCTGTATACTTCAGCAGGGCAGAATCCCTATGTACAAATGCAAATTTACAGAAACAAAGATTCCAGTAATAAGATTGAAAAATTAAGGGAATGCCAGCTTGGGGATTTATAATTGGATGGGATTCTGTGATTGTAACATCTCAACGACCACTGCGGGGTTTTACCAACCCAAGCCCCTGGTATTATATAATTTGCCAATCTGAATGTACGAGCAGTGTATCTAATTTGTACATCACGACTTGAGCTTGGACTTCAGGCTTAACCATTTTGTGCCATTTTCGGTGGAGTGCAGAAAAAAAACTTTAAAAACTGCCCCTTTACCTGACAAATGGGGTCCAGATACAGTTTATCACCTTTCCAGTGTCCCTTCCTGTCATCCAAATTATGACACTCCTCAGGTTATCCCTGTCCAGTGGCCATATGATTGACAGGGACACCAAGGAGAACACATATAACACGCTGAAGGTGGGATTGCAGGTGCAGCAGGTGATTAAAAAGGCAAATGGAATTTTGTCTGCCATTGCTCGAGGGATGGAGTTTAAAAACAGGGAGGCTATGCTGCAGCTGTGTAGGGTCCTGGTGAGGCCACACCTGGAGTACTGTGTGCAGTTTTGGTCTCATTACTTGAGAAGAGATATACTAGCACTGGAGGAGGTGCAGAGGAGATTCACTCGGTTGATTCCAGAGTTGAGAGGGTTGGATTATGAGGAGAGACTGAATAGACTGGGATTATACTCATTGGAATTCAGAAGAATGAGGGGAGATCTTATAGAAACAAAAAAGATTATGAAGGGAATAGATAAAGTGGAGGCAGGGAGGTTGTTTCCGCGAGCAGGTGAAACTAGGACTAGAGGGCATCGCCTCAAAATAAAGGGAAGCAGATGTAGGACTGAGGTCAGGAGGAACTTCTTCACCCAAAGGGTTGTGAATCTGTGGAATTCCCTGCCCAGTGAAGCGGTTGAAGCTACCTCACTGAATTTTTTAAGGCAAGGCTAGATAAATTGTTGAACTGTAAAGGAATTAAGGGGTATGGTGAGTGGGTGGGTAAGTGGAGCTGAGTCTCAAAGATCAGCCATGATCTTATTAAATGGCGGGCCAGGCTCGAGGGGCCAGATGGCCTACTCCTGCTCCTAGTTCTTCTGTTCTTATGTTCTAACACATCTCTGCTTCTTCGAAATAGTGCCACCACTTTTTTTACATCCAGCTGAGAGAGTAAAAAGGTGCTCCGGAATTAATGTCTTGACCAAAGGATAGCTCTGGCACCAATGCAGAACCCTCTCAATATTTCACTTTTTGAGTGTCAATCCTAGAGCTTTGTGCCTAATTCTCTGGAGAGAACTGTCAACCCACAGCCTTGGGAACTCACAAGTGGGAGTGCTGTCCAGTGCAGGCCCTGGCTTAATGCTCAGCCTGAAGCTCATTATTCTGCCAAGTTGAACAAAGGTTTTCCCAGCCGTTCTCTCAGAGTAGATTGATCGTATTAGTGAGCTGAATGGTTGTCGTTGAGAGTATCAACCTAGATTGTTGTGCTCAAGCCTCGAGACAGTGGGCTTGAACTCATAGTCATCCGCCTCTGGGAGTGAGAGTGCGGCACCTCTGTATCTTGCCTCGGGACATGTTTCTACATTGAATGCTGTGTCCAAATGGAAGCTATTCTTGTTGCGTGCCAGTCTGCAATCTCCACTGTATAGTAACATCAGTTATGTCAGATCCCTAGTTTTACTTGCCCGACAGAAGTTGAGAAACAAGCCCGAAGTGAGTGCTTCAAACTCTGTGGTTACTCTTTGGACTTGACAGGCATTCTAACAAACCTGATGGACCATGCGGTCAAAATATGCAACGGCTCTGCAGATATGTTAATTAGATGGTGATGTAACTCATGGTGTAACTGTGGTGTCAGCAGTCATGTACGGGACTCTGTGAAGGAAGGATGGAATATTCTGTTCTAAAGAAGGATCTCTGTCCCCAGAACATTAACTCTGCTTTCTCTCCACAGATCTTGCCAAACCTGCTGAGTTTTTTCTAGCATTTTCTGTTTTTCTTTCTGATTTCCAGCATCTGCAGTTCTTTGTGTTTTTTGGGGGGATTTTCTGTACTGGTGAGAGATGTGCTTACAGAGAGCAGTACCACGTACATAAATGTAAGTAAAAGAGCGAAGAATCTACTAGAGACAGATAGCGGTCACTCATCGGTGAGGGGACAGGCCACAAACTACCTGAAGACGCAAGGATAGCCTTGTGAATAATCAAAACCTGTGTCACAAATCTCGTGGCAACACAAACCAGATTTCACAAAATGTTCACAATTAGGCATACCCTGGCTTCTAGATTAAATTCTTAAATTAGCATTTTTGAACTTACTTCACTGTATGCACAGCATAAAACTCTTCAGCCTCTTTTGCATTGGCATTTCAGGATGCCCTTGTTCATGGTGTAGTGCTATCAAAAAATATATAATGTCACACCGCTTTCAACTCACACAGTTTTCAGAAGCCTTAGCTGACTGTTTGATAGATACAATTGCGTTCAGGGTTGGAGTTGGAAGAAGTGGGGTGGTAATTATGCTCCCAGTAAAATTCCAAACATCTACACATTGTAAATCTGTTTCTGGAACAAAAAGGTGCAACAATTTCTGGTAGCAGTTTACTGGAATTAATTAATGCCGTTTAAATTAACAAGGATTTGCATTGACTCCATGAGTTGTCTCTTTCCTCTGTGTCTTGTAATGTTGTGGGTTCAGATTCTATTTCTTGACTTCAGCATGTAATGTGCTTTCGCTTCAGTATGTGGGGATTATCACAGCTGTTATCTTTGGAGTGAGATATCGAATCCAGTGCCCCCTCAAGTGGTATTAAAGATCTAACGGCACTATTCGAAGAATCTTTTATGCCCATTTTTCCTGTGTGAAACAGGTACAATACCATATCAGTCATATATAGACTGACTAATAGAGCACAGAAGTGCTAGATTGTATAACTACCGAAATGAGGCAACCACATAGCAAAAGTAGAGTAATATTAAAGGAATATTTCAATCTTAACATACACTGTGAGAGACAGACCAGCACCCGCCAAAAGGTTGTGAATTTCTCGGTGTGTCTGGAATAATTTCCGACGGCAATATATCGAAATGGAACAAGGGAGCAAGCAATATTGGATCCACCAATGAATAATGAGCCTGATTTAATTAGTGACCTAGTTGTTCATGAACGTTTATCAAATTGTGATCATAACGTGATTGAATTTCATGTAGCATTTGTAAGAGATAAGCAAAGATTGGATACGAAAATTGTGGATTTAATAAAGTAGATTTTAATGGGATGAGGCAAACACTGTCCAAAATAAACTGGGAAGCTCTGCTAATAGATAAAGCAACTGAGTAAAGTGAACAGTATTCAAAGAAACATTTAATCATAATCAGAAACAGTTTGTACCATGAGAAGGAAAAGAGACACCTCATGAAAAGGACAGCCATGGAGGTAAAGGACAGCATAAAAAGAAAGGATTTATAAAAGTTCAAAGAACAGTACAGATCCCAAAGAATGGAACAAATACAAAGACCAACAAAGGGCCACAAAGCAGCTTATGAGCATGGCTGAAAAGGATTATGAAATGAAGCTTAACAAAGAACATAAAAGACAATAAGAAGAGATCTTATAGTTATATAAAGGAAAAACAGCTGGTTAGGAGTACTAACACCTGTCACTGAAAGCTGACAGTGGGGATATTGTCAATGACCATAGGAAAATGGCAGACATGCTGAACAATATTTTTGCTTTAGTATTCATAGCAGAAAAGGAGGATAGCTTGTGGAAGTCCCAAGGAAATTAACAGAGGATCAGGACAGGGTCTATATAAAATTTGCTGAAGTAAATCATCAACAATGTGGAGCTTAATGAAACTGAAGCATGACAAATGCCCAGGACCTGCTGGTTTCCATCCACAGTGTTAAAGGAGGTCGGAGAGCACATTGTCAATGCACTAACCATAATCACTCAGGAGTTGTACCTCCAGATTGGAAAATTGCGCATGTCACTCCACTTTTTAAGAAGGGTGACGGAGGGAAATCAGGGAATTACAGACCAGTTAGACTGACCCCTCTGGTGGGGAAATGGTTGTCTGTAATCAAGGATGGGCTAACTGATCACCTTGAAAAATTTCAGTTAATCAGGAAGAGTCAGCATGGATTCATGAAGGGTAGTTTATGACTGACAAACCTCATAGGATTTTTTGAAGAGGTGACAAAGATAATGGACAGAGATGTCGATGGACGTGTTTGTAGACCAGAAGACTTTTAATAAAGTCCCACACAGGAGACTGTTAGCCAAGTTGGAAGTTCACGGAATTGAGGGAAAATTACTGACATGGATAAAAAAATTGGTTCAGTGGCAGGAAACAGAGTTGGAATAACGAGTAAGTACTCAAATAGGCAGGACGTGACTGGTGGTATCCCACAGGGGTCTGTGTTCTGTCCTTAATCATTCATTATGTTCATTCACGACTTGGATGATGCCGTAAAAAGTCAAATACCCAAATTTGCTGACGACACAAAATTGGGCAGCGTTGTAGACAGTGTTGACGACAGCATAAAATTGCAACAGGATACTGATAGATTTGGTGAATGGACAAAGTTGTGGAAAATGGAATTTGATGTAGGCAACTGTGACGTTAGCTATTTCTGGCCAAAAAAGAAGGCACAAAGTTAAATAAAATGGATATCCAATTGGATTTGGGAGTTCAGGTGCATAGCATTATTAAAATGCCATGGACAGGTGCAGAAAATAGTCAGGAAGGCTAATGGAATACTGGTCTCCATACCTAAAGGGCTGGACTATAGGGATGCAGATGTTATGATGCAGTTATACAAAATCCGAGTTTGACCTCTACTTAGAGTACTGTGAGTAGGTCTGGGCACCACACCTTAGAAAGGATGCTATGGACCTGCAGGGATTTCAGTGCAGGTTTACAAAAATTATACTTGGACTTGAGGTATGAGGAGAGCTTATGCAAGTTAAACCTTTATTCTCTAAAGTTTTGAAAGTTAAGCGATGATCTAATCAAGGCCTTCAGGATATTAACAGGGAAAGATGGATAGATAAAGATCAACCATTTCCACTGGTTGAAGATTCTAGGACCTGGGGGCATAGTCTGAGGATTAGGAGATCTCCTGACCATTCAGGAGAGATATTAGAAAGCATTTCGACACGCAAAAGATGGTGGGGTATAGATGTCTCTTGTTCAAATTTTTAAATTTAAATCTGAAATAGACAACTTTTTTTAAGCAAGGGTATCAAGGGATATGGGCCCAAGGCAGGCAGAGGGAGTTAGGCGGATCAGCCATGATCTTATTAAATGGCAGAACAGGTTCAAAGGGCTGAATGGCCTACTCCTGTTCCTATGTTTTCCTCTTAGGATGCCTGTAGTCAATACCGCTACTAAATATGCAGTACCCATTCTTGGTGTCCCAAGCGCCCCTGTTAATTTGGGGTCTAACATTTGTGGAAAGGCCCCCTTACAAATGAAATCAAGGGATGCAGAAATTTCACTCAGTGGTTTCACCCTCACAGGTACCGGTGACAGTCAGATGTTCCTCCTTCATTTTTTTTTCTGGACTGGGATAAAACTGGACTCCACATTCACGTTGATTGCTGACTTCGCTCAGTCTAGTGCAAGGGCAGCTTGCTGGGCAACTGTCAGCAGTTCAGCTGGATTATCAAAGTCCAGGCCTGTCACCTAATATTGGCTGCCTCTTGGCCTCTCCTTTCATGGCCAAGTCTGAGCTCGAAACACAATCACTGACTATTTTCTGCTTAAGGGTGCTAACACATCCCTCGACCAACAGTGTGTGATCAACAATCTGTGATCACTTATTTCTGTTGCTGTCTGTGGGAATCCTGCAGACTGCAAATTGGCTGTTATGTTGACTTATCCACCTAATTTGGTGTCTTTCACCCATTTTTGTCCATAAAATTTGGTCAAACTGATTGCAGACCCCTATCTCTCTATCTGTCTAAGACACACACACACACACGCATATCAAATTCTTACCATATCATGTGTCATATATAATTAGGTTGAGAAATATGATCTACTTGGATATCAACACATCTTCATAGACAGCGAGGATAAGTGTTGACCAGCTTCGAGGTTTATCCATAATTTTTTGGGTAGATTGAAGATTTCCTCTCAGACTTGGTAAGACAGTAGTTGACCCTGTAGTGTATAGGGTAGATGCAGTGGTCCATCTTAGTTGAAACAGAGACCTCAGGCTAGTTGGTCACGCGTGTGCTGAAGAGTGTGCCACGTGAATAAGTAGTGACGCGTAATCTGACTTCTCTTATGCACGATAATATTGCCCCAGTGTTCACCACTCGAAAGACATGTATGATGTTCATTTCAAAGCAGTTACTTCCAGCAGCATTCCCTCAACCATTGCAATGCGATTTCTAATCAGACGTGACACACCTCTGGGGCAGGAACAATTTTAACCCAAACCTTCCAACCCAGATATAAAGACACAACTGCTGTGCCACAAGACCTCTATGCTTATTAGATGTCGCAGTTTTTTTTAAGTTTGTTCATTCTGTCAGTTGTTAATCGACAGTAATTACCTGGTCACCATTAGTTAATGCAACTATTGTCGATTGCCATAAAAACCCACCTGGTTCATGAATGTCCTTTAGAGAAGGATCCTCTGCAGAATGTGAGTACATTATGTGATTTTCCCTTTGAAGAATACCTAAGGACAAGAGTTGAAACAAAAGGAACCTGAGCAAAGGAACTTCATGCAGTCAATAAAACCAAAAACAAAAGTTGACTGTTCAATTACCAACAGTAATACTACCAGTAACCCCCACTGCACAACACTCAATCATCAGCTCTTTGCGAACAATTCAGAGATTAATCTGTATTTTTTTTAAGAAAGGTCATCCTTTTTGACTGTTATTTCTAATCTGTGTGGACATGTATCTAGTAATGAATTAACTCACACAATGCTAGCTCAAGAAAGCCTGTTTAAATCAACTCCGTTTAAGACATAGATTATATTTGAGTCTGGGAGTAAAATGTTCACATGAGAGGGGGATCCACTTTAAAATTAACCTTGTTGCGACCTACTTCGGGTGTAGGTGAATACAGAAGGGAGCTAGTTCATCTCTGTTTGGGCTGTCCCATCTGGAGCTGAACCTCACCTTGGGTGGGAAGTGGGGGCCTGGTCATAACACTGCGCAACTTAGACATTTGCTTTCACTCCTGCATTAATGTTGCACATGGAGGAGGGCGTTTGGAGGCATCAGTTGGTGAGTGAGGTGAGGGTTTTTGTGGGAGTAAAGGAGTTGATCATGGGGGCATGAGCATAATTGACGAAAAGCCAAGGATCCTCCAAAAGGAAAGACATCCGTTTTGGTTCAAAGGCTCTTTTTTACCAAAGCAACCAGAGCAATACATGAGACCACATATAACTACAAGAAAACACAAGGATTCGTACAGATGGGTCCAAGTTCCTCAGCCGCCCCTGAACTCATGATCCCAAAATATCTCCTGACCCCACGGGGGTTGGGGAAGGGGTTGGCATTCACTACCCCAGTTTAGGAAATCCTGCTCCTGGCAGAAATCTTACACCCCAAAAAGAACCAGAGTGACAAAGAAAGGGAAGAAACAGCAACGTGAGCCTTTTGAGTTTTCAGAGTCAGAAGGCCTACTTTTCAAGGATCTTAAACCTAAAGGCGGTCTTCCATGTGCTCAGTGTAACTTCTGATAAAACTGGATGGGTGATCAATGCCTAGATGGGGGTGACAGAGCACCACTTTTTGGAGAAGGCAAGAGTTCAGCCCAAATCAACAGCTTTCTAACTGTTGCTTTAAGATTTGGAGATACAAACTTCACCACTACCATCCCCAACGTTCAACATCTGAAGCTTTCACCCCTCCTCCCACATTATCTAAGTCTCTCGCCTCTACAACGCATCTAGCAACCTCCCCCTCCCCCAGAGTTTCACTCTGGGGCCTCGTAAAGATTGAATTATAAAACTAGGTCACAATGGGGAAATGTTTGGGAAGCATTTGTCTGATGCAAACGACTCTCCGACCACTCTCCCCTGATATTTTTGATCTCAGTACACTTATCTGGAATCTGAGAAGCTCGAATCACAATGGTATTCAAACGCACTGTCAGTGTGTGAGCAACATGCCATAATGGCACATGTGCACTGTCCAAGCACCATACTTAAGAGCACAAAGTTAGCTCCAGAACTACAATTGATCTTGTCCTTGGTGACAAGAGCTGGGATGTGATCCCACGATTCACAATACAGAATTGTTAAGGTTAAAAACCTCCCTTATCTGGACATAGTAAAAGTTTGGGAAAAAGTGAGTACATTTGCTGTCTGTGCACTTGAGACAAACCAGTATATTGTTGATCAGCGATTGGGAGAAAGAGGATAGAAAAGTTTTGCTTGTTCACTTGATTTTCCTTATTTTCCAGAGAAAATAATTGTGTTGACTTGAAGAAAGAAACGGAGGTCAAAATAGAAGCATTATCTTCAGACCACAAGCTAAAGGTATTGGGATGTTGAGTTTTAACCTTTCTGTGCAACTAAATTCTGTTCTACATGATGCAGTAGAATGGCCAGCAATGTTGTTTAGACTGAACTTGTATAGGGCAAGAATAGATATATTGGCAGTAACTCAGAAATAAATCTGTGTTCACTACGGAGTTCTGAAGAAAGGTCAAACTCAAAACGTTAACTCTCTTCCTCTCCCCACAGATGCTGCCTGACCTGTTGAGTTTCTCCAGCACTATTTCTCGATCAGATCTTCAACAAACATACTATTTTGCCTTATTGTTTTATGTTTAGTAAAGATTTCTATCTGGAGTTTAATCTGTACATTGAAAGTTTCCCCGTTATTTTCACTAGTGTTCAAATAAGGAGAGCCAATATTTTCCTGACATAGCAACCACAAGGGATCTCTCCACAAGTGGATTTGTATGCTAAGACTTAGTGCAGTATTTAAAATGAACAAGATCTCTTGGAACGTAAATTAGTGACAGTCCAACAAGCTATTCAAACATTAGTTAAAATGATATCACAATAGTTTACCAATAAGTGCTTGTTTTGACCCATCAAATAAAACTGTCTTCTTGATACTATCACAAACTCATTTATTGACAAGATGGATGAGGTTCAATTATAATTTCTTTCAAGTTCATTTAACATTACTTGTTGCTAACTGGGAATATTTTTCTCCTTTTGCCATTTGTTTCTTACCTGAAGGCGAAACTTATCATTTTTGAAGGACTTATTGGCTTAATATGCTTGTAAATGCTACTTTAGGTGGATATTTTCTAACCAACATATTCAGAGATGTTATTGCACATCTCTGGACCAGGAGGACCAGAACCCAGGCCTCCTGCAGCTATGCCTCCAATAGAAAATATGTGGCTTGAATAGCAGACAAAAGAACTTCATACCAAGATGTTAATACCACGAAACAGCAACTTGCGAACACTAATAAAAGCAAAATGCCACAGATGCTGGAAATCTGAAATAAAAACAGAAGTTACTGGAGAAATTCAGCAGGTCTGACTGCATTTCTGGAGAGAGAAATCGGGTTAACGTTTCGAATCTGATGTGACTCCTCCCAGTCTTGGCAAGCGCTTTATCAAACACTAGGAGGGGGAGTATAAAGCAATAAAGGTGAAGAAGCTGAAAGATTAAAACGGAAATCTTGTCAGAGAGAGGAGAAAAACGTCTTCAAGGTGGGCTTACCTGGAAGAGAAGTGGCAATGAATTAAACACTCAAATAAAAGCAAAATACTGCAAATGCTGGAAATTTGCAAACTCTAGATTACACTTGATGTCCTTCCAGGAAGCAATTGAGGTTGGTAATCCACCACAAAGTGTGTCTATTAGAGATCAGAACACAACGTTCAGAACTGTCACAAATGGGAGGGATGTGTTTGAAATACATTGACTAATCTAAGATATTTCAAGAGTTGAATTCCTTACATTTGATGCTCCTTCTGATAGTTATCTGCAGTAATTGTATGCAGAAACTTCCAGGGGCTTGAACAAATTTTAGCTATTTGCATCGCTGGAAAGAGGATTGGGAAATCACAAAAGTGTAACTTCAGTTTCTGGCACGGTGAGAAGCACTTTCTTTGTGCCGACGGGTAGGACTGCTGGTAAAGGGAGATATGGAATCAAATCATATGGATGTACTATTGCTATTGTACCTTGCTTATTTTACAGTGAAATTCGAAATAATCCAATTATATGTTTACCTGCAAAATATTAACTACAAAATTTAATCCATTCAACGTAAGTGCTGCAGGGCTTTCCCGTGAAGCATAATAAGGTGCTGTGTTAGTGCAAGTTGCTTCACTTTGTCTTTTTTTCTGAAGGAGGGTAACTGGACCCAAATGTCCACAGGAGTAGGCCGTTTGACCCCTCTAGCCTGTTCCAGCATTCAGTAGGTTCATGGCAGATCCGACATTCCTCATGCCCACTTACCTGTGTTTTCCTCATAATCTTTGCTTTCCTTACTGATCAAGAATCTATCAATCTCAGCCTTAAATGCGCACAAGGATTCTGCCCCCACAGCTGTCTGTGGCAAGGGGTTCCAAAGACATATGATCCTCAAAGAGAAGAAATTCCTCCTCATTTCAGTTTTAAATTGGCACCCGTTTATTCTGAGACAATGCCCTCTGGTCCTAGACTCTCCCATGAGGGGAAACATCCTCTCAGCATTTACCCTGTTTTGCTATGACACTGATCAGCACCACTCTGTCCATCTAGTAATCTTCAGTCCTTGTCTACATCAACACACAAAACATTCTGTCAGAAAAGTGAATCAAACAGGCAGCACCATATTCCACTACTGAAGAGTTCGCTGGTCAAAATTTGGTACACACAGTTGTGTTACGAAATGTCTGATCTTGGTAGTCAGCAACAACTTTAGTGCAGCCCCTTTAACGTAGTAATTCATCACAAGAGTGACAAGATGCTTCACAAGAGCATTAGCAAAGACAAACTGACACCGAGTCAAATGAGGAGACATTAGGCCCGTTGACCTAATGGTCAGTCAAAGAGGTAGGTTCTAAGGGATGTCGCAAAGGAGGAAAGAGAAGTGGAGGCAAGTTTTTCACACAAAGGGTGGAAGTGGTGGATGCAGACACGAAAGGAGCATTCAGGAAGCACCTGGATGAATACATGACTAGGAAGGGAATAGAGGGATACGGATCCTGTAAGTTAAGACAGTTTTAGAATGGAAGCGCAAAATGTGTCGGCGCAGGCTTGGACGGCAAAGGGTCTGTTGCTGTTCTGTATTGTTCTTTGTTCTTTGAGATGCCATGAGCTTTCAGAAGGAAATTTCAGTGCATGGAATCTAGATGGCACATGGCCACTAATTGTGAGACATGGGATACAAACGTGGCTTGTATTAGAATAATTCTCCCACTGGGAGGAGCAGCATGTCAGAAAATTAGAAATTTTCCAAGTGTGCATCCGCTTTATCACAGTTATAACTTAAGTGATTATGGTTCCTGATTTATTAGGAGACTAGTAGCACCCCAACAAACACGGTAAATGGCTTTTCACATGTTTTTGGAAACTTTATTTTATGATAACAAGATGTACTAACGCATTGTTATGGACCAAACCAAAACCCCCTTAAAATATATGAAGGAGATAGCAGAGACCCTAACTTTTTCTTATTTAAAGGCAAGTGTAATTCAATTAGTTACACTACTCAGTTTTGAGCAAAAATACACTTTATTCCTAATCCACAGTTGAAAAAAAAGACAAAAGCAATAAAAATTGATCTAACTTTCACTCTAATGGAAAACTTAACAGAATAATAGATTATTTAACTACTAAACAAAAATTGTTCCAATATCTTAACATCCCATAAACACACCCTTGGCAAAGGCAACTTCGGTAAAATAGATTGCCTCACATACAATGTTTCTCCAGTCCAGGAGCAAAGAACATCAAGAGAAAATTCTGGCAGAGTGCGAGTGTGAACCCAACTGTTTTGCTGTAGCAGGGAGAGATGTATGGCAGCTTCAAATCCCCAACAATTACTGAAAGCTAAACAAAAACCCTGGTTCTGTGGGAACCTGACTCCACCCATTCATGCTGCTTCTATTGTTCCAAACTCTTAAAAGAAAGCACAAGGCCTCTCAAGCTGTCTACATTATTGGCTCGGCACCTCTGTCTCAACCTCTCTTCATAAAAAAAGGACAAAATGCGCCTCTTAAAGTCATGGTATTGTCAGAACATGCTCTGCAGTTTAAAATTTCTGCTTATGTGTAGTGTTTCAATCCCTTTAGTTGAGAGCAACCACAGTGATATTAATTTGCACCAGAAACTTTGTTTATTGAAATCTTCATATGAAACAACAAGTTAACAACAAATTTCAGTCCATTTATAGCCCTGCTACTATTCTTCAATTCTGGAATAAATATCTCCAACATTAAGATAAAACTGTGTAATTTGAGTTCAGGTATTTATATTAATTGGCACAACCACCAATAAATCCAATTGCAGGTTATGTGTGATGTGCATTATTTTTTCTTTTGACAGGTGAAGGAGATTGTTACCCAGCAAACTAAGGAATGGTCAGAAATGATAAACGTACATTGCGCAGAAGAGCAGGAGCTGAAGGATCTTCATTTGAGCCAGCAGTGTGATTTGTTGAAGAAACTGCTCATCAGTATGCATGAGCAACAAAGTCAGCACCTGAAACTTATTCATGACAGGTGTGTAAAGCAAATGTTTGCTATTAAGAAAAGTTTTTTTTAATTAGGTCAAAGTTCCTGACTTCCCCTCTTCTGCGGCTGTGTTTGCACACCGGTATCCTTGGAGAGAGAGCGTGCGGTATTCACCAGAACTCTCAATGCCTTTTAATAGAGGTGGGCACCGCAACAGGAGGAGAGCTTTATCTCCCTTCCAACCCCATTTTGATTTAGCTCCCCTTCCTCTCTCCCTACTTCTCCCTCAGCTTTGATGGTTTGCATTCCCCTCGACTTTGCATGGAAATGAATCAATTGAATAACACAGATGATTTACTGGTGGTACTTCACAGGCGAAGAATACCACAGGTAGTTTGGTGTTGGGAGAAAGGCCGTTCAGTTTTGTGCGATAAGACTTGCAAATATAAAAGAAGGAGGACTAGATTTTCCTGCCCCTCTTCCACAGCTACATCTGACCCCAAACGTCTGTGGCAAGGGAGTACACAGTATGCACTAACACCCTTGAGTCATTTAAATTTGGTTTGATTTATTGTAGTCACGAGCACCGAGGGCACTTAGACAGAGTGAGGCATTCCGGTTACGCTGCACAGGAGGTGTGCGAAGCAAGATGAACATTAACAAGATCAACATTCTTTAAAAAGAACATTATTAGTCATTTTTACGAACTTAGAATTTAGGTTTAAAAGTGCAGAATAGTTATAAGAAATGTTAGAATAAGATCTGCCTTAGGGAGGTCGCAAGAAGTTGCCTGGTATCGGTGCTATTTTGAACACCTTGGGTGTTGGAGTGCCTTATTTCCCCCTTCAACTCCATTTTAATTGAGCGCTCTCCCTCCCTTCCTACAATTCATTTACTTTTGTTACTGTTGCACTGCCCTAACTTGTTTGCTTTAATTTGTTAACTGGATGATTTGGTGATGGGTTATTTAAAACAAGGCTGGTTTTCGTCTCTTGTAATCTGTTTGTTGACAATTCTAGGTGATTTGTTGGTGGTGGGCTACTTAAACAAAGGCTGTTTTCTCCCCCACTAAGCAAAGTTAGTCAAGAAGGGGAGAGAGCAGACTGAGGTTTATATTGAACTCTGAAATCCAATTAGTTATGAAGGGCCGGCTCGTTCTTCCGACTTTTGTAAACAGATGATTAGCAATGTAACACATCTCACTTGAACTTCTGTTTACCCACAGAATCTTTTGTTACAAAATCCTTTCTGAATTTTGTTTGTCCATCTCATATTTAGAGATTACCATTGTTGTCTGCCAAATGTAGGAATTTCCATAATCGTCATATTATAAACCATAAGATTTACTTTTCCACAAATTGTTAAATGAGGTGAAATGAATGAAGTATATTTCTCCTATTCTGTCAGGAATTGAGAAGAAATACTCACATCCGGGTGTGTTGGGAAAATGAACCTCACTGTTTTGAATATCATGGTAGAGGCAGAAATCCTCATTGCATTTAAGTAACACTTAAATATGCACTTTACCTCATTCTACTCCATATTCGCTCTTCAAGCCACTCACCTTCCTGACTTCGGACTACATTGCTGTTCTCCCTAACAGCGAGCTTCTCCCCAAGGCTCACGCCATCCTGACTATATCCCGATTCCTTCACTGTCACTGAGTCAAAATCCTGGAACTTACCTCCCGAAAAACGCTACGGGTGCCCCTTTCTCCCAAGGACTGCAGAGTTCAAGAAGGCCGCTCACCGCCTCTTTCAGGACAATTAGGGATGGACACCGAATGCTGGTCCAGCTAGCAACGTCCACAATCTATGAATGAATAAAACAAAAAAATCAGCTCACAGTCACTAAGTTATTAAAGTACAGTTGCCCTTGTGCAGCTGAAAGCAGCAGTCAATTAGCAAGTAGGGATGTTCCAAAATAGTGATGAGTGGAACAACATGGTAATCCTGGCCAACATCTCTGTTGCAGGCTTGCTGAAGTGCTCCAGTGAAGTTCAGCACAAGCTGAAAGGACAGCACCTCATTTTCCGCTTGAGAATTCTGTAGCCTTCTGGACTCAATACCGAGTTCAGGGCTTGATGCACCTTTTCCCATGTTCTTACCCCAATCCCTACACACCAGGCCTTGTTGTCACATGGTCTGCTATTACACACAACCCATCCTTAGCCATTAATAGTCCCCATTAGAAGCTATTCATTCTCCCAGGCTGATTGTTATCCACTCCTTTGTTTGTCCAACTGTTTTTCTCTCTCTTTGGGCTCTATCTCCACCTGTCATTTACCCCCTACACCCTCCCCACCCCCTATCTTCTGCATAAAAAGCAACTTTTTCCTAGCTACCATCAGTTCTGAGGAAGAGTTGCTGGATTCAAAACGTTAACTTTGATTTCTCACCACTGTTGCGGCCAGACATGCTGAGCTTTTCCAGCAATTTCTGTTTTTGATTCTGATTTCCAGCATCCGTAGTTCTTTCACTTTTTAATAAGGTAATCCCATTGTGTTGATGAGGTAGTTGGTTGAAAGCACCACCAGACCACCCTTGTTTCTCTTTAAGCCTTTAAATCTTTTGCATCAGTTTTAACACCAAAAGGCACTCGTTTAATCACATATTCAAAGGCCACATTCCTGAGAAGTTGTACTCCCTACTGAGTTCCTACTGTATAGAATTAATCCAGTGACGTTGGAATTCATCAGTTTTTTTTTATTCTTTTGCGGAATGTGGGCTTCGCTGGGTGGCCAACATTTATTGGCTATCGCTAGTTGGCCTTAAAGAGACTTTGTCACAATTGTTACAACTAAATAGCTTGATAGGCCATTTCAGTGGGTAATTGAGAGTCAACCACATCGCTATGTGTCTGGAGGCACATATAAACCAGACCAGGTGATGATGGCAGATTTCCTTCCCTGAAGGACATTAGTGAACTAGATGGGTTTTTTTCCCAAAAATCGACAATGCTTTTGTGGTCATCAGCAGAGTCTTAATTGCAGATTTTCTTTAAATCGAATTCAGACTCCACCATCTGCTGTGGCGAGATTTGAATCTGGGTCTCCAGAACATTAGCTGTGTTTCTGGATTAATAGATCAGCAATAATACCACTATGCCATTGCCTTCCCTATGAAGGGGAAGGTTGTCAAATATTAGAATAGGAAGGGAAATGCTAACACACACACACACATACCAATGATCCAAGGATCAAATATGGGTTCAAATACGCCGAAGAGGCAAAGAGCATAGGGATTGGGGATCAATCTGTGCTCAGTTTTATGATCCAAGATGTTGTTACTATCGGACAAGCCAGTCCCTCGAATGAAATCTGGCTGCGATAGTTTTCTTTTGCAATCAAATCAAGTGATCTTTCTCTGAACCATAAACATTCCAGACTGCAGATTTGTTTTCAACAATAAAACAGAATTTTATTGCACAAAGGAATGTTTTAAAAAAACAGACCAAGCTATCTAAGCCGAACACCGTTGGAAAGATTTCAAAACATGCAGCAATACAAAATCCTGGCTACTTCCCAACCCCAGCACTTTACAGTTACTCAAAAGCCAGAGAAATTTCCTTTTCTTTTCAGTTTTGCTGGAATATTTTCACAACCGAGATCTTCGATTTGCTCAGTTTTGAAGAACAAATGCAGGTTTCTAACTGAACGCTCTTGGTCTGGAACTCACAAACCAAACTCCTTCACTGAGGTAACTTATTCCTATAGTGCTCTGAACAATCCCCTTCTTTATGGAGAAACTATTTCTTTAGCTGACTCCAATTGAGTCTTTTTCAAACTGCTGAAAGAACTTTACCATCTCTAGGTTTTTCTAAGCTGAAATCAATCCTTAAATATGCTAAGCCTAAAAACAAGCTAGTTTTATCCTTTCTGTGGCAAAATTCCACAGTTTAAACAAACTTCCATTAACACTGCAGGAGGCACGTACTAACTTAACACTTATGGTTCTGGAAAGTCCGACCAATTTCGTTATTAAACCCCTGCATATACAAAAATAAGTCAACGCACATATGCCACTGTTATAAAATCCAAACTTTTAAGAAATGATATTAATATACATGTACAGAGCGTTTGGGTGTTGTACAAAGAAGCGAAAGGTTGAGGATGGAGATGTTGTGGTTGGGGAGGTGACAGACAAAAGGGTAAGCCCCTGCTTGAACAAGCAGTTGTAAAATTAGCTTGTTCAGTTGCAAGGCTACAAAAGTGACAGTGCTTTAAAATTAGTTATTTTGAGTTTCAACAGTTTTGGTACAATCAGAATAATGGATAATAAATGTTTGGAAGGCCGTAATATAATCAAAGCATTGAAATTGCATTGCCAATTAGAGTGCAAAGCTCAAGTGTTTGATGCATGTGCTCCTGGAATATCAATTAGTGTTTATAATCTTGAAAACACTCTATTGTAAGTACTCAGCATTTATTTATGCACTGGCCATTGTGTGTTTAAGTTGTCACATTCTTCAGCCTTGCTGTTGTTGATCATGGTGCTATGCATAGAGACTGATGGATAGTTATGGGTTCTTTGTTTCTCTTGGTCTTGAGATGTAGGCTATGATGGTCGAGCAGCAGCCAGGTGTTACACACCCCTGTTTGTTTTGATGTCATAAACTCTAAAGAGAACAAATTCAACATCCCTAATTTCTAAATTTGCGGATGATATGAAACTTGAAAGTATTGTAAATAGTGCTGACAATATTGTAGATGTCCCATATCTAATGAAGAATGTGCTGGCATTGGAGGCGATTCGGAAAAGTTTTACAAGAATGAACCCGGGGATGAAGGCCTCGTCATATGAGGAGTGGTTGAGGACTCTGGGTCTGTACTCAGTGGAATTTAGAAGGATGAAGGGAATCTGATTAAAACTTACAGAATACTGAGAGGCATGGAAAGAGTGGATGTGAAGAAGGTGTTTCCACTTGTAGAAGATACTCATGACCCCAGAACATAGCCTCAGAGTGAATGGACGATCTTTTAGAATGAGATGAGGAGGAATTTCTTCAACCAGAGAGTGGTTAATCTGTGGAAGACGTTACCACAAAGGACTGTATGAGACCAAGTTTTCAACTGCATTTAAGAGATAGATGTTCTTGATTAGTAAGGGGATCAAGGGTTACGGGGAGAAGGCAGTAGAATTAGGTTGAGAAATATATCAGCCATGATCAAATGTACCAAAAGATTCAAGAACAGCTTCTTCCCTGCTGGAATCAGACTGTGGAACGGACCTCTCAAATATTAAAGTTGAGCTCTCTTTCAACCTTCTATGTAGCTGTAATACTATATTCTGCATTCTGTTCTATAACCCTGATGTACTTATGTATGGTGTGATCTGCCAGAATAGCACGCAAAACAATACTTATCACTGTATCTCAGTCCATGTGACAATAATAAAACAAACCAAATCAATGTATTTGACTCTCAACAGCCCTCTGAAATGGCCAAGCAAGCCGCTCAGTTCGAGGGCAGCTAGGGATGGAGAATAATTGCTGGCCAGCCTGAGCCACCCACTTTCCACGAGTAAATTTTTAAAAATCCCTCGGCTGTTGAGTCACAAATTTTAGGATTTGGTTTTCAAAACTTGTCATAATTTTGCGAGTGTGGAGTTAAACCTCAAATAAAATCAGTGTAAATGGCACAACAACTGTTGGATATTCTATCTTCCATCATAGGAATATTAATTGATTGCAGTTCTAAATTTACCAAAATTGGAGGTCTTTGTAATTAAATCACTATTGACAAGAATCCCTACAGAAACATTCAATTTGAATGAATAGAATCATTTTGAAAAATAATTTTTCTTTAAATTACTGATAGATTCTTTTGAAACTTGACCAAAATAAACTGTTCGAGACACATCTTTGTTTCTTTTTAAATTTATGGTGAGTGCATTTTCATAAATGTGACAATTAAGGTACAAGTGATGCAGGGTTCTAACCAGCTGTTTGCACTCACAGTAAACCTATGCTTTTTCTAAAAAGATGTTTCAGTGCATCTATCTCACCAGAATTGTAATATTCACGACAGAAGAAAAGGTATCATTATCTGCCCAATTAAACAAAAGTGTCTTTGATCTGTGTTACGAACGTATTTTAATCAGAGGTGGTGAACTTGGATTTACATGCAGGAACAGTCAGGTTGTATGTATTTGTTAAGGAGCACTTAAAATTCTGAATATTGATACCTTTGTTGTTGAATATGCTTTATTTTGGTGCTGCTAGGATACCAGATCTCATTTTTTTTAAATAGAGCCTCTTATAATTGACCAAGCAATGATTACTATGCCTCAATCCACCTTCACAAGGCACCATAAACCCAATGTCATACAAAACAGCTTTTCAACGTAGAGTAACAGAACATGCTATCAGATTTTGGCAATATAAAATTGAACATTAGAGTGCTAGAATTAAGATTTGTGCTTGCCTAAAGCTCATTGTTCTCTACTTAGCTTATTAGAGCACAATTCAAATCTCAGGGGACCAGGAGGTAGTGATATCCTAAAATTAGATGGCATTTTGGTCTCTTAAATGTATTCAGTATAATATTTCAAATACTTTTGGATTAATGAAATACTTTCTTTTAAAGATAAGGCAGTTTTTACTGCTAAGTTTTTCTCCATGATTTATGCAATTTGAGAATGGCAGTGAGATGCATACACTTGAGGAACATTGTGTTAAATGTGCTGCTACAGAAGTGTTAGTTATGTATCTGCAGAGTACTGAGAACTTCACAGAGTAATTTAAAGCAGACATGTGCATTTTAAATATAAGTGACATTTCACGGTTGTATTGCCTGAAAAGGCCTTGAGACAAACGTTGAGTTGGTAAAGATTGATGCAAATTTTGATATAGAATGTCACATGCACTAAAAGAATATAGTTCCAATACCATCACTGTGTATAAACCATGTATAAGATTTGTCAACAGATAAAGGATAAGTAAGAATTTTCATTTCCCATTTAAAACAAAAACAAAAACAAAATTCTATGTTTAAGAATGGTGTAATTCATATCACATTGAGGATACCATTTTAATTTTGAAAAAAAAATTAAATATCGATAGCACAAGCACAACAGAAAATGTATTTGTGCGTTTAATCTATGAATCTGGCTAGAAAGTTACAAAACCTATCGTTGCCTTGTCCGCTCTGCTCTCTCCTCACACAAATAGGTTGGATGAAGCATCATAAGTTGAGATTGGATGGAGTTCAGAATTTCTATCAGTTTTCATGTCTCCTTGAGACTTCTCCTAATGAGATAGACAATGGGCTTCATAATAATTAAATAGGTTTTCTATTTGATAGGATCATCTTTAAACACATTGGCAACATCAGAAGGATATACTCATAAAGCATCTTTCATGTGACAGAATTTCTCCAGCTCAGTAAGAGGATATTAAGGAGAAAGTGCAAAGTCATTTTGAATATTACTACAAAGAGGGACATGTTGCTGAAGCTTATTGTCTTGCAGTCGTCAGGATACGTGCTGGAATACCAATTTCAAGCAATCACAATAATTTATACTGCGGGATAAACGGTGATGATTGGTTGACAAATCAACTTTGATTGGCTGAGGCATCACCATGAAGAAGCAATGGGACAGAACATAGAACATAGAACATTACAGCGCAGTACAGGCCCTTCGGCCCTCGATGTTGCGCCGACCTGTGAAACCGATCTGAAGCCCATCTAACCTAAACTATTCCATTATCATCCATATGTTTATCCAATGACCATTTAAATGCCCTTAAAGTGGGCGAGTCTACTATTTTTGCAGGCAGGGCATTCCACGCCCTTACTACTCTCTGAGTAAAGAACCTACCTCTGACATCTGTCCTATATCTATCACCCCTCAATTTAAAGCTATGTCCCCTTGTGCTAGCCATCACCATCTGAGTAAAAAGGCTCCCACTGTCCACCCTATCTAATCCTCTGATCATCTTGTATGTCTCTATCAAGTCACCTCTTAACCTTCTTCTCTCTAATGAAAACAGCCTCAAAACCCTCAGCCTTTCCTCATAAGACCTTCCCTCCATACCAGGCAACATCCTGGTAAATCTCCTCTGCACCCTTTCCAATGCTTCCACTTCCTTCCTATAATGCGGTGACCAGAACTGTACGCAATACTCCAAGTGCGGCCGCACCAGAGTTTTGTACAGCTGCAACATGACCTCATGGCTCCAAAACTCAATCCCTCTACCAATAAAACCTAACATACTGTACGCCTTCTTAACAACGCTATCAACCTGGGTGGCAACTTTCAATGATCTATGCACATGGACACCGAGATCTTTCTGCTCATCCACACTACCAAGAATCTTACCATTAGCCCAGTACTCTGTATTCCTGTTACTCCTTCCAAAGTGAATCACCTCACACTTTTCCGCATTAAACTCCATTTGCCACCTCTCAGCCCAGCTCTGCAGCTTATCTATGTCCCTCTGTAACCTGCAACATCCTTCCGCACTAACCACAACTGCACCGACTTTGGTGTCATCCGCAAATTTACTAACCCATCCTTCTACGCCCTCATCCAGGTCATTTATAAAAATGACAAACAGCAGTGGCCCCAAAACAGATCCTTGAGGTACACCACTAGTAACTGAACTCCAGGATGAACATTTCCCATCAACCACCACCCTCTGTCTTCTTACAGCTAGCCAATTTCTGATCCAAACCGCTAAATCACCCTCAATCCCATGCCTCCGTATTTTCTGCAATAGCCTACCATGGGGAACCTTATCAAACGCTTTACTGAAATCCAAATACACCACATCAACCGCTTTACCCTCATCCACCTGTTTGGTCACCTTCTCGAAGAACTCAATAAGGTTTGTGAGGCACGACCTACCTTTCACAAAACCGTGATGACTATCCCTAATCAAATTATTCCTTTCTAGATGATTATAAATCCTATCTCTTATAATCCTTTCCAACACTTTACCCACAACCGAAGTAAGGCTCACTGGTCTATAATTACCAGGGTTGTCTCTACTCCCCTTCTTGAACAAGGGGACAACATTTGCTAGTCTCCAGTCTTCTGGCACTATTCCTGAAGACAATGACGACATAAAGATCAAAGCCAAAGGCTCTGCAATCTCCTCTCTAGCTTCCCAGAGAATCCTAGGATAAATCCCATCCGGCCCAGGGGACTTATCTATTTTCACACCTTCCAGAATTGCTAACACCTCCTCCTTATGAACCTCAATCCCGTCTAGTCTAATAGACTGTATCTCAGTATTCTCCTCGACTACATAGTCTTTTTCCTGTGTGAATACTGACGAAAAATATTCAGTTAGCACCTCTCCTATCTCTTCGGACTCCACGCACAACTTCCCACTACTGTCCTTGACCGGCCCCAATCTTACTCTAGTCATTCTTTTATTCCTGACATACCTATGAGCTCCCCAAACTCCCTGGTACTTCAGAAAGGATGCAACACTTCATATTATTCCTTCTTTTTGGAGAGAACAAGCCCATGTGTATGAAAGCACAGCACTCCCAGCAAATGGAAATGAACTGTGTTCCAAAGTTGACTGAAGCTGTTAGCACCCTCAAGACTGTTCAGCATGTGCAGCCCAACCAGAGAATTATATGTGATAGTCAGAGTTCTGTTTTAGGATTTTGCAGGCATGGGCTGGTTGAGCATGGTCTGTACTCTTAATATCAACGACCAAAGGAATATACTGTTTGATTCAATCAGCCAGTAGCTGGCACAAACTTTTTACTTATCTGGTATTACACCGGCAACTGGAAATTATACATGACTTTGATTAATTGTGGGGTAGCCAGTATATCTTCAGCAACATGCTTCTCTTTTAGTAGTATTTAAGTTTTATATCATCCCTAATCCTCCTCTTTACATCTCTTCGATCTGCACCCTGGACACTCTCGAGTGTCTGAATGGAGGAAGGCACAAGGGAAAGACTACTGTTGTATTTTGCAGAGGACTTGAGGTGCAGTGGCAGTGTGCCTACCTGTAGGCAAGAAGGTCTCAGGCTTCAAGGCCCACCTCAGGGTATGTTGGCTGCAGAGGTGTGTCACAACGTGTCCAATCAGTTTGATCGACTTCTTCCTTACTGCACCGCCGCCTCCTCCTCCCTGGCCATCCATGTCCCGCGATAGTCTTTCCCTTGTCCCCTCCTCCATTCAGAGACTCGAGAGGTGGAACCAGTCCAGGGAGTAGCCAATCCTAACATGGAAGTGATAATGGAGACACAGCACGGTCACTGCATTCCACACTTTTAACTCAGACCCTGATACTAACACATTGTGTGTAGCTCAGACCTGCACATGGGCAAGATGCCAACCATAGGTTCACTTTAGCTAGGGCAAGCAGGAGAGATTGCACTGATGCCAGCTCAGCTAAGAGCAAGTTGACTCCCAGTCTCTGGTGCAAAGGACTCAGGTGAGTATTCTTGGATAGGACCAATTTGAATTCATAGAATTGGTTCAATGTGTCTATTTTGCAGTGGCCTTTATTTTCTCAATGTGAATGTGCAGGCATGTCTTGCTGGAATTATGCAGCATCTTGGTGAAACCACACCTGGAATATTGTTGGCCATTTTGGTCTGCTTTATCTGAAATGAGAATGAGACAGAATTCTTCAGAATTTAGAAGGTTAAAGGGTGATCTAATCAAGGTTTTCAAGGTGTTAACAGGAAAAGGCGGGTAGATAAAGATAACCTGTTTCCACTTGTTGGGGATTCTAGAACCAAGGGTATAGTTTAAGAATTAGGGCCAGGCCATTGAGGAGAGATAATAGAAAGCACTTCTACATGCGAAGCTTAGTGGAGGTTTGGAAATTTCTTCCTCATAGATGCATTTGATGCTAATTCAGTTGTGAAATTTAAATCTGAGATAGACATAATTTTATTAAGCAAGGGTATCAAGGGATTTGGCCTCAAGGCAAGTGGGAGGCGATGGCCTAGTGGTATTATTTCTGGACTGCTGATCCAGAGACCCAGCTCATGTTCTGGGGACCTAGATTCAAATCCTGCCATAGCAGGTATTGGAATTTGAACTCAATAAATACATGGAATTAAGAGTCTAATGATGACTATGAATCCATTGTCAATTGTTGTGAAAACCCATCTGGTTCACTAATGCTGCCCTCAAGGGAAGGAAACTGCCATCCTTACCCGGTCTGACCCACATGTGACTTCAGACCCTCAGCAATGTGATTGACTCTAAACTGCCCTCTGGGCAATTAGGGATGGGCAACAAATGCGGCCTAGCCAGTGACAATTTTAAAATGAATTCTGAAAAAATAGAGTTAGGCCTCAGATCAGCCATGATCTTGTTGAATGGCAGGAACAGGCACAAGGGGCTGAATGGCCTACTCCTGTTCCTAGAAAATATAAATGGAAAGCGAGTGAAATCTTAGGGGTCATGCTTGCAGGCTGAGCAGAGGTGTTCAGAGCAGCTGTGTATTCTGGGTTTGGAGTCCTTTGGTGTAGAGGAGACTGTGTCTTGTACATTGGATGTCATTGATTTGTCTTTTTGTGTTTATGCCGCAGACTGAGCAAGGAGATGCGAGCTAACCAGGCGAAGAGCTCCATGGAGAACAGTAAAGCCATAAGCCAGGATAAAAGCATCAAAAACAAAGCTGAAAGGGAAAGGCAAGTCAGCCTCCTCATAAACAAAATCAGTAAAAAAAAAAATTGATGCTCATTTTTAGAAATGCGAGATGCTCAGCCTTTTTAGGGATGGTGTCCTTTCATCTGTCCTTACACAGTTCTTGAATTAACAAAATTCCATTCTGTGTACTTTCACATTTATAGGAATACATTAATTCTGGTCATTGTTATTTAACATTTAATCCTGCATGTTAGCATGTTGTGAGATTTCAAAATTAATGATGCTTCACAGTACAGCACCATCTATTACAGTGCTTGTTCCAGAATATCATGTTGTATAATATTTGTTATCTCTAGAGTTGATAAATCCAGTACTTTCCTGACAGTCTTACACCCTCCATAAACATCCAACCGAAGCTCTGCTGCCTATGCTCTGTTCTGACTTGAATCAAATCTGTTCACTCATTGTCCCATATCCACTGGCCTGCACTGCCTCTGAGTCCAGCAATGCTTAAATATAGAATTCTCATCCCTTTGTTCAAGCTCTTAAGTGGTATCACTACTCCTTACATCTGTCGAGAATCTGCAGCCAGAATATTAACTGCATTTTACTTTCATACCCAAGATATTTTTTAAAAATTTGCTCTTTTTGATTATCTTTTGCCATTGTTAATTTATTTCTGAGGAGAGTTTTCAGATTTGCATTTTGTTTCTTGAATTCTACAGTTTGATATTGATGAGACAATTTAATGAAATTTAATTCAGAAGAAGTTTTATTTTCAATATATTACAGCCTAGATGATGCTGTTGAGACAACTGATCAGAAACTGAATGTATTTCCATGGTATGTTTCAGAAACGTCAAAGGTTCTGGCAAATGTTTTAATGTTTTCTATTTCCAGACGAGTCCGAGAGCTAAACAGCAGCAACACTAAAAAATTCCTAGAGGAAAGGAAACGGGTATGTCACTGCATATTTCTGCACATATTTGACTCAGTTGATTCTGTGTTAAAGCAATAATTCAGCAGTAATTTTTATGTGACTCATTGGAGGAAGTGGACTAAGTTAAGCAGTGCCTGGTCCTGAGCTTCCCTATACACTATAGTAACTGAAAGTGTTGGAAAAACTCAATAGGTCCACTCTCAGATTTGCCACAAAAAGCTAATGATCTGATCAAAGCCTGTTTACATGTCTGTTTTTGGTTAAGCGCGAGTTGTATTGAGTTTTTGGAGGGATTCCATCACGAGGCCCAGGCTGATTTCTCGTCATATCTTACCAGTGACACACCGTCCTGGCTTGGATATATATTGCCCACTCCATCATTATCGCTGGATCAAAACCCTGAAACTCCACATTGCTACCTTGGTCAAATGGACTACAGTGGTTCAAGATAGCAGCTCACCACCACTGTCTCAAGGGCACTTAGGAAATGGATGATATAGATACTCTCTAATCAACCTAGTCAGATATGTCATTTCACATGCCTGGATCGGTAGGGGGAGTATTGAACCCTGGTCTCTTTGTCTAGAGGAAGGGGCACTACCACTGTGCTGTGATTGACCAGCAATCCTTATGTCCCATGAATTAATAAATTTAAAGAAAAACCTTGCAGTCTTCTATTTCTGGTATCTCACACATCCCAATTTTCTTTGGCAGCCAACCATCCAGTTGTATAGGCCCAAGGGTTCTCTCTCTAAACCTCATGATCTCCATCCTCCTTTCAATCACTCCTTAAAATGCACCTCTTTCACCAGACATTTGGCCACCTGTCCTAAAATATCCTTACGCAACTCAAGGTCACCAGTTGTGTAATAAATCTCTTGTGAAGCAATTTTAGAGCATATTACTGGATTTGAAGTATTACAGAAATAAGAGTTGTTGTTAGTTTTCGATGCGGGAGGATATTCCTCCAGTTTGTCTTGAGTTTCGTTGGAATATTGTAGAATCCCAAAGAGGGAAGAACATAGAATGGGACAGATTACAGCATTGACTGGTTAGCAAAGTTAGTACTTTCCAGCAGAACAGAGATGCTCAGAAAGGCAATTGATCTATCTACCTTAGCACCGTGAACACTGAACAGAGCACACTAGGTTGGAACAAATACAAGTGAATTTGTAAATGGTGGGGACAGATGGAGTAGATTGAGAGAAACTACTTTCACTTGGAGGTAAGTCTAGAGCACAGCAGTATAAGTTAGAAACTTCAGGCCAGACTTTCAGGAGTGAGTAATAAAATCACATGGAGATCTGAAACAAAAGTGCTGGAGAAGTTTAGCAGATCTGACAGCATCCATGGAAAAAGAAAGCATTAAGAGTTTGAGTCCTATATGACCCTTCTTCAGATCTGCTCTGGAGAAGTCACGTTGGATTCAAAACGTCATCCCTTTCTCTTTCCACAGATGCTGCCAGATCTGCCAAGCTTCTTCAGCATTTCTGTTTCTTAACGAATGAAATTAGGAACCGCTTCTTCACACAAAAAGTGGTAGCAGTTTCTTCTGCAAGCATCAGTTGATGTTCGACCTATTGTTAGTAATAAGACAGAGTTCACTAGATTACTGTCAGTCAAAGTTTCAAGGGATATAGTGCAAAGGTGGTTTAGTCACAGGATCAGTCATGATCTCATTGAACGGCAGACCAGGCTCTGAGGGGCTGAATGGCCTCCTCCGGTTCTTATGATCCTGGAATCTGAACAGGAAGGAATGTTAGTTGGGCCCAGTGTGGCATACAGCATTATCAAAACACTTTCTGCTTTTAGTTCAACACAATCCCTGGAAACCATGCCTGTCTTGTGTCCTTCAAGATTTCAGAACTTGTTGTTTTAATCAAGTTGTTGCTTTCGGTATTCAGCAGGATCAGAATTATCATAATAAGCTCAGTTTTGTTTTATTAAAAATTATTCTTACTTAATTTTGTGGTGAAGTATTGACTATGTAAATACTTATGTATTAATTACAGATATCACTGTTAGTTATTTTTACATAATGGGATACATGTTTTGTTTTTCCTGTTCACTAATTTTTTTGGAAAGTCAACCACGAATGTGACACCATTGCCAATTTTGGGCATTCCAGTGCACAAGGTTTGTGTGATAAATGTGAGGAAACTGTTTATAGATGTCGGAAAAATACTATTCCTGCAATAAAATTTGCACTGCTTGTGCAACATAACTGCAATGTTTGCTTTTGTTTCATAGCTTGCAATGAAGCAATCCAAGGAAATGGACCAATTAAAGAAAGCTCAGCTTGAACAGCTGGAAGGCTTGGAGAGACAGAATGATCAGGTAGTAGTTCCAGACATTACGTGTATATAACATTAGATTGTACTTTGTTAATGAGGTGGAAAGCAAAAGGATTATTTACTTTCTTAACTAGTCCTCAAGGTTTCCCTTACAGTCGAGGATTTAATGAACTGAAAGGCGTCTTTATCACAGTTACTGATGCTTAACGAGTCTACAACAATGAGTTGTTCACAGATGAAAATATCACACATGCCAGGCTAACATGCAGAGCATCAGACAAGGGGAATTGCTACGCAAAAGAATTTTATTTTATTCCACAAGTCTTTTTTCGCTTGTTCCTCTGTCAAAAAACACAAAAACTGAACAAACACAAGGAATAGGATTGTGATTTAATTACTGGTTAATTGTAAAACCCATGTATTGAACCATTTGAGTCCTTTATTCTTTGATGTACAGAACAAAAGATTCGCCACATGAGCACAGCATGAATTCTGAAGCGTGATGTTATCCCTAGCATTGTATAGTGAATCAGTGCAAATTATCATTTAAGGCTGACGTGACATTAAATTCTAATAGCTACTGCCTGTAAAAGAAACTGTCTTGAGTACAGACCAGCTTGGGTAACCAACATAATATTCCCGAACAATTCTATTAATCTTTACAATTAGCAGCTAAACGATTTGACTTCTTTTGAAAGCTGTCTGTCTATCAAGCATCAGCCACTAAGATCGGTGTTAAAAAGAATGAGTGTAATGCTAGTTGGCACGATTCAAATTCTTCCTGAAAAACAAAATATAAACTCCCAGCTATTCACAAAGTAGATATTAGATGCAAGAGTTACCAATATCTTAATTTTAAAACGGATTTTAACATTTCACTTTTTACAAAACTTCAAAATTCGAATAATAACTTGAATAGGTTAGCCATGTTCAAAATGTAAGACTTTTAGTCAAACACACTTAGGTGTTCTTATTTTGTAGCCTGTGCCTTAAGAAAATTGTCATGATATTAATAGTTCTTTTCAAAAATCATCTTTAGATAATTAACTTCATTGGTCCAAGGAAGCAATTGCTTCAGTAATTACATAATGGTATTCATCATTCCAACTGAATTGAAAATACTTTCCACTGGCAGAGCATAACTGAGAAGCTTAGAGCTTTGCTGAATGGTTTTGTAATGCCACTCATCTCACACAGGCATACAGAAGCACATTTCTATTCTCACCTCAACAGTAATCTGTTGTAGAACCCATTGGTTTCAATGGGATGGCATTTTTGGCCAATTTGACTGCAATGAGTAGACAGTCTAATCTCCCGACTTGAAGACCTCAGTTTTTCTGATTGAGTTTGCAGCTTATTCTGCAGTAAGTTTTACTTGCTAGAGTTTCTCTCGGCCATAAAGATAAGATGTCTTTAACCAATTAACTGACATCAGACCTTAAAGTGAATACTCATTCAAATTGGCAAGATCGTAAAATCTGGCTCGTGGCTAGTTTGATGGGTCACCTCATTAAGACAACCATTAGTTAACTGGTGGGGATATGTTACAGGACACTAAGGGTGTCTGTGTTGCTGTGCAACATGCACTTTTACACTCATGTTGTAGTTTAGAACTGTGGCTCATGGTAGAAAGAACATTGAACTCTAACCAGAAATTGCTCCTCGTCTCCCAACCTTGCATTGGAAACCTTTTCAGGTTGATAATTTGGCCATGTTATGAGTTCACCTTTCTTGGCCATTGAGTCTTGTAAAGGGACTTGAACCTGGCTCAGAGGCAGGGACACTACCCACTGCACAAGACTTCCAAGTTGAATTGAACAGGGCAGAAATATGCCACTTCCAGTCTGACCTGAGTTAACTGATCGCATTGTAGTCCAGACCATAGATGATGTTAAATCATGTCTTTGCCTCAGTATGGGCCAGATTTTCACTTTTGAGGCACTTAAGTCGAGTTAAGAGATTTTCTGACTCAATGCGCACGCCTCAGGAAACTGCGCCCCTTACAGTGTGCTTTTCATTCAGGTTGAGGACAGGGTGTAGTCATTCCTGCTGCCTCCAGAGGCACATTAGAGGTGACCACAGGGACTTTTGAGTGCAGACCTACTTCGGTACTCCAGGACTCCGTACCAATTATTTTGTTAAATATTAGATCGTCTAGCCATTGCCACAGAAGCCCTCGCCCACACATTTTACACATCCCTATTCATGCCAAGTCATGTCTCCCACCTGCTCCCATGCTGTCATAAAGTCCTCCATCCCAGCTCATACTTCCCATCCAACACCATTGCCTGTTATAGCCACCAAGTGGATGTAATGCCAACTCAAGCATCCACCAAAACCCTGCCCCATGCCCTTTATAAACCCCTGTTCTACATTCATCACCAAATGTTTTTTTGACACTGAGTGCCTTAAATGCCTATAGCCTCACCTCACCCACCAGCCCTTGACTCCATTATAATCAATGCCACCTCTTGCCCAAAATATCTTGCCAAAACAGAATTGGTTGCAACCATGCATAAATTTCTCTGAAGAGGTCACTGACGGGGAGGGGTTTGGGGGGAATGAGTTTGGAAGTTTTAAGGAATGCATTACATTCTTTCCAACTCCATAATTTACAATAATCAAAAATGTTGATGGATTGTCAGAAAGCTTTGCATTTTTTCCTGCACTTTTTGTAACATTTGCAAGCCAAAATTCTCTGTCAGCACTGCTCTTTGTATGGTGTGAACCTTTGCAAATCTATTTGAGTACCTTCAACAAAACCTGAGGAGCATTTTCTGCTGAAGATGTTTTGAAGGTGCAATCTCTTATGCCTTCAGCTTGGTGGTGGGCTGTATGTGCCTTCCTACTGCAGTCTAATTGTTAAGTGGAGGTATGTTGCTTAATAGTCATCAGCATAACTCATTTGTGCACACCAGCTGATCCAAATATTTTTAGCATCTCTTCTTTTGCTCCATCTCTGTAATTTCTTTTTGCCTGCATTCTTCCATTCATTGTGCTGCAATCCCCAATTCACAGTCCCTTCTGAAAAATGAGCAAGAATTAACAGACATTTTATGTTATTTTGTTGTTCACACTAGTGATCATTCAATGAGAAAATGCAATAATCCAAAATATCATGTTGAATTTGTTGTTTCATTTTCCCCTCGTCCATTAGAATTCAGATGTAAAGCACATTTTTTAAAAAAATGTTTTAATAAGCACTGGCATTTCATTTTATTTACATTTTTCGTTTGTAATCACTGACTATTATTTTTGTACAAACAGCTGCTGAAATCATGTCATGCAGGGTCTGCCATTCAAGGTAGGACTGTTCTTAATTACCAACCAACAATCAAATCTGTTGTTCTATTTTGATAGTACTTCATATCCAAATAATAATGAGCTTACAGTGATTAATATTAGTTGTTACATTCTTTGATGTGAAAACTGAAACTTTTAGTGCATCGAATAAATTGTGGAACTTTGCTTTCCCAGCCTTGAGATGCTAGTAATGACTCCAGCTTCATCTGGGGCAGAGTCCGGAAGTAATTAAAGATAGCCACAAATGGGTAGGGATCACAGATCTGCTGGTTGTGTTTACATGAGCCTTGGAAGGGTTGGAAGGTAGGAATGGAGGATGGCTTGCCGAAGTTGGATTTTGGGGAGTAATTGCAGGAGGTGAGAGGAATGGAGCAGTATTTGCAACATGTTTCATAAGAGTGCTTGGCCTGTATTTTTACATAAACATGCATATAGACACATCATTATCATTATAAAATGGCATATCAGAAACAGGTCAGTACAGACATGACAATCCCTCCACACAAACACTCCCCCATAACCCCATTGCTGGTGGGTTTGTAAGCAAGGAGTGTTTGTAAAACCCACTGGGCAGCTCACTGGGCACCAACCTCCTCCACCCCCCTCCCCACCCCACCAACCAAACTCCAAACCTGTCTGAAATGTCAGAAGGCGTGGGGGTGGCATGGTGGCTCAGTGGTTAGCACTGCTGCCTCACAGCGCCAGGGAGCTGGGTTCAGTTCCACCCTCAGGCAACTGTGTGTGTGGAGTTTTCACATTCTCCCCTTGTCTGTGTGGGTTTCCTTCAGGTGCTCTGGTTTCCTCCCACAGTCCAAAGATGCGCAGGTTAGAGTGGACTGGCCATAGTAAATTGCCCATAGTGTCCAGGGATGTACAGACTAGGTGGGTTAGCCGTAGGAAATGCAAGTTACAGGGATGGGGGAGGTGTGGTGAGTCTCGGTAGTATGCTGTTCAGCGGGGCATTGTGGACTCGATGGGCCAAATGGCCTACTTTCACATCATAGGCATTCTGTGATTCTATAGCCTACATGCCCTTGGGGCTATCAAGACCTTGAAGTAGTCAATGAATGACCAGTTAAGGGCCTCATCGCACCACCACTGAGGGAGGAAGGAAGGAGGCATCTTCATCTCTGCTGAGTGGTGCCTGGCAACTGGTGTAAGAGACTCCTTATGTGGATCTCTTGTATACCTTTGAAGGGCCCATTCCCCCTGAGGTCAAATGCCCCACTTTATCTTTTTCCCCTGGCCTCTTGACTCACTTCCCCTACTTCTCCCCAAAGGGCACCCCAGCAATACCCCAGACTCTGGGTCTGGGATTGTTCTCGGTCAGGACCGCCTGCAGTACCAGGATCACCCGTCACTTTTGTCTGGCACTGATGCCATCCATCAACACCGAAGATGGGACCCCCTCCTGTGATAGGAAGCACCATCTCGCTCAGAGCAACTAGCACCAATGCCAGCATCAGATAGTGTAAGGGAGAGGGTTCACAACCATCAGGATTGTGAGTAACTCAGGCACTGACTTACCGCTCGGGATTGGGAGTGTCAGGGACAGCATGGAAAATCCAGCCATTTTCAACATGGCAAGTACAAAGTACATATAGATGTACAGATTACCATCAGGGATGATTTGCTTTGTGCAGTTTTGCGCTGACGTTGTTAGCATCCCCTTTATAAGCAGCTTTATAATTTCTTGCTAATGTGGAAGAGATTATTCAAGTTCAGTTTGCCAGCTGAGATGTATTATGTCATGTGAAACCCATTGCAGATAAAACCGCTCACTGTTAGCAGTACATTGCGGACCTCTTAGCATACGAGATCAGTTGTTAGTTTTAAATCTAAGATAGATACATTTTTGTTAAGCAAAGATATTAAGGGATATGGCATAAGGGCAGGTATATGGAGTTCGGCCACAGATCAACCATGATCTCATTGAATGGTGGAACAGGCTCAAGGGGCTGAATGGCCTACTCCTGTTTCTTAGTTCCTAAGTGAATTAACTGCAGCTGATTTCGAATACCACTTGACCTTTCTTATACTGAAGTTCACAGAATAATAGCCCAAAGTCTTTTCAGACTGTTGTGTCCTCATCTCAGTGACACTTGGTTTGGAGTGAAAAATCGAGGCAATACTTTCCAAGTGGATGGGAAATTAAAAATGGTGCAGTGTCAAACAGCCAGGTCCATTTTGTGCAACTGGGTTTAGGCCAGTTTCAGCTATCTTGGTGTTGGCTCAACTGAGAACACTCGATCTTGACACTTGAGATGACACTCACTACCGCAACCCCTCGGCTAGCTGTACCTCCAGATAGGGTGGAAATTCAGAACAATTCAAATTAGCTAAACAGCAGTCTGGGAATTGCTCAAATGGGAACTGTTTTGAAATGCACATGCTTTTTTCCCAAGCATGTCAGAGAGAAACCCCTCCATTCTCTCCTCACAGCTCTTTACTTTCTCATGGAATGCCAACGCTGGGTACACATCTCCCATTACTCCAGGTTGACCTGCCTCGTATGCCACTCCTCAAGTCCTGCACCTCTGCCCAACTGAGTTTGGCCACACCCCATGCACAGATGAATAAAAAGCAAAGTGCCCCTTCTTGTTTCGACTCAATAGTGGATCATCATCCACCACTGTAAATCAAACAGGCCCTTAGATTCATATAGAAAGGGGTCTTGGCAGCATATTAGATGATAGCAAAATCAAAGTATTTTGGATGCTAGAGATCTGAAATAGAAAGTGAAAGTGCTGGAGAAACTCAGCAGGTCTGGCGGCTGTTAGTAGATGGTAGCATACACAACAGTTACGTGATTAAATTGTCTGCTGGCTGTCTCTGTCAAGATTCCTCGAACAGGGTCAAATATCAGAGGACTGGGGAGACGCTCATTGAACTAGAATCCAGCTTGAGTCAGTACTTACAAGAGATCAGGGAGAAAGAAACTACACTTGAAGGTCAATGCCCTGCCTGTTATATGGACCCCAAGGCAGTACACAGTTGTATGAAGTGAGCATAAGTCAGTGTTAATTCGGAGATGTGCTGTTGTAACAGACGCATTGTGCAAAACAATTCTGTGTTGGTTTGCAGTTAACAATTTTGTTGTAAAATATTCAATATAGATATTGGCTACTTTTGAGAAATAGCACCTTCGCTTCTCTGATATTCTTTGAAAGTTTTCGTTTGTCCTCAGTTCTGTTATCTACTGAGGGAAAAGATAAATGTATCACATGTAACTTCTTGAAAATGAATGTTTGCTTAGAAATGTTTCCTAAAAAGCTTCTAAAAAAACCTTGCATCTAATTTAGGAAAAACATTTAAAGTTTTGCAGGACTTCATTACCTTGTTCCTTTTATTAAGTACACGAATATTTCAACTCCAACCCTCAGCACAGCATCTAGGAAGTCTTCTGTCACTTTGAAACTGCTATTTTTGGCTTCAAGGTGGTTCTTGCATTTGTTCTGGTCAGCCTTAAGGAGGCACTCATAGAGGGGTCTAGATTTGGTCTCCTCTCACCACCACCGGACACAAAAGCTATATTGTTTAGAGAAGAGACAGTGAGCTGAAAACTGGGATGACAGGATTGCCCTATGAGGCTAGAAGTGTTCTCCAGTTTAGAAAAATAAGAAGTGAATGCATTGAAGCAGATAGAATTCTTACAGGGCTCAACAAGCAGATGCAGGAAAGCTATGTCTCCTGCTTGGGTGGGGAAGATAGGATGTTTCCCCTGCTTGGGGGAGGGTGTGGGTCGGGGTTGGTTCCAGAACCAGAGAACATAGTCTTAGAATAAGAGGCAGGCCATTTAGGATTGAGATGAGGAAGAATTTTTCTCACACAGAGGGTGGTGAATCTTTGGAATCCTTTGCCCCAGAGAGCTGTCATTGAGTATATTCCGGGCAGAGATTGACACATTTCTAGATATTAAAAATTCTAAAGGTTACAGGCTCTGTTTTGGGAAAATGGCACAGAGGTATATAACCAGCCATGATCTGGTTGAATGTTGGAGCAGGCTTGATGGACCAAATGGCCAAACTCCTGCTCCTATGTTCCCGTGAGCACTCCAAAAGAAAATCCACTTTATTCAGATCAGGTAATGGTATTGGAAAACATACTTTTGACACAAGTAGATGCTTTCTGTAACTTTACAACAGAAGAGGTTTGGTAAAAGATAAATGGCTTTTGTTCATTTATTTTGTCGATACGCATTTAGAAGGACTTAGAATCACCCTGTTAAATACTCACACCAGCGTGGCCATTTAAACTGTTTATTAAGTGAACTGTTTGATATGGAAGGTAACTACCTCAATGCCGGACTAGTTTGAAGCAAAAAAAAGACATTGACTGATCCAGGCCCTTGCTGCATGGTGTCAGTGCCAAGGGTACACTAGAGGGCTTTGCAAATATGGCAGAATATATTGTCAACAGATTTCAATCGGTGTCATATTGCTTGTGTCTTCAAATGAGGCTAAGGAATATTCAGCGCACTAAGATGAATTTCATTTCACTGTCGGAGTTTATTTTAATTGATGTGTTTATTTGTGCTGTGTGACTTTGATTGATTCCCTCTTTACCTGAGTCGAGATTTTCATTCATTCAGGGGATGTGGGTGGTGCTAGCTGGGTATTATTGAATTGTTTCATTGACCACCACCATTCATGATTAGACACGGCAGGACTGCAGAGCTTTGATCGTTGGTTGTGGCATCACTTAACTCTGATAATCACTTACTGCTGATAATACAAGTAGCCCCATGTTGTAGCTTGACCAGGGTTGCACCTCATTTTTAGGTATGACTGGTGCTGCCGCTGACATGCACTCCTGCAGTCTCCATTCAACAGGGGTTGATCCTCTGGCTTGATGGTCACAGTAAAATAGAGATATGCCAGGCCATGAGGTTGCAGATTGTTCTAGTGCACAGTAAATTAGAGATATGCCAAGCCGTGAGGTTGCAGACTGTGCTAGTGCACAGTGAAATAGAGATATGCCAGGTCGTGAGGTTGCAGATTGTGCTAGTGCACAGTAAAATAGAGATATGCCAGGCCGTGAGGTTGGAGATTGTGCTAGCGCAC
>NC_063340.1:7449627-7452587 GCF_021869965.1 Rhincodon typus | reverse complement strand
CAGTAAAATAGAGATATGCCAGGCCGTGAGGTTGGACATTGTGCTAGTGCACAGTTCTGCTGCCGCTGCTGATGGCCGACAGTGCCTTATGGATGCCCAGTCTGGAGTTGCTAAATCTGTTCAAAATCTGTCACATTTAACAAGGTGATGGAGGGCGTGTATCCTCACTGTGTAGACAGGACTTGGTCTCCACAAAGATGGTGTGGTGGTTAAAATAACTCCACAAAGGCCGGTATCACATCACCAAGTCACCCTTTATTTACACATGGAAAGTCCCTGACACTGATCCAGCTCCCTCAGAACCAGCTCTCAGAGTGAAGAGGATGCCTAACACTCCTATTTATATCTGTCAGCCAGGGCTCCCTGATTGGGGGTTGTTAACCTGGTCCAATCAGGGAACTCATATTCTATGAGGTCCACCTGGCTGACCTCATTACAAACACTACATCCCTACCCCTCTGAGTTTGAGGACGTCGGCCAGTTCTTGTGTTTTTTCTTGTAGCTCCTCCTGGAGCATTTTAGCCCCAGGTCAGGTTCCTCCAATTCTGCCTCAGATACGGGCAGGGTGTTGCACGCAGCAGCTCGCCTCTTGTGCCTGGTGCATCTCAGAAGAAATTCATTCTGTTCTTCCGGCGGCAAAGGCATCGAGGCGGCAGCATCCACCGTGTCCATCTCAAATTCTGAGGTATCATCAACACTTGGTGGAGAGGGAGAACCCACGGGTTGTGCTACAGTCAGAGATGCTGTCGAGAGTCGGGCACGTTTTGCTCCCGCGCCATTTGCAAGTTTGCAGCTTTCATACGGTCCTCCTGCTTGTTCAAGACCATCATGCCTAACCAAACTTTATACGTCACTGGACCTGACCTCGCGTCGACCATGCCTCTTACCCGTGCAGGGCCATTCCCGTGGTTCCTACACCAAGCTTCGTCCCCTGAAGTAAACTGTCTCTCTCACTTAGCAGAGTCTTGTGTTGCCTAACCACACCGTGATAAGATGCTTTCTGTGGCTCATCTATAAATATTGGAAAGAGTCTTTACAGACATGCCAAAGTTCCTTAGCATCCTGAGGAAGTAGAGATGTTGTGCTTTCTCGACTGTCACATCAACGTGGATGGACCAGGACAGATTGTTGATGATTATCACTCCCAGGAACTTGATGCTCTCAACCAGCTCTACCTCAGCACCGTTGATACAGAAAGGGGCGTGCTCTCCACTCCGCTTCCTTAAGTCAATGACCAGCTCCTTCATTTTGCTGACATTGATGGACAGATTGTTCCCTTTACACCACGCCACTAAGCGTTCAATTTCTTTCCTGTTATTCATAAATGAATGCCACTCATAAAGCTCACTTTGAGCAACACTGGAGCGATGCAGTCGGCTGAGGACAGAAATGTCAGTGTGAGAGCAAGGCAAAGAATCAAATTGACATGACACCAGAAGCTCAGGGTCAGGCTTGCGGATAGAGTGGAGGTGTTCTGCAAAATTGTCACCCAATCTGCACTTAGTCTCCCCAATGTCAACGTGACTGGCTTTTAAGGGAACACCTACCATGTCAGCACTATTCAATAAAGTAGGATCTGTTGGCGGCCTCAGAGATTTGACTTTCCCGACCTCGGACCTGGCTTCTTACCATCTCTGACACAGCTATTAGCACCAGTGTAGATACAGCTTAGTTTGCGCAACCATCGTTGCATTATCAGTTGAGGAGTAGGGACAGGATTCAATGCAGCCCATCGCAGTAGGAAACACGGTGGCAGAGCCAGCTTTTCGCCAGGAGACACCCCATTGTCAGTCTCCTGCGGTAAGAAAGCCCCTTGTGATGAAGTTGGGGATAGTTATGAGTAGGCCCATGGGGTGGACTTGTCCACTCACAGGCTGACAGACATTTAAGCTCATCGATTGTGCCAGTCGATTCCAATTATCAATGATCCACTGGAATTTAATTGGTGGGATTGCAAGCCAGCACCATGAGTGTCCCATATCTCCAGATGGTCACAGGAAAACCTGACAGGCACTTAGTATCTAACCAAGGGGTTCAAAAATGAGCAGCAAGCTTCACCCATGACCCCATCTCCAGCATCTGTGGCCTGGGTCCCCGAGGGCAGTTCTGGGACCCTCCCCGGCACATTACTGGTAGCAGCCACCACTTCTGGGCAGATGGGGGCTGCCTGCAAAGACCAGCAGCTGACCGACCCAGGGCGAGGGGGTTCAGAATTTCGTTCCTTGCAGGTTGCTCAATCCCGAGGAAGGCCCGATGCTGGCCTGACAGGCATTTCATCCCATTTGCTCCCCCACACCCCTAAAGAATGATGCAGGTTTCCCACTGGTTCCCTGTCTTCGAATGAGCTCCACCTCTGTGTCTGCGGAAGGAACGTTTCAGATGTCGGGCAGATCACCTGGTGCTTCGTTGTGGAGCTGATCTTGAAAGGGAAAGTTGTACCGAGCCACAGAGACATAAGGGTGAAATTAGAGGACACCCTCTTAAAGCCGAGGGATAAATCAAGATGAGGAGACAGAAGGCATCCTCTGCTGAGCCAACTTGGCTGGTAATAAAAGGCATACAACCGTCCCCCACTCCGTCCTTTTACAACAGAATCCCACCCAGCCAATGCATTGACAATCCTCATGAGCTGCGCACAGTACCCCTACGAAACAGACTCTCAACAAAATGGCCTTCTTGCTAACTTAATTCCCATTTCTCGTCCCATTTCTTTGATCCGCTGTTACCTCATGCATAAAACAATTGAGCTGAGAAACAGGCCATTCCAAAGCTTCTGAAGAAAATTCTTGATGCAGCTGAGTATGAGGAAGACCAAAATGTTGGTGATTTTTATTTGTCCGTGTCTCTTGTTCCTGACTGTTGTTTCCTCTCGGTGATGGCTGAGTCTGCTGCACACAAACCCCCGAAATACAGTGAAAGGGAGCCATTGAGTGTGGCATAACAAGGTGTAGAGCTGGATG
>NC_063340.1:7409618-7449227 GCF_021869965.1 Rhincodon typus | reverse complement strand
CCCGAAACGTCAGCTTTCCTGCTCCTCTGATGCTGCTTGGCCTGCTGTGTTCATCCAGCTCTACACCTTGTTATCTCAGATTCTCCAGAATCGGCAACTCCTACTATCATTGTGTGTGGCATTCTGTTTCATGCCTGTCCTTATTCCCAGCAACCTGGGGTCCCTTAGACGGTTTTAAACCCCAGACTTTGTCTCAGTGCCCAGTCATACATATGAAATCTGACCAACGGAAACAAAGTGTGATTATAAAACATTTGCACTTTGTCTCCTAGGACAGAAATGGCAAGCCATCGTAGGTGAATAGTCGGTGCTAACTTACAGGAAGGCTTTGCCACTTTTAAACTTGGATGGGAAATCAGTAGTGATATGCCAACAGAATATGTCACTGTTTAACATACTCTCATTTTATGCAGGATTGTTCATTGCAGTTTTTCTCATCATGCTAGCTTGCAAATTCAGCACACTTTGGGGTAACCATCAAAGTGAATTTTGACATACAGCTGTCTTTCATTTTGAACTGCATCAGAAATTCAATGCACACCAACATTTCTGCAGCGTTCTTTTATTCACACACAATAAAAGTAGGATTGTATTTCTCATTTATTTTGAACAATTTAATCGAATCACAGTTGCCATGGTACCATAATTATCACCAGCACTTTCATCATAGTCATTGGGATTTCAATATTGCTTTGGTTTCTTAGTTTTTGATAATATTTATAAAATTGCTGCGTAGTTTCGAGCAGGCACCTTGTGCTGTTTCTAACACCCTTTTCTTTCAAGTGATTTTCACATCAAAATCGTTCTTCTTTTGTTTGCAATGAAACTATAAAAAGAGAGTTTACCTTAACCTAAACCAAGGTGCATTTCAGCCCTTTATTCATAAAAATGAGAGGAAAAATTAAAAATCTGTAATGAATCACCACATTTTTTTTTCCAGGCTAAGAAAACATAACACACTCCAACTTTTCATCATCAGTCATAGGAACACAGGACTGAGGAATACATAAGACCATTCAGTCCTTCAAGCCTGCTGTACTATTCAGTAAGATCATGGTTGATCTGGCCCACAACCCCTTTAATTCCCTCGTCGATCAAAAGCCTACCTAACTAAGCCTTGAATAAATTCAATGACACAGCCTCTGCTGATCTTTGGGAAAGAGAATTTCACATGCATAACCATCTTCTAAAGGAAAAGGACAATTCTCCTCATCTCTGTTTGGAAAGGGACACCTCTGATTTTTAAGAGATAGTAGGAACTGCCGATGCTGGAGAATTTGAGATAACAAGATGTAGAGCTGGATGAACACAGCAGGCCAAGCAGCATCAGAGGAGCAGGAAAGCTGACGTTTTGGGTCGAGACCCTTCTTCAGAAATGGAGGAGGGGAAGGGGATTCTGAAGTAAATAGGGAGGGGGGGAGGCGGATAGAAGATGGATAAAGGAGAAGATAGGTGGAGAGGAGACAGACAGGTCAAAGAGGCGGGGTTGGAGCCAGTAAAGGTGAATGTAGGTGGGGAGTTAGGGAGGGGATAGGTTGGTCCAGAGAGGACAGACAGGTCAAGGAGGCGGGATGAGGTTAGTGGGTAGGAGATGGGGCTTGAGGTGGGAGGAATGGTTAGGGAGGCGGGGACAAGCTGGGCTGGTTTTGGGATGCGGTAGGGGGAGGGGAGATTTTGAAGCTTGTGAAGTCCACATTGATACCCTTGGGCTGCAGGGTTCCCAAGCGAAATATGAGATGCTGTTCCTGCAGCCTTCGGGTGGCATCGTTGTGGCACTGCAGGAGGCCCAGGATGGACATGTCGTCTGCGGAATGGGAGGGGGTGTTGAAATGGTTCGCGACTGGGAAGTGCAGTTGTTTAGTGCGAACCGAGCGTAGGTGTTCCGCGAAGCGGTCCCCAAGCCTCCGCTTGGTTTCCCCAATGTAGAGGAGGCCACAACGGGAACAGCGGATACAGTATACCACATTAGCAGATGTGCAGGTGAACATCTGTTTGATGTGGAAGGTCTTCTTGGTGGTGGGGATGGGGGTGAGAGGGGAGGTGTAGGGGCAGGTGTAGCACTTCCTGCAGTTGCAGGGAAAAGTGCCAGGTGAGGTGGGGCTGGTGGGGCATGTGGAGCGGACAAGGGAGTCACGGAGAGAGTGGTCTCTCCGGAAAGCAGATAAGGGTGGGGAGGGAAAAATGTCTTTGGTAGTGGGGTCGGATTGCAGATGGCGGAAGTGTCGGAGGATGATGCATTGGATCCGGAGGTTGGTGGGGTGGTACGTGAGGACGAGGGGGATTCTGTTTTGGTTGTTATTGCGGGTAGGGGGTGTGAGGGATGAATTGTGGGAAATGCGAGAGACATGGTCGATGGCGTTTTCGACCGCTGAGGGGGGGATATTGCGGTCCTTGAAAAACGAGGACATCTGGGATGTCCGGGAGTGGAATGCCTCATCTTGGGAGCAGATGCGGCAGAGGCGAAGGAATTGGGAATAGGGGATGGCCTTTTTGCAGGAAGGTGGGTGAGAGGAGGTGTGTTCTCGGTAGCTGTGGGAGTCGGTAGGCTTGAAATGGATATCGGTTTCCAGGTGGATGCCAGAAATGGAGACAGAGGGGTCCAGGAAGGAGAGAGAGGTATCAGAGATGGTCCAGGTGAACTTAAGGTTGGGGTGGAAGGTGTTAGTGAAGTGGATAAACTGTTCAAGCTCCTCATGGGAGCATGAGGCGGCGCCGATACAGTCATCGATGTAACAGAGGAAGAGGTGGGGGATAGGGCCAGTGTAGCTTTGGAAGAGGGATTGTTCCACGTATCCTACAAAGAGACAGGCATAGCTTGGGCCCATGCGGGTACCCATGGCCACCCCTTTTGTCTGTAGGAAGTGGGAGGAATTGAAGGAGAAGTTGTTAAGGGTGAGGACGAGTTCGGCTAAGTGGATGAGGGTGTCAGCGGGGGAGATACTGGTTGGGCCTGCGGGACAGGAAGAAGCGGACGGCCATTAGGCCATCTGCATGGGGAATGCAAATGTATAGGGACTGGACATCCAGGGTAAAGATGTGGTGTTGGGGACCAGGGAATTGGAAGTTTTGGAGGAGGTGGAGGGCGTGGGTGGTGTCACGGACGTAGGTGGGGAGTTCCTGGACCAAGGGGGAGAAAATGGAGTCAAGATAAGTGGAGATGAGTTTGGTGGGGCAGGAGCAGGCGGAGACAATGGGTCGACCAGGGCATTCAGGTTTGTGGATTTTGGGAAGGAGATAGAAACAGGTGGTGCGAGGTTGGGGAACGATGAAGTTGGAGGATGTGGGTGGGAGGTCACCTGAAGTGATGAGATTGTGGATGGTTTGGGAGATGATGTTTTGGTGGTCAGGAGTGGGGTCATGATCAAGGGGGCGGTAGGAGGAGGTGTCGAAGAGTTGGCGTCTGGCCTCGGCGATGTAGAGGTCAGTGCGCCATACTACAACTGCGCCTCCCTTGTCCACGGGTTTTATGGTGAGGTTGGGATTGGAGCAGAGGAAGCGGAGGGCTGCACGTTCTGCGGAGGAGAGGTTGGAGTGAGTGAGAGGGGTGGAGAGGTTGAGGTGATCGATGTTGCGACGGCAGTTGGCGATGAAGAGGTCAAGGAAGGGTAGGAGGCCTTGGAGTGGTGTCCAGGAGGAGGGGGTGTGTTGGAGGCAGGAGAAGGGGTCAGTAGGGGGAGGGTTAGACTCACGATTAAAGAAGTAAGCGTGGAGGCAGAGGCGGCGGAAAAACTGCTCAATGTGCAAACGTGAGCGGTATTCGTTGATGTGTGGGTGGAGGGGGACAAAGGTGAGCCCTTTACTGAGGACTGACCGTTCATCCTCAGTAAGGGGGAGGTCTGGGGGGATGGTGAAGACCCGGCAGGGCTGGGTGCTAGTGTCTCCTCTGGAGCTGCTGGCTGTGGAGGTGGTGGGCGGAGCGAAGTTGGCGGTGGGTGGAGCAACATTTTTTTAAAAAACTGTTTTGTAAAAAACCTCTGATTTTTAACCTGAGTCCTATTGCTCCAATGTCTCCCACAAAAGGAAACATCTTGTCAGTATCCACACTTGCAACTCCTCTCTGGATCTCATCTGTTTCAATACAATAACCTCTCATTCTTCTAAATTGCATTGGCCTGGCCTGTCCAGTCTTAGCTCAGAGCATAAACCCTTCACCCCGGGAATGAGTCAAGTGAGCCATCTCTGAACAGTTTCTCACATAATCATGTTTTTTTTTCAACTGAAGAGGTCAAAATTGCACACAGCACACCCCAGACATTAAAAATCAGCCAGATCACACTCCTCTGTACTGATTCTAAAAATTGGAATGTTCGGGTAATGAAGTTTAAAATCTTTCAGCTTAATTAATCAGAGCCGGGAAGAGATATCATGGACCTTGATGCTTCTTCTGCTTCTGAGCTGGGCCCTTCTATATCCCAAACCCCTCCAAACTTAAACCTTATCCCTTCACATTTTTCAGATCTACAGAATTGGAAACCATTGTCACTGTGGTGTTGAACAGTTTTATATAGGTTCTACAGCACTTCTCGGGCTTTTGTACCCAGTGCTTCTTTTTATAAAACCAGTGCAAAGTTCAGGTTTCCTTGTGATACATGTTACAACTGCAGCTCAGTCAGACAATTACACACCACCTGGTCGTTCATATTATGCAGTCAGCTCTGCTTCCTTAAATAGGGCCCTATGCAGTATTCACACAGCAACACGCAAAAGACCGTGCACACAAACAATGATCTTACGTACAAATGAGACTGTCTTGAACTAACAGTGGCATTCCATGGGTACCGTGACTCCTGGTTTACTTTCATGTTTAAAAATGGCAAATATATTCCATAAATTAACATCAACTAATTCAGCTGCAATACTGTGCTCTCTCTATCTACACAAGTGGGCTTTCTCAACAGAAAAATCACATTTTTCATTGATGAATATTTTCTAATTTTGTGTTGAATCTAACCACGCTTATATACAAAAGGAGAATAAAATACTGCCGATCTGAAATCTGAATTACAAACCAAAAATGTTGGAAATACACAGTCGGCTGGGCAACATCTACGGAGACAGAAGGAGAGTCAATATGTCAGGGCTACAACTTGCATTAGTGCTTGACGAAGAGTCACTGCCCTCTGTCCCTTTCTCTGCAGATACCAACAAACATGCAGAGCATCTTTAACGCCTCATATTTCTATTGAAGCAAAAATAAGCCCTTTTGTTCACCCTTTGAGAAAAGGGTTTGGACTTGTTGCAAGTCTCTCATTTCCCTTCAGCAATAAACCCATTGACAAGCTGTCTGAGCTTTGGTTTGCAAATTAAGTTGTGAAGAAAACATATCGCTAACTGAACAAAAGGAAAATCAATGTCAAAGCTAAAAAAAAGACTAATTTTTTAAAAATTACGTAACAGCAGAGCTGTTGTTTGCATTTTCACTTAAGAAGTAGAGCTTAAAAGAGACAGACTCAGACCCAGTCACTAGGGAAAGGGAGAAGGGACAAGTCAAGGAATTGAATTTAGCTGGCACCGCCTTCATCTCTGACGATGCTCACTCTGAACTCGTCTTGGTGAAATTCTTATGAAAGTAGGGTTTAGAGGGAGTTGTATTTCCCCTGGCTTTTCCTCCTCTTCATGCCCAATTTGTGAATAGGTCTTTAGGAAAGAAAGAGGACCAGGACCATGGGTGCACCCCTACCCTCCACAGAGCATCTTGTTTGTGTACTGTTCATTTCCACTGTCAGGGTACACTCACATTCATGTTGTCGTTCAGACTGTTAGTAACCTTCTCTCACACATTCTCTCTGTCAGTCACACACACCTTTGAGGGAGGAGGCGAGGGAATGTAAAAACATAGAACCAGCGTAGGAACACATTCAGAATCTCACCCACAGAAAAATAACATCTAAGCTTCTCCTGAAGGAGAGGGCCGTGTGGTCAAAATCTCCAGCCCCTTGCTGCTGCCAATCCAGAACCCATTCTGGCTGAGGATTCCAGAAACTTCTCCTGGGCTTGAGTTACACGTTTGAATTTGCCCCTTAGTGCGCTTATCCCTACCTCAAGGTGTCCAATCCCCAACGTCAGAACTGCAATTGGAGTAAAGTACAGAAATAAAGATCTTTGTGATCAGCGAATCAAGTAATGAGAGGTTATGTCACCACATAGAGAAGGACAGCGCACGGTCTGACAGCGCACAGTTATTTACCAGGAACCTGTCTGATGATATTGATGCGATGGACCTGGAAGAATTTTGCAGGGTATGGCAATGCCAAGAGTAGGGGACAGAGGATTTCGCGAAAGGCCCGGCCTAAGGACTCACACATGATACAGGGAGAAGGATGCACCTTAAATCTCTTAACAAAACCTTGAACCACCTCTAATGCATTCCCAACATTGCAACAGTAAAGGTAAAGTTGCCACATAGTCCTATCAGGATTATTTGGCAGATCTGTCATTAGTGAGACAGACAGCTCCTGGTGGTTTAACCTGAGGGTCAGCACACCTCAGGCAAGAGAAAGTAACCTGGTTCATGGTAACCTCAATCAATGCAGGAATTGAACGCACACTGTTGCTGAACTAATTGCAAACGTGACTACACTTCAAAAAGTAATTCATTGGCTGTAAAACACTTTGTGACATCTGGTGGCCATGATAAATGCTAAATAAATGCAAAATTTCCTTTTCATTCTACCCTGTTGCCATTCAGTATTAGTCTCTTTCTCAGTGACTCTTTACATAGTAATATAGACTAGCAGCAAACAGTAAGCTTACCCATGCAAACAGCATTTCCATTGTATCGGTGAACTAAGAATGGAACAGCGCCATTTGCAAGAACTAATGCTGTTTCACATCTCCTTGACGATGCTGTAAATGAATACCAGGAGAGAACAGCAGTGAGGCATCCTGCATAGTTAAGGAGGAGTGAGTGGAGGCAGCAGAAAAGAAACAGAGATTTGGCAGCTCAGTGAATGATGTGGGTGTTACATGATAAACTGCGGAGCATTCCTTGTAAATAATTAACGTGCAGATTTCTTCTTTCCACAAGGAAAATGAAAAACCTCTTGAAAAGGAATTCTCTTCATCGGGTTGATTATCCTTCTTTTGTATCTGATTTGGTTGTTTTGGTATCACAACCTAACATACAGATTCCACCAACTTTTAGGAATGATGATCAACACATAATCAGGGATAAGCCCTGTCCAGGACATCAGGAATTAATTCTCCTGCTCTTACGCCAATCCAAACAAGCAGAAGGGACCTTGCATTTAACATTTCATTCAAAGGATGATACCTCCAACAGTGCCCCCTCTGTATATCAGTGAGGTATCACCCTTAATTTCTGCACTCAAGTCTGGCTTTAATCCAGAATCTTCGGACAAAAGTGTTGCCAACTGAGCCACATCGGACACTAACTACTGATTTGGCATAAATCAGTGGCAGAGTATAAATGTTTAGTGCAGTAGTGACTTACAAAGCCAAACTACTGGCCCTTGTCATTGGTATTTAGACGGATGAGAGCTGGTCATATTGAAACATAAAAGATCCTGAAGGATCAATGTTGAGTTGTATACAAGGAGGATGCTTCCTCTTTAGCGGAGACTCAAACAAGGAGACACAGTTTACAAATATATAATCTCCCTTTTAAAATGTGGACCAGGTGTATTTTTTTTTTCTCTTGAGTGTTGTTAGTCTGTGGAATTCTTTTTCCTTAAAGGCAGTCGAGAATTTATTCAAGACTGAGTTAAATTTTTGATAGAGGATGGAGTGGAGAATTACTTGGGGGATTGGAGGGGCGTGACTGTGGGGTTGAGACCAGATCAGCTATGATTTCATTCCGTATTTCGTGTAAGAGCAGGAGAATGGTGGGTCAAGTGGCCTAATGCTGCTGTTTCATCCTATATTCCTATGTAAGGAAACTGTTAAAGTAGTTGTCAAGAAAGGCTAATGGTTTGGTATCCTTTATTATGAGAGGAATTGAGTATAAAGAGAGTATGTTAAGCATCTGTTATACAGGACATTGGACATCTCGAATACTTTGTGCAGTTTTCCTCTCCTTATTTAAGGAAGAATATGAGTACACTGAAAATGGTTTGCTAGATTGATACCTGGAATTAGCAGGTTCTGTCATGAGAACAGTTTGGACTAGTTTTCACTGACATTTAGAAAGTGAGGATGACTTGATTAAAGTCTATAATATCCTGAATTACTAGTTGGGCATAGAAAGGATGTTTTTTCTTGTGGCTCAGTCCAGAAGTAACAGACATTGTTTTAAAATTAGGGATCACCCTATTTAGGACAGGGATGAGGGGAAGCTATTTTCTTTTACAGGACCTGTGAGCTTTGAACTCTCTGGTATAGAAAGCGATGGAGACAAGGTTATTGTGTATTTTTGAAGTGGCGGTAGATAGATTTTCTGAACATTGCTTTTTGCAGGACTCTCATCCAATTTTTGTCTTTTCTCTCATTTGGGAATGCAGGCAGAGTCTTTCCAACATTCTCCGGTTTATCTCTTAGGGCTCTCCTGAAGCTTTGATTTCCATTGCATCAGTACATGCATGAGGGTCGGCTTTGAACACCATAGTTAAGCCAGACTTCCAGGAGCTCATTGAAAATAGTGAGGTGGTGGTTTTTTTATGGAGGGGAGGTGGCAATGCCATGGGGAGATTATAAAACAAGAATGAGAGCTTCAGAACCAGTTCCGCCCATCGTGACACTCCCCTCTGATCCTGCGTTCATCCTTAGTGACCTGAAATCAATGGTTGTAGTGCTGCCTCTGCAGAGTGAAAGCTGAGTTTATCTCTGTTCAGCATCCTCCATTACCTGAACATGTGGAGAGCTTCAAACATGGCTCAAGTACCCTTTGCTGCTGCAGGGGCAATATTTATCCCTTTGGGAGACTGGACTTTTAGGCACCTTTGGGCGAATACCATAATGGAACGTAAACCACTTCAGTGAATAGGTATCTTAAGCTTATTTTTCTCAGAACACTTCCAATGTTGGGCAGGAGGGTGGTAACAAGAGTGAAATTGGCAGGCCTTTGACAGTGACGTAGTTGGTGAAGGTTTTGGGTTTTGAACAGCCATGCACCCAGCCCAGACCCTTGGGCAAGGTTTCCAATGAATCAGGAAGACTCCGTGAAGGCATCAAAATGATGGCCTGGACCCAATTCTGGAATTCCTGACCCCACTCCCGGAACTCCTAGTTTTCACCAGAGGGTGCAGGCTGGTGCAAGTTGTGAGCCCACACTCTGCATTCCTGATCTGGTCAATTCCATAGCAGACAATAGGGCACTAGTCCCCTGACATTTTCAGGGAGTCAGAGCAGCTTTTCAAGGAAAAAGAGTAGAAAAAAAAGGTCATTTTCCAAATATAACGCAGTGGAGCTGGAGGAACACTGCGGGCCAGGCAGCATTGGAGGAGCAGGAAAGTTGACATTTCGGGTCAGGACCCTGTGTTATCTCTTTTTTCTGAGGAAGACTCAATTTTCCTGCTGCTCTGATGGTGCCTGGCCCACAGTGTTCCTCCAGCTCCACACTGTGTTGTCTCTGACTCCAGCATCGGCAGTTCTTACTATCTCTTTTTCCGAGTAGCGGCCTTTGACTAGTGGGGTACTGCCAGATCAGTGTTTGAACCCCAACTATTTGCAAGATATTTTAATGATATTGATGAGGGAACTAAATGTTTGCACATGACACAAAGCTGGCAGGGAGGGTGAACTGTGAGGAGGCTGCAGAGATGCTTCATTTTGATTTAGACAAGCTGAATGAGTGGGCAAATGTATGGCAGATGAAACATGATGTGGATAAATGTGAGGTTAAAAACGAGAAGGCAGATTGTTATCTGATTGTGATAGATTGGGCAAGAGGGAGGTGCAATGAGACCTGGGTGTCCCTTGTGTACCAGTCACTGAGAGTAAACATGCAGGTGCAGCAGGCAGTGGAGGAGGCAAATGGTATGTTGGTTTTCATAGCGAGAGGATCTGAGTACAGGAGCAGCGATGTTATGCTGCAATTGTACAGGGCATTGGTGAGACCACACATGAAGTATTATGTGCACTTCTCGTCTCTTTATCTGAGGAAGGATATTCTGTCTGTGGAGGGAGTGCAGCAAGAGTTTACCAGTCTGATTCTTGGGATGACAGGACAGATATGAAGCGAGACTCAGTCAATTAGGATTATATTCACTCGTGTTTACAAGAATGAGGGGGAATGTCGTAGAAGCCTCTAAAATTCTAACACAGGTGAACGCATGAAGGATGTTCCCACCGACCAGGGAGTTCAGAACCAGGGGTCAAAGTCTAAGGATAGGGGGTAAGCCATTTAGGACTTGAGATGAGGAGAAATATCTTCACCCAGAGAGTGGGAAGCCTGTGGAATTCTCTGCCACAGAAAGCAGTCGAGGCCAAAAGAATGAATCTTTTCAAGAAGGAGTTAGATATAGTTCTTGGGGCTAACGGGATCAAAGGATATGGGGAGATGCAGAAACGGGAGTTGGATGATTGAATGACACAGCAAGCTGGAAGGACTGAATGGCCTACTTCTGATCCTATTTTCTATGTTTCTGTGACCGTGATTTTGAAGCCCCAGAGGGTCTGGATGGTTGATAATTTTATAGGGCAATAATTTTTTGAAATTGAAGAAGTAGAAAGTTAATCATTATTTATTTGAAAGCTTTTTCACAGCTTAATGTTGTTTCTGTGTTCATTGATTCTGTAATGAAGATGGTGAATGGGCATGGAGATGCCACAGCTTGGAATGGAGGTGTGCTGAAAGTTTGTGCTATATATTTATTACTGTTTGGGTTCTAAAGAAGAGCGGAAAAGGTTTTTGGTACCTTTGCACCCACCTCACAGTATTGAGATGAAAGCACTCTCCCACATCCCAGTTTTTATAACCCACTTCCTTCAGCTTCAGGAAGCAGCCAGCCTTTTATCACTGGCATGTTGCACTATAGTATCTGACTGTGGAGGATCTCACTGCTTTTGCAGTCACAAGTTAAGGCAGTAATTAACTGAGATGATTTTTTGTTTTATTCATTCATGGGATGAGGGCATCTCTGGCCGGGCCAGCATTTATTGCCCATCTCCAGAGGGCAGTTAAGAGTCAACCACGTGGCTGTGGATCAGGAGTCACATGTAGGTCAGACAGGGAAAGGAAGGCAGTTTCCTTCCCCAAAGGACATTAGTGAACCAGATGAGTTTTTCCAAAAATGGACAATGATTTCATGGTCATCATTGGACTCTTAATTCCAGGTTATTATCAAATTCATCTGCCATGGTGGGATTCAAACCCAGGTCCCCACAACATTACCTGGGTCTCTGGATTAACGTTCCAGTGATAATTCCACTGGACCACTGCCTCCCCTGTTTAGATAAAATGAGTCAGAGACATGAGCCATGCCCATCTGAGCATACTTAAGTATGGCTGAACATGCACTTAATGGGCCTTAATAAGCAGTGATGACCATCGCTCAGTTATATAGTGCTGTTATCACATTTCTTAAAAATGTACCACAGCGCATCACATACAATGAGTTACTTGGAAGTGCAGGAATTGTTGCTATACATGCAAATAAAAGCAAGTTAAGGCCCAAAGGGGGTGGTGATTGCTTTCCATTATAAAGATGAAAATTAGACCTTGCAATTATACCTTTGGATGCTACCACCCACTCCCTCCCTTCTACACAGTCATCAGCTCATTAAATCGCCCTGCTGTTCACCCACATGATATCTACAAATCACGAACAGTCAATTATATGCCAGTTTATACATTTACCTCTGGCAGTCAACCAGATAGCACCTTACTCTCACACGTCAGGCTCAGCATTTTTGACCATTGGCAAAATCCATCACTTTTAACAAAAACAGAGCACTTCTTAAAATCAGGAGCCGCTGCGACCTTTTAAAGTGCATGTGAGAGCATTGTCTTACTGTTTCTTTTTTTGCAGGGTTAATTATATTGCAGTTTTGCAAGCAGATTAGCGTGGATTAAAATTCACCGAAATAGTAATATTTTTAAATACTGTACACCGAAGCAATTTATTATTGCTCTCAGATTATTACCTCTGTGATTTATAAGCAGTGTGCATTGATTCCTGCAACACAACCTGATCCAGTTCTCTCTTTACGGTGCACTCTTTAAATAAGGAACCAGTGTTTGTGCGTGATGAACATAAAATAAATTGCCTGCAAGGGAAAGGCTCACATAGGGAAACTTAGTGTTATATAGCCTTGCTTGATCTTCCAGTACAATTTGGCAGATTAGCAGAAATCCTAGAGAAACATCCATTGATTTATCTCACTAGGGGTTTCCACTGAATTTCTAAGAGAAGAATGGGAAAGCCCTCATGGAAGTTTCATCTCAAACTGTCTCAGCGGTTGTTCTCAGCATGCTGAAATCATTTAGAAACTTGACTGCATAGATTTTCTTCAATGGTTTGCATTTTCTATTCCAGTGCATTTGTAAAGCAGCTTGTTGAGAATGGACACATTCACAGTGACATTTGCAGACATACGCATGCAGAAAGATGTGTCAAGTCCTCTTGATTTGCATCACTGCAGATGCAATGCAGGCAGCTATTTCCATCCCTCCTTACAAAGGCAATTTTAGCCTTTCATTGAAATAAAGTATTAAAAATTCCCCTGCGCTGTATCCCTTTGTTGCTTGAACCCACGTAAGCCTTTGTCGAATTGTCCTCATCCCTTCCCTGCTGGGACTGTCCACTGTTCAACACTCCCCCACAGGACTCTTGGTCAAGATCAAAATCTCAACAGCACAAAGGATTCAGGCCTGCAACCCTTTTTCCAGTGGCACCACACTTGGGTTCCTCAACCATTGTGTTAACAACAGGAAGCGCTGGAGTCTTAGTTTTCAAGCTGCATTGAAGAAAGACACCACATTGCAACACCAGATGCAAATAATGGAATGCTTAACATTAATAATAAACTGTGCGTTAAATTATAAACCACAGAAGAATTTAAAGAATTTTCTGATCTATTGGAATCCCAACAGATAGCACAAACAACATTAGCACCATTTGTACGATTAGATTATTTTTTACATTTAAAAGACATACCTTAAAACATAGTCACTGTTGTCTGGTACCTCGTTCTCAGAATAATTCAACTATACCATGGTAACAGGAATATTTTCAAATGATTCTCAGAGAGGAAATGGGTAAAATGAATCATAGCATAATGGAAATAGGAATAATTTGAGCACCCAATAGATCTAATGCACATCATTATCTTTTTATGTAATCTGTTCAAATGGCTTATTATGTAATTTATTTGTATACTCGTTTGATATGCCATTTCACATTTTCACAAAAAATTTTCTGACCTAGATACGAACTTAGTTATGTGATGGTTGCAACTGTAATTATTGCTGCTTAGATGGATAGTGGAAGATATTTTTTACACTGAAATCTGTCCGAGGTGGAACAGCTTGAAATGGCACAATATTTTTTGCAGGGACCTAAGGAGCAAAGGTTTAGGGTAAGGCAGAAGTGACGGAGGTTACAACTCTACATGGAAATGATTCCTGTTGCTGTGGACGATGGTATTTTGCTCTAAAATCATTGCACACATGCTGAATATGTCCCCACATACTTGAATTTCCAGCCAGGAATTAGCGTCAAGGAGTTATTTAAAGCTACTTTTTCATTCTAATTGCTCTAGTTTGGCCACCTGTATGAAAATGGCTGCAAGGTTAACTCAGACTAAGCCAGGAACTGAATTCCGAAAATATCGCTGATTATGTATCATAGGACTTGAAACGATAAGACTTAAAAGGTTTTTTTGCACGGGTTCTGGCAAATTGGCATTGCAAGGTCATTTGCCAGTTCAAGAATTCTAGAAGCAGAGAATATAACTGCATGAGAAAGCAAATTAAGCTGGAAGTTTGGACAGAAATTTATCTTGTAAAAAGTAGAATGAGTAGGAGAAGCTACGAGAAATTCTGGCTAAATGTGATTTTTTTTTAAAAACCAGGAAGGAGACAGCCAATGCATGTTTGCTGAAGTGCTGACCTCCTCTGAGTGCTTCAGTACGTTACCTCACTTCCTCCTGGTTACGTGGATGATGCATTTTGCTTGGCCGAATACTGTTGTATTTTCTTCCATTCAGCAGCTCTACAGGTATATTTCATGTCAGCCTTTGGAAGGTGTGGATCAGAGTGACAATAGGCAAAGTTTGGATCTTCCTCTCTCCATCAGCATTTTGCAGAAGTTCTTTTGACAGCCAGCAAGTGTCACCCAGGGTTTGGGGATGAGGCGATGATATTGAATTCATACTGTTCGGTGAACTCCTTAAATTCTCTGGATGTAAATAGGGTGTCGTTGTTACACAATATTCTTTCAGAAACCCCTTGCTCACAAACAGAAGTTGTACTGCTGAACTGATTGTTATAGCTGTCTAACCTTTCACTTTCAGGTCTAAAGGTACCTTTGAGTAGTATTCTGACTATAAGAACTAGGAACAGGAATAGGCAATTCAGCCCTTTGAGCATTTTCCAACATTCTATATGACCGTGGCTGATCTCATCTCAACCTCAACTGCATTTTCCTGCCTGTTCCCCATGACCCTCTAACCTTTACCAACTAAAAATTTGTCTGTCTCCTCCTTGAGTTTATTCAGTGCCATGTCATCTTCAGATTCACAACTCTACGAGAGACGAAATTCCTTCTCTGGTTTAGACCCCTTATTCTAAAACTATGACCTCTCAGTCTAGATTGTCTCACAAGGGGAACCTTTCATTCTATGTTAACTCTGCTGATCCCTTTCAGCATCTTATATACCTCAATTAGACCTCCTCCTATTCTTCGAAACTCAAGAGAATATAGGCCTAACCTGCACAATCTACGACTTACTATTCTTGATTGTGTGTAAATAAGTCAGCTTTCACAGTTTGCCATGAACTGTGTAGTGCTTCAGTTGCTATCATCAACAGTTTCTGCTGTAGGTTTCTATGTTTCTGGTATACATTGCATATAGAGCATATTCTCAATGTCTTTGCATTTGCCTATCCAACACACTGCTGATCTGGCTCTGAGTTTACACCTCTGTTTCCAGGTGTATCTGCTGGAGAAATTTGTCTTTGTCTTGGGCTTGATTGTTCTGCATCTGACCAGCAGAACACCATCTCCCATGGAGATATTGTTTCTGACAGACCTGGCCGTGTTTGCTGGATCTCTGCAGGGCACTCCACATCAGTTGCTGAGAGATTATTGTAGCGTTGGGCTTAACAATGATACCACCAAAGTAGACTATTAAAGGTTAATTGTTAAGGATTAATCAGACATGACAATGAGCAGTTGAAGACATGTGGAAAATGACAAACTTAGTGCAAAATAAAAGGCCTGTTTTGAGTGGGAGATAACTGCATAACCTTGGCAGGGTGGGAGATGGAGTATTGTGCGGTTAACACAGAGCCACCTGGAAGTATTTTTCAACTTGTTTTCTGCACAATGGAATGCCTGGAAAATTACCGAAAGCAGAACAAAATAGTTACACAGCACAAAGCATTAGATTCAGAATAACGTTAACATCAGAGACATTGCTCCATTCATTGGAATTTCACCATCGGTGTGGAGTTTGCAAGACCTGTGCCATGGAATCTGACATAGAACCCCAAGAGCCGCTGTCACCAAAGTCCCTGATGAGCCAAAAGACAGTGTGAGACACTTCTTTAAAATATATCTCAGTAGTTTAACCTAGCCATCTTAATACATACCAATAGTATAAATCAACAATCGGTTTGATTTTATCTATTATTGTCACATGTACCGAAGTACAGTGAAAAGTTTTGCATGTAGTACAGGCAGATCATACCATACAAAGGTCGCAGGGTGATTGAACAGAGTGAGGAATACAAAGTTGCAAAGAAAGTGCACAAAAAGCAAGATCAACGTTAGATTTGAAATTTGAAAGCTCCATTCAGAAACCTGATAACAGCAGAGAATAAGCTGTTCTTGAACCCATTGACACATGTGTTTAAGCTTTTGTATCTGCTGCCTGATGGAAGAGGTTGGAAGAGACTATAACCGGGGTGGGAGGGTACTTTGATGATGTTGGCTGCCTTTCAGAGGCATCGAGAAGTGTAGCTGGAGTCAACGGATGGAACGTTTGCTTGCATGATGGCCTGGGCTGTGTTCACAATTTTTAATTCATTGACGTATTAAGTATTTTAACCCAATGAATTAGCTATATGTCGGAGTGCATGTGTTTTCTTGTAGTCATTTTGATCAGACATTAAAGAACCCATTAGGTACTTTCAGCGTAACTTTTCACCTATGTCAATCTCATGTCTAATCTGACTCAGTTTCAGTGCTGTCAGAGTCACTGCGTGATGAACCTTTATACCTAAGATCCTGTGTTTCTCTTGCAATGATAACTGAGACAGGGTAACTGCTAGCACCATTTCTCTTCCTGGCTTGCATTTCAGGGTGAAAGCATAACTCTGAAACTTTAAGAATAAACCCTGTAGTATGATACATTACATGTATTTTTCATTTAGAGCTGCTCCACTGATTGTTGATCACTGTCCACCATGAGCTTCCTCCAGTAGCTCATGGATATGTATTAGGAGGAGCACCACCTTTGTGCAAGTTCAATTCCCACCACTGGCTGAAGTTTCCACAATGGTCCCTCGTTCTCAACCTCCCCCCTCACCCGAGCTGTAGTGACCCTAGGCCAAATTACCACCAGTCATATCTCTCTAACGAGACACCAGCCCAGTGGTCTGGTAAGACTATTACAACTTTATTTTAGGTATGCATTGAACTTCTCACATTCATATACGGCTGCTCAAGGTGCTCTTTCTTTAATGGCAGATCTGCTTTCAACTGGTGTTAGAATCTTGAATGCAAATGCTGCTGGCTTTCCCTCTCAGACCAGTGCTACTTCCAGTCTTTTTGTAGAGGCATCTTCTTGCAGAGTGACAGGCTTCTCTTTGTCAATGTTGCCTTAAAGGATATTTCTGTTTTGAGTTCATTAAAACTGCTGTTATGTGTCTCTGACCATTGGGGCTCTACTTCTGCCTACATCAGCTCCCACACATTTCCTGTATTTTTGGGCTATGAATGCCCATGTATAGGGTCAAGGCAAGGAACTGTGAAACTCTCTCTTCTCTCCTGGGTCTTGAAACTAAAGAAGATCACAAATCTTTCAGAACCTGGCTTGCTTCTGTAGGAACTGGCATTCTTCCGTCACAATCACAATATATCTATCTGTGTTTAACTTGATCCAGCTTTCCTGCCTCACTCCAGGTTCTCATGATCTTTTCTCCTTTCATCATATCCCTGGATGTCATCTGTTATCCTGACTGCTCCTTTTACATTCCCATGTATGTCTCACTAGGTTTTTGTGGAGCATATTCTAGCTCACTTTAAAGCCAAAAGGTAGACTCAGGAATTTTGGACTGTCCGAAGGGTGTGTTGAATATTGTCAACAGTTGACACCTGTACCTTCACATCGCTGTAGCTATTTCTCGTATTGAGCTTACTGCAAACTTTCACCTGTGTCAGTACCAGTGTGATCTCTTCCAATGTCAATATGGGGTAGCGATCCTATTTTATGACGTGATTAAGATCCAAGAAGACTCTTAAATGTACATATGGTCTCTTTTACACTATGGAAATTATCCAAACTGAGTTCTGTCACTCTGCTTCTCTTGGCTCTTTTTCAAGTTTTCCTTCCCATTCTTTATAGGGGACGTGGATCATCGATTTCGTTGTTGGGTTAAAAGAGATGTGAAACACAGGATCTTCAAACCGTCTCATCAAAGTGTCCGGATGCATTGGCACCAAATCTTCTTTGCTTCTCTTCAAAGGATGCTTTTTAATGGATTCACTGTCTTCAACCCTCAGTACAACCTCTTTCACCTCATGGTTTACTGAGATCATCCACAGCATTTCACACCTGCTCAACCCCTTGGCCTGGTTTGTTGATGTAGAATGTACATTTAACTTCTTTTCCTTCGTATGTCCCCCTGATTCAGATTGCTTCTGGCTGTCGAAACTCATGCTCCCTTATGGTGTGATCATGGCAACTTCCAAATGTTCAGTGAAGATCTTCAATCATGGCCTTGGGTTGGGCAGGTGGAGGATGGATGTGATGTTACTTAAACTCCAGTATCAATCTTCACCTTCAGATTTATGGCTGTGGGTTCATTTCTCAGCCTCTTCCAGACCTGAATGGTTGGGAGAATTTACTTTCTCTCTGAACTTTCACATCAAGATGTTTCACGTGGTTGTGTGGTTTCATGAGTTTTATCATATTCTCAAACGCACTGGGACCCAGGTCATGGACATTTCAGTTTCTTCTCCTATTCCTATTTGCCTTGTTTCTCTATCTCCGGTGACTCCCCTACCGCTTTCCACCTTCATTCTGCACATCCTTTGCCAGTGATAGAACTTTCCAACTGCTCTGCAGATTGATCCATGTGCAGGACATTTCCTTCTGTCTGTTAAATCACATGGTCATCCATAGCTTCTGCCTGTCTTTCTTCCAGTTTGGTGTACATTCTTTTGTTAAGGTTTCACTGCATCAACCCTGCTGCATTTGTCTTGGCTTAACTGAAGGCTTGTGGTTTGGCTAGTTCAACTGTCTGCTCATAGCTTGGTGTGCTCTGGTAAGTTCTACATCTTGAATATTGTGAGATTATGCTTTCCAATTAGCATTCTTTGGGTGTGACGGCCCCAAATTAGTTGATCTTTCAGCCTTTCGTCCACATCCCTAAACTTGTGTTTCCTGGCTACATTCTTCAGTCTTGTTACAAAATTGTCATTAGGCTCATCCAACTCCTGTCTGAACCCTTGAAATTTAGACCAGTAGATCTGGTAGTTTAATCATGTTTGGAGGTGGATGTTCACTCCTTCAAAAATGTTGTCTTCTCCACTGAGGTCTCAGCTGCTAAATAAATATAATTCTTGGTTTACTGCCCAACAGAGGATATGGCTGACAGTCTATTCATTGTTAGTGCCTCTTAGGAAACAGCTGAATGTCAGAAAACAGAAAGTTTAGGGACGCAGATGAAAGGCTGATAGAACAACTTTTGTTTAAACGTCTCAAATGCCTCCATGACATCACTAGGTGTCAAGTTCAATATGGCTATGTATTTGTTGCCTTGCTGTTCAACACTGTTTTCTGTTTTTATTTTCATGATACACCCAGCTTTTCTTTCTCTGGCCCTAATTTGCATCGCTTTCACCAATCAACGTTAAATTCATCTAAATATTTTAGGGTTAGTCACAGCTGCCACCATGTTGTGGTGTAAAACATAATGGTTTGGAAAGGGTTAATGTTAGAGACTGCGTTAGATTTTACGTAATCTGACAATGTCCTGTCGTCTTGGATGGAGACTCTGGGAGTCCAGTTCGAGATTCAAATGGCATTAGACTTTGGCTTCCGATAGCCATTATGATAAGGCTAATTGCCCAATGTAACTGTCTAATGTTAACAATACAACTTGGTGTTAAGACCAGTGCCTCCTCTTGTTGAAACTCAAAGGGGTTCATCCTCCACCACTTTTAACCATCAGGGCCTTTGGACTCAGTTAGAGAAAGGAGCATTCAACTCCAGCCACAAGCTGCCAGTAGTTAGTTCCATAGACGTGCAGCAAATTACATCAGCTGGTTATCTTTTGGCTCCTCGGTGTTGGAAGTCATCACACTTCAGGTTTGAAAATCTTTAAACACTCTATCTTTGATTCTTGGCTTACTGACTGTCTAGAGACTGGTGGATCAGTATTCTGTTACACAATAGTTGGAAGGAATGGCAAAAAATTTGTTAAGTTGGACTTAAAGATTTGATATGGAGGGTTATGTTATAAATTTATGTCTCTGTACTGGATAGCATCAGGAAATAGGATGTTACTGTGTTTGCTGTGTGTTTTAAGATCTTTCTAACTGTGTTCTGTATCTAGATAGTTTGGTTTGTATTTAATAGTTCTCATCTTTTGTGTCATACACTTCTATTATTAAAGAATTCCTGCAGCGTCTGTGACTATGTTTCACTGACTGACCACCACCATAACTGAAAAAAAAAACATATGATCTATCAAGACTGAAAACAAAAATTGCTGGAGATCACAATGGGTCATGCAGCATCCATTGAGAGAGAGCAAGCTAACGTTTCACATCCAGTGACTCAAAACGTTAGCCTGCTTTCTTCCCATGGATGCTGCCTGACCCGCTGTGATCTCCGGCATTTTTTGTTTTCAGACCAGATTCTGGCATCTTCAGTGATTTGCTCCTATGATCTATCAAGCCAGATTTCATTCTGGGGCTCTAACATGTCTGACATGTCCAGTAGAACCATCAGCTGGGATTATAACAACACTTCATAGTTGGAGCCATTAAATGTAAACTTTCTTAAAAACAAGGTACACATGCAATAAATAAGTCATATACGAACACTAAGTTACATACAACAATAAGTTTCTTGAAGGGAAGTCAGTGAGTTACTGTATTTTTTAAACTCTAATTGGAGACATACAGTTGGTTATTATCTGTAACAGATCTCAAAATTAAATATTTTCAAGCTCCCACCCTCTGAACAAAACAATGGGTTTAATGACAATTAAAATTGAGTAGTTGCCTCAGTAAAGACAATCTGCAATGCTGCCTATGTCCCCAAATGACAAGTTGAAGCCTAAAATGTATTGTGAACCATCCTTTATTTAATCATGTTGATGTGTGAATATAGTTGTTGTGTTTAAAAACGTCTGTGAATTTGATGCTTTTCTTTTGCATTGTCCTTCACACAACACACATACAGATATACACACCATTAATTTATGTCCTACAGAGAACATAACGTGCTTGAGCGGAGACTGGAATTGGCAGGGGAATTATGTCATTTTGTTATAAGTTAATAAAAATGTTCCACCCGGGGAGAGCTTCTGTCATTCACTTTAAAGCAATAGTACCAGCAGCATGCAGTATACATACTACACACTGCAGCGACTTGCCAAGCTTCCTTGATAGCACCTTCCAAACCAACAAACTCTTTGACCTAAAAGAGCAAGGACAGTGGACAATTAGAACATTCCAACCAGCAAGTTTGCCTCGAAGCCATGCATCATACTGTCATGTCCCACTTGTGAAACTGCACAGATGCTCAAGCCCCACAGCTCCCTGGATTGTCATGGGCATTGATAGAGAATTGCGCATGGGCAGGAATCAGCGAGTAGGGATAAAGGATTCTTTTTCAGGTTGGTGACCTAGGACCAGTGGGGCTCCACAGGGATCAGTGCTGGGACCACAACCATTTATAATATATATTAATGACTTGGAGGAAGGGAGCGAATGTATTGCAGCCAGATTTGGCAGACAACACAAAAATAAGTGGTAAGATAGGCTGCGAGAGGGATACAAAGAATTTCCAAAGAGATATTAATAGATTAAATAAGTGGGCAAGAAGTTGGCAAATGGAGCGTAATGTGGGAAGATGCGATTTTGTTGACTTTGAAAGAGAGAACAGAAGAGCAGTATTAATTAAATGGAGAAAAACTGCAGAAAGCTGCAACGCAAATGGACTTGGGAGGACTTGTACATGAAACACAGAAAACAAGCACGCAGGCAATCAGAAAGGCTAATGGAATGTTAGTCCTTATTTCAAGGGGGGTGGAGTATAAGAGTAGGGAAGTCGTACTGCAACGGTACAAGGTGCTGGTGAGACCACATCTGAAGTACTGTGAGCAGTTTTGGTCTCCTAATAGGAGGAAAGATATCATTTCATCAGTGGCAGTTCAGAGAAGGTTCGCTAAGATGATCCCTGGTACTGGCTGGGATAGGTAGATTCTTAATCAGTCAGGGAATCAAGAGTTATGGGAAAAGAGCAGGAAAGTGGACATGAGGAATGTTGGATCAGCCATGATCCTATTGAATGGAGGAGTAGGCTTGAGAGACCAAATGACCTATTCATGTACCTATTTCTTATGGTCTTAATGATCTAATCAAAGTGCATAAATTCCCCTATTTACCTGTCCCTTAATAGAAAACAGTGACCAGGTTCCTGTAATTAACAAGAATGATGGTCACTCAGCAAAACTTCATACTGAAGACCTTAATTTAGTTTGGAAATGTGTACACTGCATTATTTTCCTTGTTCTCAAGCCCTGAAAAGTGTATCTCCAGCTGCAATTTCTTAGATCTTCCAAGTAACTCATGATTCATATTTGTAAGAAAAATACCTGGACTTAAGGTGTTAAGCTTTGAGGAGAGATTGTACAAACCAGGCCTGTTTTCTCTAGATTTTAGAAGGTTAGGGAGTGATCTGATCAAAGTCTCCAAGGTATTAACAAGAAAAGACAAGGTAGACAATGATAACCTATTTCCAGTAGTTGTGGATTCTAGAAAAAGGGGGCATAATCTGAGAATTAGGGCCAGACCATCCAGAAGTGATGTTAGGGTGGTAGATGTTTGGAACTCTCTTGCACAAAAAGCAAGAGATGCTTAATCGGTTGGTAATTTTAAATCTGAGATAGATAATTTTTTGTCAAGCAAAGATAATAAGGGGAATGAGTGAAAAGCAGATATATGGAGTTAGGCCACAGATCGGCCATCATCTCATTAAATGGTAGAATAGGCTGGAGGGGCTGAATGGCCTACTCCTATTCCTGGGTAATCTCCGATTTCTGTCAGCTGATGAAATGTATTGGCAAGCTTTTTGTAAAATGTCAGATTGGATACACAACTTCAATGCAGGCAAATTATCAATAAGCACAATTACGAACATGCACAGTTTGGTGCACTATTTCAATATCACCTGAGATCGTGAGAGTGTGTGGAAGAATCTACTGGATTAATGAAGCGCCTTTGCCTTTTTCAGTTGCAGACTCCATAACTATTATGTATCATAAATAGCCTGGCCTAGTGTGCTTTCTGATACGTAAGCAATCACTGGTTGAGAATGATTGAAGGAAGAGGATGTATTGATGTCTGGAGAGACAACACTAACTAATGTCAGAGATAACAAGGTGTAGAGCTGGATGAAGCACAGCAGGCCAAGCAGCATCAGAGAAGCAGGAAAGCTGATGTTTCATGTCTGGACCCAATTTTCTGAAGAAGGGCCCAGACCCAAAACATCAGTTTTCCTGCTCCTCTAATGTTGCTTGGTTTGCTGTGTTCATCCAGCTCCACACCTTGTTATCTCAGATTCTCCAGCATCGGCATTTCCTACTATCACTAACTAACATCATGCCTTTTTCAGCATTGCAATCACACCCTGGCGACCATCAGCAAGGCAACTTGAGTAGAATTTGGATTCTATGCAGATCTTCTATGGGAGATTTTTCACCACCAGCCCATCTTGTAAAACTAGTCTACAGGCTTACCTGTATTCAGTGGTGAAAGATTCGTCACAAACTCTTCAGAAGAAGAGACATTTACATAAGAGCATAAGATACAGGAGCTGAATTAGGGCATTGCACCCATTGAGGCTGCTCCACTATTCAATGAAGGCTGATATATTTCTCAATTTCCCTCTTCTGCCTTCTCCCTGTAACCTTTGATCCACTTATTGATCAAGAACCTATCTATCTCTATTTTAAATACACTCAATGACCTGGCCTCTACAGCCCTCTGTGGCATTGAGTTCCTCAGATTCAGCACCCTCTGGCTGAAGAAATTCCTCCTCATCTCAGTTCTAATGGATCAATTCTCCGCTCTGAGGCTGTGTCCCCAGGTCTGAGTCTCTCCTACTAGTGGAAACATCTTCTCCCCGTCCACTGTATCCAGGCCTTTCCCATTTCTGTCAGATGACAAAAACATGTTTGCAAGCCTTTGTAAAATGTCAGATTGGTTGCACAACTTCAATGCAGACAGATTATGAACAAGAAAAATTATGAAAATGCATGAGCATCTAGTGTCTGCAGCCTGCATAGTTTCATTAGTGATAGCACATGGATGCAGTTAGGTGCACTATTTCAGTACTACCTGAATGACCAGAGATTGTGAGAGTATGTGAGTGTGCAAGTTTCAATGAGAAAACCCCTCATCCTTCTAGACTGCATCGAGTACAGACCCAGTGTCTTCAACCGCTCCTGATATGACAAGCCCTTTATTTCCAGGATCATTCTTGTAAACCTCTGGACCGCATTGCTATTGGACAGGATTCATGTATAGGTCAGGTAAGGAGAGTAGATTTTCTTCCCTAAAGGACATTAGTGAACCAGATGGAATTTTCCAATAATTGAAAGTGGTTAAATGACTGCCGGTTGGCCAGCTCTTTATTCCGGATTACTTCATCATCTTCCATGGTGGTTCCCGATGCATTATCCTGGAATGCTAGTCCAATGACGTTACCACTTCCTTCCTGATTATTCTTAAACTGCTTCAAGTGTAATGTCATGAAGCATGTGGATAATAAGAATGTTTCTTAAACATTTGCAGTCATTCAATACATTGTCTCTAATTTTCCTATTTAAATTTTCCTAATGAACTTTACAACAATTTCAAGTGTGACGTTTGCATTTCAATCAAAGCCATCCTGATTTTAGATGTTTCCTAATCAACCTGCTCAGAGATGTTATTACACACATCTAGAGTAGGTGAGACTTGAACCCAGGGATCCTGAGTGGAGACATTACCACTGTGCCACAAGAGCCCTCACCTGGATCTTAAATACAAGGAGTCACCGGGTTGCGAATGAGTTCCATTCTGCACTCCATGAGTTCCATTCTGGACTCCATTCATAAGTCAATTTGTACGCAGTTTGAGGCACAATGCAGAGCAATCGAAAGCAGCCTTTCATAAGGACGGGAGATGTTCATATGTCAGATCTTTAAAATTACACCCCTGTATGACATCGCATTCATAAGTTATGGGTGTTCATAAATCAGACATTTGTAAATCAGATATCCCCTGTTTGCTGTTAATAATTATTGGTAGTAATGAAACATTTTTTGAATGGTAATTGGTTGGAGCAGTTTATTTTACAAGCTTTATTACATTACTTTAACCTACCTCTGCAGCTAATTACGTTTGTCCAAATGAAACTTCCAAATCATGAGCATCTGACTGATTTATATGCTTAATCCTAATTTTGAAAAGGAGGGGGAAAAAACTCCTTTGGTGGACAGACAGCATCTTGTGATGATGTTGCTGTATTCAAAACATGCAATACAGGATCTGAGCACACTCATTCTTTGTCAACTGTTTTAAAGCCGTATATTAGAGTAACACTGTTTTCTTTCCCCAGGCAAAAGAGATGCGGCAGATGGTGAAGCTGGAAGCCGAGATGGCTCGCAGACCAGCAACAGTGGTCTGAATTCCCCTGAAACTGATTGAGACCAATGGCATACGATGAATAGTAATGTCCAAACTACCAATACTAACAGCAATTTTGCCATCTCTTCTTACCTCACAAGTCTACTGTAGCCAGCAACTTTCTGTATCAAAAGGATCTGCGTACATCAATGTCAATGGCTTTGTTGTCACGAGCACTTTAAAGGTTGCTGATTCTACTTAACATGTGTCCAAATAATTTTATTTGAATCACCGTCTTCTGGTAAAGGAAAACAGCAGAGAAATGCTGGCAGGGTTAAGATTTCATTTTGTTTCATTAAAATCCATAGGTTGGAAAATGGCTATTCCAGCAAAGTGGGGGGTGAAGTCACAAAATTATAAATGTCATAAACAGTAAGAACATTATTAAATTAGTTAGAAAACAATTTATTGCTTGCCAAGAAATCTACATATCTTACATTAGGTCTGCATACATTGCCAAAAAATGTTCAGAATCCTAAACGTGTAGATTGATCTACCAGAGCCCTGTCATGTCACAAGAATGTGATCCTGCAATCTCACTTCAATTTGGAGCTTTCCAGGGACTAATTACAGTTACAACTATACAATCTTGCTTGTCATAAGTGGACAACCTAACCTAGACTTGATGATCCGTCTAACCCAATGACCAGAATTGATCACAAAAGTGGGTTTCCACAGCAAATTAAACATCGTAATTTCAAATCAGTGAATTGTTTCAACCATTCATGTAAATGTTGAGCTCTTTGCATGGTCTTGCACAAGTAACTAGCTTTTAGTTTACAATGGATTGCTGCATGTTTTTACTCCCTTGGAGTTGTTGGCATGCTGCCATTCAATATTAGACTGCCTGAAATACTGGTAGCTTTGTCCACAAAGGGATGAAGCTAACATGTACATTGATAACGTTCCCAAAGTTGATACCAAGGAATCAATCTGAAAGTAATTCACTGTATCCAGCACCTGGAACTGTCCAGGATGCATTTATGGATCTTTATCAGGGGTGTTGGTAAGGGAAAATCCTTGTTGAGAATGTTGATAGACACAAGTTTTTAAAAGAATATGTGTAAAACACATATACAGCCATTGCATTTCTTACTTTGCAATATGTGAACACTATAAGACAAAGTGGATTCAGACCAAGTTAATGTACTTTATCATAAAACAAGAAAATAAATCAGATGGCAAATGTTGAATCAGGGAATTTATTTAATATTCTAAGCACATAATGTGAACAAAAAAAGTTTTATTACACTGGTGCCAGAAAGTGGGACATCTTTTTCTAAACAAATACAGATAACAAAGTATTCAACAAAGTTTGCTGAGGTTTGGAGCTACTGTAGCAAAGAGTCTTGTAGTCCAACCAGCATGTACAAAACAAAAATACACATCAGTGCAGTGCAGATATTCACCAAATTGTTTTACTTTAAGCATATGGTTCTTACCAGAATAAAATTTGAAGATGGGCAACCAAAATATTGTCCAAATCAACACAGAGTCCTGAGCAATTCCGCATCTTATATGGCAATATGCCTTCACACTATAAACTAAAAGGACATCTTAAGTGATGCTGCATAAAACAAAACAAAGATTTTCTGTAGCTCAATGTAGCTAATAGTGCACCATTTTATTTCATGCCATGGGGGATGGTTCAAATCTGTGTGTAAGAAGTATTTGAAATGTTCTTGCCAGATGATAACATGCATCTGTGACCCAAACAAACTTCCCAAAAGCGTTTGTAGCATTACACAAGAGAAGGTAATTGAACATGTGTCTGCCAGAGCAGAAGTGTTGAAATATACCATGATGAAATACTGTATGTAAATATGTATTTAATTCTATAACATCATTTAAGACCAAAATGTGTTTAAAGGCATATCGATTATCTTAAGGGCTGTGTGATCGTGTAATACTTGCAGACTTGCTAAGAATATATTTGTTTCTGAGAATGCAATTTCGTGTTATCAGCCATTTTGAGGGATTTTTCTCCAGCAAGCCATTTTTAACCCTCTTAAAACAAATAGCTTTCACGACATATCAATTATGGTATTGTATATGTAAGGTGGTATTCCTAAAATGTATTGTGTACTACTGTAACAGTCCTTTTAATGTGCCACTGGTATACCTAACTGATGCAGGTGGGTTACTGGGAATTGCTGCTTTCACAAAGAAATGAAGTGCAATGTCGAAACAATTTGAATTATCTAAATTCTCGGGTATATAGTTTTTAAAAAAGTACACAATTTCCATTCTGTTTGCTGGTAGACACTGTCTTTAAATGGCTGTTATGTTTTATATCAGGTAACTGTCCTACTGCTTATATATAATTAGCTATGTAGGTTTGCTGAAAAAGCAGGCTGTTTTACAGGTATCACTAACATGTATTGGTTTTGTTTAAATATATATATATATAGAAAAGAGATTTGGTGAAGGTGTTTTATATTTATATTATCTGTCAATTACAAAGTAGAAAATCATGAACTCTTAATTGATGTTCCCAGAATTCTTTAATACGATTTTATAGTTTCTGTACTCCATTATAAATAAATGATAAAAGTTGAGAAGCGACTTAATGACTCAAGTGTTATTGAAGTCACTGTGACACTGCTTGCAACAAAAATAATTTCTCAGCAGCCAAAGCATCAAGAATACTTTGAAAGTTTTGGTCCCGTTATCGAAGGAAAGACATTCCGGAAAATAAACAAAGAACTATGGGATGCTGGAAATCTGAAACACAAACAGAAAGAGCTGGAGAGGCTCAGCAGGTCTGGTCACATCTGTAGAGAGAGAAGCAGAGTTAATGTTTCAAGTCCAGTGACCCTTTGTCAGAACAGAGCCTGCTTCCCTCCCCACAGACGCTGAGGTTCTCCAGCACTTTCATTTTGTATGAAGGAGGTATGGACATTTGAGGAAATCCAGAGAAGATTCACAAGGTTGATCCCAGATATGGAGGGTTTATCTTATGAGAAGACGTTGAATTGTTTGCGTCTGTACTCATTGGAATTTAGAAGAATGAGAGGCAAGTTCATCGAAACATATGAGATTCTTAAGGGGCTTCACAGCATAAATGTGAAGAGGTTATTTCCCGTTATGGGAGCGACTAGGACCAAGGGCATAATCTTAAAGTAAGGGGTCATCCATTTAAGACAGAGATGAGGAGGAATTTCTTCTCTGAGGCTGGTGAATCTGTGGAATTCTTCACATGAGAGGGTTGTTGAAGTTGATCATTAAATATATTCAACACTGTGATAGACAGATTTTTAATCAGTATGAGAATTAAGAGTTATGAGGAAAAGAAGGGTAAGTGGAGTTGAGGATTATCAGTTTAGCTATGATCTCATTGAATGGTGAAATAGAGACTGTAGGCCAAATGCTCTACTTCTGCTCCTATGTCTTACAGTCTTAAACACCACAGCTTGAAATTAGGAAATACCAAGTTTTGTATCTGAACAACTTAATCTGTGAAAGAAATGAGGGTTGAACTCAACTTTCCTGGAGATAATTTTGTGAAACGTTATAAATCTATATGGAAAATGAGTGACAGGTCAATCGTGCCGCCTCTGTAATAATACTTCATCCATTTTTTTTAAGTGGCAAAATAACCAACCTCACTGAGTTAAATGCAAGATGTTTGGAACACCATTGGAAAGTATTCAGTGCTGCCTAATCAGGCTAAGGGTTCCTTGGGGTAGTGTCCTTGGCCCAACCATTTTCATCACAGGTCAGAGGTAGGGATGTTTACCAATGATTCACGATGTTCAGCATAATTCCCAACTTCTCAGATACAGAACCAATCCATGTCCAAATGCAGCAAAACGTGGTCAATATCCAGGTTTGGGCTGACAAGTGGCAAGTAACATTCATGCCAAACAAGTGCCAGGCAATGACCATTTCCAACAAGAAAGAGTCTAACCATCGCCCTTTGACATTCAATGGCATTACCATCACTGCAACCCCCACTGTCAACATCCTTGGAGGGGTTGAGATACAAATGGGAATGCACCCTGCTTGTCTAGATGAATGCAGCTCCAACAACACTTAAGAAGCTTGACACCATCCTGGACAATGCAGCCTGCTCGACTGTTCATACATCCACAAATGTCCACTCCCTCCACCAATGTTGAGTAGCTGCAGTGTGTACCGTTTACAAGATACACTGCAGAAATTCACTAAGGCCCCTTAGAGTGCACCTTTCAAGCCAACAACCACTTCCATCTAGAAAGACAAGGGCAGCAGGCACATGGGAACACCACCACCTGCAGGTTCCCATCCAAGCCACAACCATCTGGACTTGGAAATATATCGCCAGTCCTTCACTGTTGCTGGGTCAAAACCCTGGAACTTCCTCCCTAGCAACATTGTGGGTCTACCTACACCACACAGACTGCAGCAGTTCAACAAGACAGTTTACTACCACCTCCTCAGGAGCAACTGGGGATGGGCACTAAAATGCTGGCCCAGCCAGCGACACCCACATACCCTGAAAGAATTTTAAAAAAGCTTTCCAAAATGAGGAAAACAAATCAGCACTCCAATTATTGATGTGCTTCTTAGAGTCAATGCCTGGGTTAAAAGTTTAAGATGCTTTTATCATTTGTAAGCACTGGGCCACCCAAATTCATATTTTATGCTCCTTTAAACTAAAAGACCAACTGTACTCTAAACTGGAATATGATAATGCTGCATAAGATAGATGGAAATTGCAATCAATGGCTATCAAAGGTGAATTCATTCAAACTGGTTAAGTGGAAGGGTGAGTAATTCTCAGTTTGCAGGGTGAAGCTGGCCCTGTAGCTCCGAATGTGTGCTACCTGTCTCAAACTGGCAGTTATACCTTTGTGCTCTCCCTTCCAATTTCTCCCCCTAATATAGCCGCAATGTTTATGCCCTGAACAACACCTTATATTTATATCACCACCTCAAGATGTTAAAGCATCCAAGGCACTTCACAGGAGTATTATAAAGCAAAATTAGACCTGGCAGCAAATCAAGAGATGTTAGGGAAGTTGGCCAAAAACTTAATTAGTCAAAGAGATTTGTTTTAAACAGCATCTGAAAGAAAGGAAGAGAGTTAAAGGCGCAGAAACATTTACAGAATTCTAAAGCTTATGGCCTATGCAAATAAATCATGGTTTGGATACTAAGCTGGCATTTTGAGGTTGCTCCAACTCAACAATGGCCATCATCGAGATCCAACCACATGCTAACAGTATTGGCACACCCATAATGCTGTTAGGGAAGGAGTTTCAGGATTTTAGCCACTGAAAGAATGGTGATATAGTTCCAGCAAGGACAGTTTGTTACTTGGAGGGGAACCTGTAGATGGTGGTGTCTCCGTGCATTCTGCTGACATTATCCTTCTAAGTGGTGGAGGTCATGAGGAGGCTTGGTGAATTGCTGAATTGCATCAGATATTTGGTACGCACTGCAGTGACTGTGCAGTGGAGAGCATTAATGTTGAAGGTGGTGGATGGGGTGTCGGTAAAGTGGGCTGCTGGTTCTGAATGCTTGAATTTCTTGAGTGTTGTTGGAGCTGCATTCATCCAGACAAGTGGGGAGTATTCCAGGCCTTGTAGACAGTGGTCAAGTTTTGGGATGTCAGGAGGTGAGTTCTGCTCTGCAAAATTCTCAGCCTTTAACCTGTTCTTATAGCCGCTGCATTGTTTTATCTTATGTTAAATTTTGGTTAATGATAATTCCCACAGTGTTGATGGAGGTAGATTTAATTAATTAGCAGTTATTTATATCCATTGTGATATCTTTCATGTGGAACTTTCAACCAATGCCTCTGTTAATGGCACTAATCCAACAATCTGTCACAACATATGCCATCGTGTTCATTTTACATTTCTAATTAATGTGAGCATCAGTATTAAAATGTTGTCTTTGTTAGCCACAACCTGTGCCTTGAGATGTTTTTAATCCAACAAAATATTATTAAGGTTGGCCTTGCATAGAAGTTTAAAGTGAGTGCGTTATTGTAATACAGCACAACAAATCCTCATGAATTCAGGGAATCTGCCCACTTAAACTTAAAGGACTACATTTTGTGAGCTAAGATGTTCACCACTGACCTCAAAGAAAGCTGCTTGGAAAATTTAAGTGATCTCTGTGGCTTGAATTACCCCATTTCTGAAGGATGCTTAAATCTGCTTAAATACTTAAAGCTCAGTCAAAGGGATCTCAGGACATCCAGCAGTGAAGTCACCTGGAAGTATTCTCACAGATGGCAAAGCAAGAAGTTAAAAATGTTGAATCTTTCACTTCTAATTTTTCAGGTAGTAAAATAAATTACTGTACTTGGATTAAGATGTAAGTTAAAATATGACGAATCATATTTAAAAGCTTCTAAAATACCTGTATGGAATTGATCTGTCATTGGGAAGAAGTGGCAATTTTGATGTATTCGCTGCTTGTTTGGGATTTCACTCTGAGAGAACCTCATCATCAGACCCCATGGAGTGTAAAATCATTGACAGCAACTTTTGAATTTCTACATTATTCTGCACATGTTCCTGTCGGTTTCACTGCAACATGGCTGAAAACATTGACAGATCCACAGAATCAAAATCCAGAACAAGTCCTAATTACAATAGTTAACGCAAAGCTATATCAGGTGAAGCATTTGTAGGTCAACGTCGAGGTTAACAATCCATCCAGTGGCTTCAGCAAATGTAATGTGGAAGGTTGCGATGCCATCTGGCATGGATCTCTCAGGGTAGGGGTTCATTGTGTGGATGACAGTCTGACTTGGGTAGTCATGGAAACCCTTTGGGCCATTCGTTAGAAACTGAAAGTCCACATCTTCCCCAGGATGACCTCCTCGAGGTTGGCCAGATTTTCCTTGGAAGGTCAAATCGTGGGACTTAGGTTAGTTACCAGGCTGAGGTTTGTGATGTCTGCGGTCAACAAAGATGTGTCACCAAGATGCTGGGCTATCATCAGTTTCGAGGGTGTACAGTTGATTCCATTAGGGACTGTGGCTTTACGGGTGAGTACCTGAAGTGTTTGAGGTCCTGTGTCCTTTGTTAGCTGTCAGTCAAGGCATTCTTGGAAAAGGCTGGTTTCCCTGCAGATATTGGGAGGTTTAAAATGTGTGAGCACAGGAAGCCACTCAATTCATGTGAGTCTCAATGTCCCAGACTTCCTGGAGATGGATATCAGCCATGTTTGTGTCAAATTTCAGACCAATGCTCCTGTGATGTAATGACTTAATCCCATGCATTATATGTGAGAGCCATTGGATTTCAGCTTGTACAGAAGTCAAATTCATGAAATCTGTTTCAACAAAACAGAATTTCATCTACTCTGTCACCTTCTTGTGCAGTGCTGTTGGCTATAAGCCTTTGTTCACCAGTGGTTATACAGTTATGTGCTGCTTTTATTGGGTTGTCAGCAGTTTTCAACCTTTCTCGTTGAGGTAGGGTATTTTTTTAATATTCTATCATTGGACAATGGTGTCACTAGCAAGACCAGCACTTGTTGCCCATCTCAAATTACCCTTGAACTGAATGGCTTGTTAGGGCTATTTCAGAGGATACTTAAGGTTTGACCTGATATGTGTGGGTTTAGAATCATATGTAGGCTAGACCAGATAAGGACGGCAGATTTCTTTCCAAAGGAAGTTTAGTGAACAAGATGGGTTTTAGGACAATTGATGATCAAGTCATGGTGATGATCGCTAAAGTATTGTACAAGTTCCTGTACTTTAATGGGGAGTTGATAGTGTAATGGTAACGTCACTAGAGAATTATGGTAAAGTTATTTGGGAAGAATGGGTTCAATTTCCGCTATGGCAACTTGTGGTATTTATATTCAATCAGTGATTCTGAAATTAAAATGTAGTCTCAGCCATCATGAGGTACCACATTACACAAACAGAGATAAAACACAAAAATTAAGTGGTGTCACTAGGGCTTTGTATCGCTGAAGCCTGACTTCAACTTTTTTTTGTATTTTTGCTGTCTAATTATGAAAACTCGAGTTCCATTAGCAGTTTCTGTACCTGTCCATGACCATTTCCTGCATTTTGTACCTGGAAACACATGTCTATTTTGGACCTCAACTGTTTCTAGTCTTTCACCATTTTGAAAATATTTGATTCTATCTTTTCTTAGGTCAAAATGGATGACCGTACATTTGTTTACATGGAAATCCATTTGCGCCCATTTACTTGTCAGTGGCTCATTGTAATTTTCAGCTTCCATCTACACTACAACAATATTACCAATCTTGAAGTCACCTACAAATGTGAACATGCAGCTTTCTATCCTATCATCTCAACTGTTAATAAATACTGTTAGTAGTTAAGGACTCAACAGATCTTGGCAGAACACCATGTGGTCATGGAGTCATACAGATATACAGGACAGAAACAGACCCTCCAGTCCAACTTGTCCACACCGATCAAATATTCTAAATTAATCTAGTCCCATTTGCCAATATTTGGCTCATATCTCTCTAAATCCTTACCATTCATGTACCCATCCAGATGCCTTTTAAATGTCATGTTGCACTCTGCCAATCTGACTCCCTGCTCATTATCCCTCCTTTCTGTTTCTTTTGGCAAAAACAATTTTCTGATCAGGTCAATAAATTGTCTTCAATTCTGTGGGGTTCAATTGGAGCTAACAGTCTCTTCTGAGGGACTTTACCAAATACCCTCTGGAAGTCCATATAAATAACATTTATAGACATCCACCTGTCTACTACTTCAGTCACTTCCTCAAAGGATCCAATCAGGTTCATCACCTGATGTACAATTTACAAATTTGTGCTCGCTTTTTCTGAAAATGTTTAAGATGTTCAGTCACCTTATCCTTAAATATAGCCTTGAGTCACGTCCTGATATTAGAAATTAGACTAGCTTATTGACACTCCTTACTGTCACCTTGATTAAACACAAGAGTGACAAGTACAATTGTCCGATCTGAATGAATGTTTCCCAAATCACGAGAACTTTGAAAGACTACAGTTAGGGGAATTGCAACGTTTGGAGGAAAGTGGTAGGATAATTGTAATACCACTGGGCCAGTCATCCAGAGGCCCCAGCCTTATTTCTCTGCACAGGAGTTCAAATCTCAACACTAACAGCGAGTGCTATTTAAATTCAATTAATAAAAGATCTGGAATTGCAAGTTAGTTGCAGTAAAGGCAGCCACCCTTCATGGTCATAAGTACCCATCTGGTTCACTAGTGTCCCTTAAGGAAGGAAATCTGTCAACCGTATCCAGTCTGGCCTACTTGTGACTCCAGATCCACAGCAATGCAGTTGACTCATAACTGCTTTCTGAAGTAGGTTAGCAAGCCATTGGGTTTAAGAACAATAAATACCAGTGACACTGTAACGCATGAAAGAAAAAAAAAATACCTACTTGCTTGGAAATTGTCTGGTATTGGGAACCTCTCACTCTTCAGGTTCATTACTACATATTACTCTCAGTTTTGATCAATCACCATGGGAACAGCACTTGTTAGTGAAGGAACATAGAACATAGAACAGCACAGTACAGGCCCTTCGGTCCACGATGTTGTGCCGACATATTATCCTGGGAACAAGTGATACCAGACAAACTGCTGGTGGTAATATGCCTGCGTACCATTTTGTGACCTGCATGCATTAGAGACTATGTGTGCAATGCACATGCAGACTAACAAAAGTGGAAACAATGAGAGTCAACACACGATTTTGTTAATGATTGTTTTCTTTGTGACCATTTATATTGTGCCACTTGCATTAATTGTAAATGAAAATAATAATGCATGGATTTTTTTTCTTAATAAGACAGGGAAATTGTTTGGAGAAATGTAATTGTCACCTTCCTGTAGTGGCTGGCTTGCTGTAATCATGTGACCTATACCTCTGCCTTTGTGTGCAATCTGTGGCAATCATTAAACACACATCACTTGGAACGTGATTCTTTTGTATCTTTCCCAGATGACAATTGCAAGGATTTGAGCTTTTTTGCATTGTTATATGCCTTGTATGTTATTGATTATCATTTTAGTCATCGAAGCTTTTTTCTTGGGCAAGAGAACTCTTGTCCCCTCAGGGTAGTAACTGGTTCTGTACCATATTAAATTCCTTTTCGGACACCTCCCTTGGATCTTTTGTTGTTTTACCCATTAATAGACTTGCACAATCTATTGTGGACAATCTCTGTCTCATCGCATTGAAGTCAACCTTACATAGATTCCAAAACCTTAATTGCTCTTTTGCACTTTTCCCTTTCAAAATGTTACATTAGCTTAACAATTTTATGATTGCTATTGGAGAGAAACATTAACTTGGAGGGAATGACCTACCTCTCTAATGTAACAGTCTGTGACAACATATTACTAAATTAGTTTTCTCCAGCCATACCTATAAGACTATAAACTAAAATGACCCAGTGTTGGGCTGTGCAACAACTTTATATTTGACTTATTGAAGTAAATCAAAGTAATGTAGTAAAACAAGTTGTTAAGTGAAGCCAAAATCGCAGATTGCAAGATGAATGTCTTCAAAACATGAAGAGAAAATTATATCTTCTGTTTTCCAGCTACCTCAATGGCAGAGCTAGGCAATTTTTTAACTAAGCAGAACATGCACAATAGTCAGTCAAAGAAAAAGAAGAAAGGTTAACCTGGGATTTGGCACCCACATATGTCTGATGTTTTGAGAGTTGACATATGGGGCTCTTGTGATGTCATGGTAGTGTCCCTCTGCCTTGGCCATGATACCCAGGTTCAATTCCAGAGGTGCATAGTAACATCTTTGCTACAGGTGGATTATAAAAAGCAGACAGACGTGATGTGTTTGCTAACAACTTTCTGTTGTTAGTTCTGGTGCACTTAGGATTCTGGGAGCACCACGAAGCATGGTCTTAATTTTGGTTTCATTACAAAAGCATGAGAAAACTAATATTATTTCTGAATATGAGAGTGATGATGTAGTGTTCAATGGGATAATCCATAGGCTGAGGCTAATGGGCCTGGGGACATGGGTTTAAAACTCAATAAGCAGCTGGTGGAATTTAGAGTAGGTGATGGGCTAGTGGTATTTTTGCTGGACTGTACATCTAGAGACCCAGGTAATTTTCTGGGGATTCGAGTTTGAATGCCACCACAGCAGATAGTGGAATTTGAATTCAATAATTAAAGAAGAATCTGGAATTAGGAGTCTAATGATGACCATGAATTTATTGTTGATTGTTGGAAAAAGCTATCTGGTTCACTAATGTCCTAAACTGCCATCCTTACCTGGTCTGGCCTACATGTGACTCCAGACCCACAGCAATGTGGTTGACTCTTAACTGACCTCTGGGCAATTCGGGATGGGCAATAAATGCTGTCTGGCCAGCCAGTGATGGCGTCATCCAATGAATATTAAAAAATTAAATTCAATTCAAAAACAAATCAAGTCTTAGTAATAGTGAAACTGTCATTGATTGTTATAAAAGCCGATTCTATTCACCAATGTTCTGTAGGAAAGGAAATCTGGCCTAACCTCCTAACTCCTCCTGGGAGTTCCTAGGCCTTAGGAAATATAACAGCTAACAGGAGGAATCAACAGCTTCACGCAGAAGATACATGTAAGTACAACGCTGTTTGTGTGCCAAAAGGTGTCCAGAATTATGAGTGGGATACACAGGGTAGATCATGAGAATTTTTCTCCCCATGGCAGACATGCATACAACCAGAGAACTCAGTTTAAGGTGAGCAGTAATTGGTTGAGAAGAATCTGAGTTTTCACCCAGAGGGTGGATCACAGTGCCTGAGGAGGTAGTGGAGGCAGGTTCTCTTGCAACATTTAAGACGCATCTAGATGAGCACTTAAAATACAAGGGCATCGTAGCCTATGGAACAAATACATGTAAATTGGATTAGAGCAATTTGGTGTTTGTTGGTCAGCATGAACATGGTGGGCTGAAGGGCCTGTTTCTGTGCTATGTGACTCTATGACTCTCTAGTTTAGGAATAAAAGATCCTACCTAGCAATCCATATGTTATTTCCCCACACCATCAGACGCTCCCCCATACTAAGATGCCTGGGTCCAAGGATCAGACCCTCCCTGCCCCATCCTGGATTGGATATCCGACTTCCCCAGCTTGGGTATGGGAAACCAACACTCTTTGTGGCCATGGAGCAGGTGTAAAGACATGCAGCTTGCTTCAGAGTCCTCCCTGTCAGACTGGAAGCCACTCTTGTTTATCGTGGCTGGAAACATGTCAAGGGCAGAAGGTGCATACTGTGGAGTTCAAGTTCCACAATATGAGGGAAACCTTGGGTTCCTGTCTAAAGCTTTTCCCAACAAAGAACACCAACACCTCCCCAATGTTGCAAGATGCTATTATTATCCAGCCCAAAATTTCTATCAGTATAGTGACTAACAACACAGTATGAAGACCAAGAAACTGTACACATATTACCAAAGCAGGCTTTAGTAAAGCAATGAATTAATATCATTATACAATTAAAAGGAATATAAATGTAAAAAAGATCTACGATGTACTGCCATAATATATTTGCAAAAATATGGCCCCAGGAAATTCCTTCATTTCCCTTCAGCATTGGAACACCATGTGATGAAAGGAATGTTGGAACCTTCCAAAATGAATAAACTGTAGGATTGGGAATGAGGTCTATACAGAGATCAGGAGGAATTTCTTTTCTCAAGATGGATGAATTTTTAATCAGTAAGGGAAAAGTCTGGCAAGTGGAGTTGAGGATTATCAGATCAGTCATGATCTCATTGAACATGCGAACAAAGAACAAAAGTCGTTCATTCAGCCCATTGAACCTTGTCCGCCATTCAATAAGATCATGACTGATCTGATTTTAACCTCAAATCTACATTCCTGCATATCCCCCGATATTGGGTATATTGTTGGGAGAGCTTCTGAAGGGCAGGATTTACATGAATTTGGAAAAGCAAGGACTGATTAGGAATAGTCAACATGGCTTTGTGTGTGGGAAACCGTGTACCACTAACTTGACTGAATTTTTTGAAGAAGTAACAAAGAGGATTGATGAGGGCAGAGTGCTGAACATTGTCTATATGGACTTCAGCAAGGCGTTTGACCAGGTTCCGCGTGGTAGACTGGTTAGTAACGTTGGATCGTATGGAATACAGGGGGAGCTAGCCAATAGGATACAAAATTGGCTTGAAGTTAGGAGACAGAGGCTGGTGGTAGAGGGTTGCTTTTTGGACTGTTGATCTGTGACCAGCAGTGTGCCACAAGGATCGGTGCTGGGTTCACTGCTTTTCATCATTTATATGAATGATTTGAATGTGAGTATAGGAGGTATGGTTAGCAAGTTTGCAGGTGACACCAAATTAGGTGGTGTCATGGACAGTGAAGAAGATTATCTCGGAGGACCTTGATCAGATGGGCCAATGGGCTGGGGAGTGGCAGATGAAGTTTCATTTAGATAAATGTGATGTTCTGCATTTTGATAAGACAAACCAGAGCAGCACTTATACAATTCATAGAGCCATAGAGTTGTACAGCATCGAAACAGACCCTTTGGTCCAACTTGTCCGTGCTGACCAGACATCTCAATATGACCTAGTCCCATTTGCCAGCATTTGGCCCATATCCCTCTAAATCCTTCCTATTCATGTACCCATCCAGGTGCCTTTTAAATATTGTAATTGTACCAGCCTCCACCAGTTCATCTGCAGTTCTGAGTCTGTATGACTCTGTGATTTTTCTAAACTCCGGAGGATACAGGGCCAGCCTGTCTAGCCTTTTCTTCTAAGAGAATCTGCTCATTCCAGGTACGAGTCTCATAAACCTTCTCTGAACTACTTCCAATGCATTAACATCCTTGTGTAAGAGCTGTGACCCATACAGTACTCTAGTGTCAGTTGGTTTGCATTGCAGAGTGAAGCCAACAGCTTGGGTTCAATTCATAACAATGGCTGACGTTACCACTGTCCTTCTCAACCTCTCCTCTTGCCTGAGGCATGCCGACACACAGGTTAAACCACTCCCCATCACCTCACTCTGTCTAATAAGAGAGCAGGACTGTGGGAGGTTTATGTTTAATACACACTGCTCCAGTCATGGCCTCATCGGTGAATTGAATGGCACAGCAGGCTGGATGGGCGGGCTAGCAGAGACGTCAGGGCATAAGCGGTCAGTGCCTGTGGTTGGTGAAGACAGTGTTGAGGGCTGGAGGCCGTCCAAATGCAACAATTGGGAGTGCTGCTAAGACGGAGCTGCAACGTGCCCCTTGGTTCTGATGCCAGCCAGGATTCTGTAAAGTGGGTGTTACCTGGGTGACTGTATTGGAGAGAGAGAGAGGGGAGGGGAGAGGGAGGAAGGGGTGGGGAGATAGAGAGAGGGAGGTTCGAAGGAGGAGAGGGGGTGGGGG
>NC_063340.1:7343023-7404618 GCF_021869965.1 Rhincodon typus | reverse complement strand
CGCTTGGTTTCCCCGATGTAGAGGAAGCCACACCGGGTACAGCGGATGCAGTATACCACATTGGCAGATGTGCAGGTGAACATCTCCTTGATGTGGAAAGTCTTCTTGGGGCCTGGGATGGGGGTGAGGGAGGAGGTATGGGGGCAGGTGTAGCACCTCCTGCGGTTGCAGGGAAAAGTGCCGGGTGTGGTGGAGCTGGAGGGGAGTGTGGAGCGGACAAGGGAGTCACGGAGAGAGTTGTCCCTCCGGAAAGCAGATAAAGGTGGGGAGGGAAAGATGTCTTTGGTGGTGGGGTCGGATTGCAGATGGCGGAAGTGTCGGAGGATGATGCGTTGGATCCGGAGGTTGGTGGGGTGGACCCAAGTTTTGTTATTGTATGTTGAATGAACCGAATATTATACCTGTCTCAAGCCTCACAATTAGACTATTTTTTTCTTGAATTCAATTTTTTTAAGAGTCTGTCTTTGTAGAATTCATGCTTTATTTCCTTCATCATTCCTCTGCAGCCTCTAAGTGTGTGGTGGATCAACAGGAACAGCTGGAGGAGACTCTGCCCCTTATACTGGGACTGACGCTGGGACTCCTCATCGTGGTCGTCCTGTCGGTATATCATATCCACCACAAGCTGACGGCCCCCAGTCAAGTGCAGATCCCCAGAGACAGGTCGGAGTACAAACACATGTGAAGAGAGACGATAACGCAGCACAAATGTTCTGTGGAGAGCCACCAGAAATTGTACGTGACCCTTCCAGAACCTCTACAGCACAGATGTAAATATGAACGTCCTGGTTTCTCGCTGTATATATTTAAGCACGCTTCTTAATTTAAACAGTAAAACAGTATGTGAATGCTCTCAAAAAAAATTGGAGTCTCGCCACTACCAATGAACAGCCGACACATTTAAAACAATTAACATGATTGCAAAGATTACGGAATTAGTGATAACGCCAATTTGTATAGTATATTGAAAACCTGCATTGCTGCAAATATTTCGAAACGGCTATTAATCAGAAGGTACAACTCGATTTGGTTCCTTCAAACGCTTTTTTTGCTTGAAATGTACACGGGGCAAGCGGTGGTGCATGAATTGAAAAAGGAACACGCACGTGAATTTGTACAAAAATCCTCAGCCGAACTGGTTCGGGCTCGGTCTATAGCACGTAGTCCTGAACGCAAGAAATAAATCAGTCAGTTTTAAAAGGAAAACTGAACGGCGTCCCTGGGTTTAATCTGTGGTTTGGTTCTCAATCTTGAGGTTTGACTTTTTTTGAAGTTACACTCGAAGCACTGTTGAGGTCAGGCCAAACAGAAGCAGTCACAATATTTCATACCCGCACCGACATTTGATAAACCGTAGGCAGGAAGATTTTAGCTGAAACTCTCTCGGCAAAGGTCTCTGAAATCCAGTCACTGTCAGGGAAAGAAAAAATGACGCCTGAATGTCTCAGGGATGCAAAGGGGATCCGGTCCAATTGCACCTCAAATGTACATTAATTTGCATCGTGCAAGTATACAGGTCATTTCTCTAACATGCGTCCATAATGTCTTGTATTGCCTTGCTAGTCACGGAGTTCCTTTCTCTTCACCCCTGCTTCTTTAGAAAGACAGACAGGGAGCGCAATACTTGTTTATTTGTTACATGTAGAAATTTAAATGAAGGAAAGCGGAACTTAGTAGGAACTCCTGTTCCCCGAATGCTGCCTGACCTGCTGTGTTCCTCCAGCTCCACTGTATTGACTGAAGCCGAACTTAGTCCTTAACTGACATCTGACCAATTTGGGATCATTACTGCCCTCAATTTACAAATAGAGGGGATGAGGTTGTGGTTCTTATGATCATTGGAAAATGTTTTCCTCTCATTTCATCGCCGCAATAGTACTGCTGTTTGTTCTGCAGTGGTGAGAGCAAAGATCTCTTCACAATACACCAGAATTTTTTTTTTCTTTGAACGAATGCTTTAAAACAGCCATTGAGGCGTTCCACTGATTTCTGACGTTCTGTATTCTAGTTATGCAGTGGCTAATACCTCTGGTAAAAAGATTAAGCTAAACCCACAAGAGTTATGTACTCAGATTTAGTTGCTAAGTCCTTTACATGTTTAAAGTACAGTAAAACATGCTGCTTCAAAAGTTAACTAAATTCAAGGAAGGTTGGTGACTGGGAATTATTGATCAGTTTGTTGCCAGTTTTCTTCTGTTTCCTCTCCCCAAGGGCAAACCATCCATATCACTGAACGTTGCTTTAATCAACCTGTTTGGACATGGTATGACACACCCCTGGTGCAGGTGGGATTTGTCCCCCTCTAAGTTATATCCTGTTCCTTGTGTTGATCTGTGGGCTCCTTCCACTACTGCTTCTGTTTTTGCTGGGAGGACATTTTCCCCAATGTCTATGTGCCATGACTCCTTACCAACCCACAGCTATGAATCCACTGTCTCCAAAATATGCTTTAAATTAGTTTAATGTCGATAAGACAATTAAAATAGATGGTGCAACATAGCTCATACAAAACATAGCAGACTTTTTAAGTTAAGAAAAGAAAGTTGGGAAAAACTGAATTGTAGGTCAAAATTTATTTTGTTTTATTATTTTGTTATACAATTAAATAAACAACTATATCAGCAACTTCCTCCAATAAAACAGACTATAAAAACTGTACCATTTTGGTTTGAACATATTAAATTAGCTTTTGTTATACTGCGGCCTAGTCTCCTAATTAATTCAGATGCATTTTTGGTTTGCTCCTCCATGCACTTGTCACTTTTATTCTTTATCAATGTTGTTATCATTAGAATCCACGATTGAAGTTCTTCTAACAATCTTGAGATTTGTATTAGAAACTGACATCTTTTAGTACATTCACAGTTTTATTTGGTGTTACATGTATCTTTGATAAAGAGGGCAATTTTATTTAAGAAAAATGTAGATAAAGCACATTGTCACATCCATCATAGATCATATTTATTTTTTAATGAATGATTGTGCATTCACCCCATAATTAATTCTGAAAACAAATGTTTGCTGAATTACTTTCTTTAATTTACAGCTTATTTCACAAAGATCTTATTTTTCATTTCACAGTGATCAGTAGCCAAAAGTAACCAGTGTAATTATTAACTCAGCAGCTTGTGTACCCTGTGATAAAAGCAGATCAAAGAATGAGATTAAATTCCCCATGTGCTACCCATTCTATCATTTTGTGATACTTTCAGATCTTTTTCATAATGTTTGCCTTGGAGTAGAAAGCCCTCTGGAATAAATTTGTTCTGTTGCTTAAGAGAGGTGCAAATTCTTATGAATAACCTTTTGTGGAGCATTAGGAATCCTTGGGTTAGTACTCAGCAGGGATAAATAGTACATCACTGCTTTCTGCTGACATGATATTTGTAGCTACAACTATGTTTTGCATGAGATTCCTGAGGTGGAGAGATATGGTTTATAATGATTAAACTCAGAATGGTGATTTGAAGACAGTGACATGTTTTATTAACAGACCTGTCCATCAACTCATCCATAAATATCACCTATAGATATTACTATACCTTGTTCAGAAAACAAGTCTTCTGAACATGTATTCTGCACTCAACCTTGTTCTTATACCTCTGCACAAACATTGCAGGAACAGATTGGAGTACAACCTCTACAGGGCTCAGAAGGTAAATTGAGCACATTATCTGTTAGCATTGTAACATGGTTCAATGAGTAACAGATATCACTGATGTTATATTAAACCATCTGAGGCAAAAATGCAGGCTAAGCTTTTGAGATTGCCTGTTGCTGAACCAACACTCACACCACAACCAGGTGTCCCTGGTTCTGCTGCCTCCTTGCCATTAACTAGAAGTCCACACTCTGGGTCTGCTGAAATCGCAACCAGGAGTCTAACCAAATTACCGACTCTTTAAGTTCAGAACAATAAAACACAAAAACATATTGGAAAAAACTGAATCGTTGGTTAAAATTTACTCTGTTTTATTATTTTGCTATACAATTAAACAAACAGCTATGTAAGCAACTTGCCCAATAAAACAGGTTATAAAAACTGTTCCATTTTGGTTTGAACATATTAACTTAGCTCTTGAGACATCTCTGCTGGATCAGTCAGAAATTGGAAAGCTAATCCTTCAAACTAGAAGCTATTGCAGGACTTACAGAATTGACAGCATCTACAGGAACCAAACGAGACTAATAATCACCAGAGCAATTGCTTGTGTTGGCTTGAGAACAACTCTGCTATTTTGGTTGGTCTCTTCAGAGTACTAGGACAAGAAGCCTAGGTAATGGGATAATAGGAATGGGTGGGGGTCGGGGAGTTGGTGGGGGGAAGACATGGAAGAGAGAGAAGAGAGAGAGAGGAGCTTCAGTTATACCTGTTTATATTTTGACATGTTGGCAGGTTATCAAAGACAGGTGTTGACAAAGTCTTTCTTCCTGAATCCAATCAGGATGTTCTGTGTAGGTCAAAAATATATGTATAACGGAAATGTGGGAATTGTCTTTGAAGCATTGACAACCTTTTTTTAAATGATTGGCAGCAAGTCTAGCTGCCCACAAAAACAGCCCTGCCTTTCTCCTACATTGCAACCATGTTTACACTTCAAAAGTAATAAATTGGCTGTGTAGTGTTTTTTGTCAGCCTTGAATAACATGTCCAATGCTATACTGGACAGCAGGTCAAATGAGTTGGTTAGTTAGTTCGAGGCTTCCTTGAAATTTGCTCATGAATGTAGAATATCATCATATCCATTGGACTGATAAAAAAAATGTTCTCTACAAATGTGGCATTCTAGGCAAAGTAAGGAAATAAAACAAAAATGAAGTCAGGTGGAACAAGATGTGTTATAATGAATATTTCTTGTGATTATTACTTTGCATCAATTAAACTGTTCCAGCAATTACATGCTTCATTCCAACACTAATATTTTTAAGATCTAGGAGCAGGAGTCAGCAATTCATCCCCTGCTCTGCCATTTGATACAATAATGGTTGATCTCATCTTGACCTCAACACCAGTTTCTTGCCCACTTCCCATAATCCTTTTAGCCTGTTACCAATTAAAACAATGTCAGTCTCTTCCTTTAATTTATTCAATGTCCCAGTGTCTGCCACACTCTGGGGGATGAATTCCACAGATTCATGACCCTTTGAGAGAAGAAATTTCTCAATTTTAAATCTGCTATCCCTTATCCCTAAACTATGACCTAAGTCTCTTTAATGTAGTACACTCAAGGACAATTTACACAACTGCTAGAATGCCAGCTTGACAATGAGTCACGTTAGGAAATATTATGGCAAATTGGTCAAAGAGGGTGGGTTTAGTAAGCATCTTACTAGGGAGCGAAGAGTGGTAGGGAGGCAGAGAGACTTAGGGAGCGAATTCCAGAGCTTGGGTCCAGGGGAGCTGAAGGCACAGCCCCCAGTGATGAAGCAATTAAAACTGTAGGATGCTCAAGACATGAGAATTGGAGAAGTCTAGATACAGTATCTCAGAGGGCTGGAAGGTTAGAAGAGATTACAGAGATGGGGAAATGTGAAGCCATGGAAGGATTTGAAAACAAGGGAGCAAATTTTGGATTTAAAGCATTGCTTAAGCAGGTGCCAGTATATGTCAGCAGACGCAGGGCTGATGTGTGAATGGGCTTGCTGTGAATTTGATTTCACGGACCTTCATAATATTCATTCCTTATTGTTTACTTTCCTAATGGTGCATCAATTTTCTAGATAATAATGATTTGACAGAAGGACAACTACAACATTCCTACAGTGCAATAATCAATCATTTGATCATAAGACTAGTGAGTGACATACATTATGACAGCAAACTTAGGTATTTTACTATTCATGCTTTGTGAATGTTGGAACAAAATAAAGGCATGTAATAAATAACCAGGATCATTTATTTCCTTTGCAGAGGCACACACATTTCACTCTACGCAGCAATACAGCTAAGTTTCCATCAAAATTTGCATGACTGTTAAAACATGCAACCATATTTAACAAACATCACATTTAATTTAATGTTATAAACACTGACGAGTAGACAGCAGCAAAAATATTCTTAAAAAATGATAAAAGAACATGTGGTCAAGAAAAACTGTTAATTTATCAAAGTGAACAAGTTCTTTAATATTCAGTACAGTGCCTTAAGTCAGAAACAAATTGTTTCAGTACATAAATTTGGAACAAGTTTGTTAATATCTGCAACTCAAACCATTTGCTCCTACAAAGTGACTAACCCCCACCCATGTAAAGGTCTTGTTAATTTCCCTGAAAAAATCTTCTTAATACTGATTGCTATCACAACTGTTACTTCACCACAAAACACTGTTAGTTTATCAGAAAACAAAAAATGTAGGCAAGATACAAATTCAATCCAAAATACATTGCACATCTAAGTGTGGAAAAAGTGCTCACCAAAAGAAAAAAAAGTCACTATTTTATAGAAATACAAATTTCACACAATTCACTGAGCAGGACCCTGCAGAAAAGTTCTGAATGTGCTGAAATCTGTTACAATATCCGACTCTTTGAAGCTGATATGAATTCTATCCCCTGCACATTTTGAAAGCCATAGAAACTGACCTCCTGAGGAAACTAAGCTCCAGAAGGTACAGCTTGAAGTCACTAGCCAAGTCATATCACGGGAATACAACTCCTGACTACCTGATTGATTATACTGCGGCACTATGCACCTGAATTGGTACACCAGCAGCTCAGGGAACTGGAGTACAACACGTCATAGATTCCTTTATTTTGCTTTGTATATCTCTTTGACCAACACTTTAAAGAAAGATCATAATCTGCTATCATTGTAATATCCTTCAATCTTCTTCATTCACATTTTCTGGTACTATTATCTATTGTTTCATTCTCATTTCATTGATGTGTCAGGAGGTGCTGAATTCCTCTCCCTTCATCGATATCTGTATTGTCTCATAAGAGGTACAATACAGGACGGGGGTCCGGCTAGCTTGAGGAATGGATGCTTTAATAATTCTTGTGCAGATGCTCTTTGTAAAGGATCCCTAACCAACATTAAGTCCAGGAAGCCTCGTAACACAGATGAAGCCTAAAGCAGATCAGGAAGTAAAGAAAAGGGTCAAATGTAAAATAGTCTTGATTACTTGCCATTTGACTCAGAAACACACTTAATTTGCTTAGATTTACAATTCATTTAATTTTTCTTAACATTTATTTTTATTCATAAATGCTACAATTTTGTGAGTTTGTTGTACAAAGATTAGTCATTTAAAAAATAACACCTATCCACTTCCGTATAATGCATCTGTGCACAAACTATTATTTATATGCCAGTAGTGCACACTTTTAGTTTTAGAGAATCAACATATTTCACAGAATCACTGAATTGTTACAGCACAGGAGGAGACCATTCAGCCCCATGTGCTTACACTAGTTCTCTGAATGCGTGATTCACCTACCCATTCTCCTGTCTCCACCCCGTAACACTAAACATTGTCCATTTTCAGAACAGAGTCAAATTCCCTTTTCAATGCTTTGATTGAATCAGGCAGTGTATTCTGGAACTTAATCGTTCATGCTGTGAAAAAGGTTTTATTTACCCTTATAACTTTTGCTTCTTTTCTACTTATACCTGTGCCTTCTCATTCTTGAGACTTTCACAAGTAAGGACATTTTCTTCTTAGTTACTCTGCTCAGACCCCTTATGATTTTGAATACCTTTATCAGATCTCCACTTCGCCTTCTTCAGGGAAGCAGTCCTAACGTTGATATTTTTTTTTTAAAATTGCAATGTTCTAAGAAATAAATGTTTCTAAGTGTGTAACTTGTAACAAAATACATTTATTTTGTTGTTGAATACTAACATTAAAATACTAGAGGCATTATTCATGGCAGGTTGACAGGTATGTTGATTTATAAGGGCATTATGCCACATAATGCACCAATGTGTTATTCTGCCATGCACGTGTACTAGTGTCTATTTTGGAGCTCTCTTTTAATGCTAGTGCAATTATGGTTGCCTTCTCATCTTAAGGCGCTGACTGGTATTAGCAGGCACTTGGGCCACTAAAATCATGATTGACTTTCCTTTAATAATTATTTTATCTAGTGCAATATGAAAATTTGCATAATAACAGATTATGACCTATACATCTGAATACTAGCTGAATTTGTTTTTAGAAAGATAATACCCAAAGCATCTGTAGAGTTTTTACAGTAAATGAAAGCTTTTCAATGACCGGAGTGATATACCATGAAATGCAAACTGCTTTATGACAGTAAGGGCGAGTAATTCACTTCAGTGTATCAGCATGCCATATGAATTTCAAGCAATCTGAGTCACAAGAGGAATAGCCTTTTAAAACATATTATTAATTTAATATTAAAGGGTTGGTGAGGGGAAACATCAGCTGGAATGAGGAGAAAAGTGTTAATCCCCTGCTAGTTGTCTCAGGATCACAATCTTTCTTTTCTGTGTTTTTCTCTTTCACGGATCATCTCTGTTTTGCTGTATCTGCAGTGTTTATCCTCTCGGTATACATGCGTCGCTTGTTTGATTTGTTTTGCTTCTCTTCTCTCATTATCAGTAGACAAACAAAAAAAAAATTCATCCTGAGGAAATAGTGCTCGTATCAAAACATACCTTTGTAAAAATATTTGAAAGCTTATATTTCGTTTCAGAGTTTGTAGGTTGCTATCCACAGCATTTCCTCCTTCAGGTTTTAACCTGCATTGCAGATTTTTGGCAGGGAATAAAACCGATGCATGCTAAAACCTTCCTACACAGTGAAAATGATCAGACTGCCACACACTGGAAATTAGACATACAATTGCTTGCTGAATTATAGGTAAGGTAAATCTCTTCATCTCCCTTTGATGATTTTGAAAAAGCCATTAACTTCATACTCATTGCCTTTCCGAGAGGCTGAGGTATCTGATGATAAATAATTAAGCATAGAGAATGAATTCCGAAATACAAGTTTAATTATTTTCTTGTAAGTTTTGCACTTTCCTTATGATGTTACTTGCAGAAATAAGTGTTTAGACTAATAGAGAATGCACGTTGGCAATCAATATTTTTTGTTCTTTCATGGGTTGCGGCATTCACTGGACAGGCAAACATTTACTCCCCAATTCTAGTTGCCCTTGAGGTGGTGACGAGCTCCTCCTCTCTTTAAACTGCAGGGGTCCATTCTGTTCTGAGGAAGGGTCACCGGACCCGAAACGTTAACTCTGTTTTCTCCTCCACAGACGCTGCCAGACCTGCTGAGCTTTTCCAGCAACTTTGTTTTTGGTCCTGATTTACAGCATCCGCAGTTCTTTTGGTTTTTAATTTAGCAGTCCATTTGGTGTAGGTACCAATACTAAGGTTTCTTCCCCAGAAACAGTGAAGGCTAGAGATACAGGTACAAGTCAGAACGGTGCGTAACTTGCAGGGAGTCATGGGAGAGATCTTGAAAGTTGGCGATTTGCTGTCGTGCATCTTGTAGGTGGCACACATAACAGTCATGGTACATTCGTGGTGGAGGCAGTGAATATTTAATTAAGTGGACGAAGTGACAATCAAGCAGGCTGCTTTGTCCTGGATAGCGTAGAATTACTTGAGTGCTGTTGAAGCCACTTTTATTCGGATAAGCAGGGAGTATTCCATCACACACCTGACTTATGCCTTGTTGATAGTGGACAGGTTTTGGGGAATCTGGAGGTGAGTTACTCACTACAAAATTCCAAGGTTCTGACCTGTTCTTATAGCTTTTATTTAATTGATTCCACTTTATTTCTTTCATTTGGTCATTTCTAATTGGAGTTATTTGGTATAGCTGACTGTTTAATCCTGCATACATACCTAAAAATAAAGTTAAATATTTGCATTTTTGCCCAGAGACTAGACTAACTTCTGGTCAGAGCAGATGATAAGCAGATGACACAAATTTAAGTACAGAAATTAATTCCAATTGTCAGGTTTCCTGATTGGTGTTATACACAAAGGCTGGGATCTAAATGTTATTATCAATATTAAATCATTCTTCACCAAGGAGGTGAATTATTCACCATTCATAACTCCAATTAAATTTCTTCACAGTGTCTCAGTCATACTATTATTGATAAACTGAATGAAGATCATAACGGGTGCCCGGATTTGAATTATAATTGAGGCATCTTTAAGGTCTCTAAATCAAAAAGAAATATTGATTTTTAATAAAAACATGCTGAGTCATGCAATTTTGACTTTAAGAAACAGCATCATTTGAGGGTGAAGTGATATTATACAGCTCGGAGATTTATTTAGATTTATATAGAAAATCAGTTTTCTTGCCTAATTACAAACAAAAAAAGAAATTGCTGGAGAAAATCAGCAGATCTATAGAGACAAAACAGAGTTAACGTTTCATGTTCTGTGATCTTTCTTCAGAGCTTCTGATAACCCTCAACTTCAATTTACTACCTTTTCTCTTAGGATATGTTACTGATAACAATCCTTAGCAATCATAGGGACAGAAGTAAATTATTTGCCCCTTCAAACCAGTTTTGCCATTCAGTTAGATCATGGTGGATCCATACCTTAACTCTGTCTGTCCATATTGGTTCCATACTACCCAATGCTCTGGGCCAACACAAATTTACCTTGTTATTAAAACTTTCAACTGATTCCCCAGCATCGCTAGCTTTTAGGTTGGTGATATTTGTAGATTTCCACAACCTCTTAGTCATACAGCACGAAAACAGATCCTTCGGTCCAACCAGTCCATGCCATACACAATCCCAAACTAAAGTAGTCTCACCTGCCTGCTCCTGGCCCATATTCCTCCAAACCTTTCCTATACATGTACTTATCGAAATGTCTTTTAAAAGTTGTAATTGTACCCACATGCACCACTTCCTTAGGAAGTTCAATTTTTTTTTGTTATCACTCTGATCCATTAAACTTTATTTTTAACACTTTTACCTCCTTGTCTGGATATCCCCACCAGCAGAAGGAATTACTCTTCCCATCTGGACCATCAATTTGTTTGATTATCTTAAATCTCAATTAGTTCATCATTCAATCTTGTATATTGAAAAGAATACAAACATACAATCAGTCCAATAATTAATCCTTTAGCCCCTATATCATTCTGGTGAATCTGGTGCTGCATTTCATAAAGTCTTCATAAGGTGCAGTGCCCAGAACCGAATGCAGAACTGTGTTGTATTTTGCACCATAGCGTTGAAGAGGTGCACAGCATGGAAACAGACTCTTTGGTCCAATCATGTCGACCAGATATCCTAAATAATCTAGTCCCATTTGCCAGCATTTGGCCCCTCGCCCTCTAAACCCTTCCTAATCATGTACCCAACCAGATGCCTTTTAAATGTGGTAATTGTACCAGCCTTCACCACCTTCTCTGGCAGCTCATTCCATACATGCACCATCCTCTGCATGAAAATGTTGCCCCTTAGGTCCCTTTTATATCTTTCCCTGCTCGCCATAAACCTATGACCAGAGGATTGCAGTTTTTAAGAGGTAAAGCGATAACAAAAGGCATTATTTCAGAGGCAGCAATCGATTAAAGGTGAAGGAGAAAGAACAGAAAAAGGCCAGCCCAGCCTATCTGATCACAGGATTCAGAAAGCAGTTGATCAGAGCCCACTTCTGGTGAGTGATCCATTTCTCTCCTGTGAAAAGTTAGGTAAAGCCCCCCTGCGTTATGCCATGCCTCACTGGGATACCACGCTGGAAAACAAGCCTTGTTCTTCTTGGAGTCTCAAAAGTTAAACATTTTATCAAAGGTAGCAAAAGTTCCCAATTTACCTATTGGAGAGATCTAGGTTAACAAAAAACACCAGGTTCCTGTACCTAACAGGAATAATTATTTATTATAAACATGTAAATTATAATCACAAGTAAACAGATACGAACGATCAACACATGGCTGTACCAGTTAAAATCTAACTCTTTTCAAAAATCCTTCTCTTGCATACAGACAGACACAGATAAACAAAAAAAAGTGCTTTTTATCAAAGGGGGAAACATTTGGTTCAATAACACTTCAATAGCACCAGTCCAGAGAGCTCACTGAGATGAGTCTTTTGATTGCCAGGATTCTCTGTTCTTCAATCTCTCATCTCCAGTAATTTTTTACTTCTTCGCAGGAGGCACAGGGCAATTGGTACATTAACTGTAAAATCTCTTAGTTACTGGTTAAAAGTCAGAGCTTATAGCAACTAGTGGGAGGAAATAACTGGCTTTCTTCAGACTGAAATAACATTGCTTTACACATCATCTCTCCTTCTGGAAGTCTGAAGGTTTTGCAGTTCTCATTCACACTCTCAAACTGTTTAGCTACAAATCAGAGTTGTAATCACGCTGATGATCTTTGACATCCACAACTGGTCACAAGCCCACCAACTAATCAGCAACCTGTTGGCGGTCGAATCTCACGTCGTACATGTGTGCCAGTGCTGAATTGTCTCCTCTTATACCTTTTCCCACTGCTTACGAAATGACAGTGTAAACATGACCTACACTAGGTTTCAGTAACTTTGCATTTTAAAAAGTACACCAATTTCTTCCTCAGTCTTTTGCTGTAATACACCACGTTTCTCAATTTAGTCCACAATCAAAAACTGAGTAAAAGAAAAAGATACGATTTTTTTTGCACAAGTAGAAGTCCTTGTTAACCCTTTAACTGCATCCTTAAAGCTAGTTTTGGACTCAATTTACCTGTCTAAAATTCATTCTGGTTAAAATTGGTCCTCACATATTGATTGATTATACAAAATATTTTGGGAGAAACAGTTTGAGAATTCTACCTTGTGTACATCCTTTAATCTTGGAGGAAGATTGTCTCGTATTCTCCTCATGGCTTGCAGAGGTGGTTCATTAAAGTATGGTGGTTCTCCATCTACCATTTCTATTACCATGACACCAAGAGACCATATATCCACCTGAAAAATAATTTAATGTCGTCCATTGAATACATAACAATAATTTAATATGTTGATCACAGCTGCCAAAGTATTGTAGCAATAGTTATGGCTAGAATTAAAAAAATGAAATATTGTAATTCATGCAATTAAATATGTCATAATACTAAAACAAGCCAGACTGGTTTCATATGGAAATATGCTGCATAATTCCAGTTGCATCCTTACTTCGGTTCCATAAGGTAATCGAGAGATGACTTCTGGTGCCATCCAGTATGGTGTTCCAACCAGTGACTTCCTCCTGGGAACTTCTTTTGACACTTGAGCACAAAACCCAAAATCTGACAGTTTAATCTAGAAAGAAAGAAAGAAATATAGAATTCTAAAATCAATTTCCTTTGCAAAATTTGATTTACCAACACCCTTGAGACTTTCTTTTCAAAGTCAAACATGTCAAACTATGACTGTTGGGGCTAAAATGGGAGAGCTTTTCTGTGGTTTTCTTTATTAAACATACTAACATTCTATGACAGACATATTGCTGAAGCATTTTTGTCCAGCATTTATCAGTACAAATACAAGAGTGCAAAATTTCAAATAATTACACAATTTATATGCAGTTTCCTACTGACTGGTTGGCAAGTTGATGCTCATTGGTCAAGGATTGCTATGAAGAAAACAACAGAGAACTATAGGGTCAGCAAGCTTCAGGATAATTCACAAAGGACACAAGGCTTGAGCATATTCCTTCTGTTGGCAGAGAATGGGTCTCTGCATGAATGTATGTCACTTCTAGGATGTGTTAGTGAGCCTTATTATATGCTGAACTTATTGCTTATTAGTATAGGTATTGGTGGACTCAGGCTTGTTCAGCTCGTGCCTTCCAATTATGGAATCACATCTATTAATCAAATTCTATTAATTAATTGTTTGTCATAATAAGATAACTTATATTGACCTAGTAGCATGATGGAAAATATCAATAAAATTGCTCACCCGTCCATCACTGGTAAGAAGTATAGAATCACTCTTTATATCCCTGTGGATAACCCCCTGAGAATGAAGGTATGCTAGAGCCTTCAAAACAGATAAGCAAACTGTTGCTATTTGTTCTTCATTCATCCTGAAAATTAAAGAAAAAAAAACAAACACAATCTCAATTATTTACTCCTAAACAGGAAGATTCCTTCTACTTCAGGACCCTTGTTGATGGTATCACGATTTGTGCCTCAGATTTGTCCATATGTCCAGTATGCTCAAAGAAAGTTTACCTCCATCTCAACCTACTTCACATATTAGTTAAAATAATTTTTTTAAAAAATGTTGATACTACATTTTGCTGGTGAGGTACAAAGCTAGATCTTCCATTATTCCCCTGCGATTTCAAATTAAATAAGATATTTCACTTACTGTTTCATGTTGGAGATTAACGTAGGTCACTGTTATTCAATTATTTCACCATTTTTGGCCAGTTTGTCCCTTGAACTTATTAACAATATGGCCACGCACTATGAATTGTACGGAACCAGGGCAACAAGGCTGATTTTCTGAGAGCTTCAGTTCTGAAGAAGAGTCTACTGGACCCGATACATCAACTCTGTTTCTCTCTCCACAGATGTTGAGCTTCCTCCAGCACTTTCTGCTTGTATTTCTGATCTCCAGCAACTTCAGTACTTTATTTCTAATTAAGGAAAGAATATCCGTACTGGATAGTAGAATTTGTATTCATTTTAATTATTACTTGGCCTAAAGGAATCATCTTTGATAAATTTACCCTGGTCCCTCCAACTGAACTACACTAAAACTTTAATCCTGCTTTCTCTTTCAAATTAATTGATTGGCATTACGTCCACAAACATTCAGTCCCTTCAATATCAACACTCAGTATCAGTGAGTTTCATCCGCAAGATGCACTACAGAAATTCACCAATAATCCTTAGACAGTTCCTTACAAACCCATGGCCAATACCATCTAGAAAGACAAGGGCAACAGTTACATAGGAATACCACCACATGCAAGCTCCCCTCCAAGCCACTCAGCCCGCTGACTTGGAAATACATTACTGTTCCTTTAGTGTCGCTGGGTCAAAATCCTGGAATTTTCTCCTTGACCGCATAATGGGTCTATCTACAGCAAATTGACTGTAGAGGCCCAAGGGCACCACTACCTTCTCAAAGGTAATTAGGGATGGACAATAAATGTGTCTAGCCAATGATGTCCATATCCCATGAATGAATATAAAATAGCTATCCAGAATGTTAAACATTTAAATTGTTCCATTTACACAGAATGAACAAACACTACTCCAGTTCCCCGAGAATAGGAGGAAAGCCTTGCAGAATTTATAATACTTTGCTTCACAGTTTAGACTGCAGTGAACTCCGATTTAACACTTGCATTCTGCAAAGGTAAATTCGAAAGTTATAAAGGCAATTGTTGTTAACCATGTTAGTAGAAGAAACTCTTCAAACAATGTGCAGCTTTGAAATTCGCTATCTTTTGGCTGATAAAGTCAAGTTAGACTGTTACGATCAACCAAACATCAGTGATTCACAGACTAAGTGCTGGAGCTCCTGCCAAAACAGTGTCAACATGGAAACTCAAATATCCCCCAATGCATAAATGTCACAAGCTCCTGTGTTGCATGCCAGACAATGCACACCATATTTTGATATGGAAATGCTGAACAGACAAATCTGACTCCATCCTACAGTAAAATATATTGGGCCAACTCTTAGACATTAGCAACATTGGTCCAAGAAGACTTGGCTATTAGAGCAAATATATTAGCAGAAGGCAGCAGTGAGAACTTAAGAGGTACATAAAATAAAAATGCCCAAAACTTAACAAACATTGTCTATTTTTTTTATTTATATTGCACTACACAAAGAAAACTAGCAAATTATTAATATTATTGAAGAATATTTAGCTTTTTCTACTTTCAACCTACCTCAGTCAAGGGTTTAATGCAGTTGGTTATTTTTAATGAAATTATACAGGAAAGAAACATAATTACTGCATCATTGCATTCAAGATAACAGAAGCTACAACATTAAAAAGTTAACAAACTAGAATTTTGATGGCGAATCTCCACATTCAAACAGGCCATTGCTGTTCTCTGTGGGGTAGAATGCATAGAGGAGAAAGAAATTCAACTCATATAGCCTTGCTACCACTCACTGAGTTTCTACACTATTAAAAATGGTAATCTGGCATTCTGCTGACATCAGTCTGCTTTAAAATCAGAAGAAATGGAATAACTCAACTCCTGCTAAGTTCAGATGAAATTTTAATGCACAAGTTGTATTGTGCTAACCAGCTTTCAGATGTCTGAAAAAAGTGGATCCAAAAAGTGCAATTCACTTGAAACATTTAGCATAACATAGGAGTCACTTTTAAAAACTGGTTTATAGGCTTTGCAATGTGAAAATGCTAATTTAGTTGCTTATGAGTTTTAACAGAAAATATACCTGCTACATGTTTTGAAAATCACGTATATGTTCCAATTTCTGTAGGAACTCCAAAAAATTTTTGAGATGAGGAACCATAGCGTCGAGCACATTTATGAATCTAAACTATGGGCATCAATAATGTGAGGTAGTGATGTTTTACCATATGCCATTCATGGAGAATCCTGGATTTGGTAACTGAACTTCTTTTAATGTTATACAGATTTTGGACAATTTTTATAGATTTACATTAGCAACCAAAGGCTACTTCTGATTTACTGAAGCTTTACTTGAAGTTCTTGCACGTGGGAATTTTGCATCTTCCTTGCCAACATTTACTAATTTTTACTGGATTTTATGTTTGGTCTGGTGTGTTTTTCTTGGGAAATAAGCCTGGTTTCCCTGCATGGCATACCGTATCAATCTTCATCCAACCCAATAGGCTGGCCACTGATATCCATTACAAACCCATCAAATCCCACAGTCACCTGGACTATACATTCTCACACCTTGGCTCCTGTAAGGACTCCATCCCATTCTCCCAATTTCTGTGTCTCCGTTGCATCTGTTCTGATGATGCCAATTTCAAAAGTGGAGCCTTAGAAATGTCCATCTTTTTCCTCAACTGAGGATTCCCCAGTACCATGGTTGACAGGGCCTTTAGCTGTTTCCAACCCATTTCTGCCTCCACCACTTCCTTTCCCTCCCACAACAACAATAGGGCCACCTGGTCCTCACTACCCCACAGCCTCCGCATCGAAAGGCATAAGCCACCATTTCTATCAGCTCTAATGGGATGCCATGACAAGGCACATATTTCTCTCCCCTTCTCTCTCAGCATTTGTCAGGGACCATTCCTCCTGGGACACCTTGGTCCACACCTTCTCCATTCCCAATACCTCCCCACACCCCCACAACACCATCCCTTACAGTTGCGTAAAATATTACGCTTGGTCTTTTACCTCCTTGCCCGTCACTATCCAAGGCCGCAGACATACCTCCCAGGTGAAGCAGTGATTTAACTGCACTTCATACAATCTAGTCTACCGTATTCGCTGTTCACAATGTGGTCTCCTCTACACTGGGGAGGCAAACACAGATTGGGTGACTGCTTCACAGAACACCTGCATTCTATCCATAAAAATGACCCTGAGTTTCTACACACATACACACACACACCCCGTATTCCCACACCAACATTTCTATCGCAGACCTGCTGCAGTGTTCCAGTGAGCTTCATGGATAGCTTGAAGATCAGCATCTCATTTTCTGCTTGGGATCCTGTGGCCTCTAGGACTCAACATCGAGTTCAATAACTTTAGAACCTGATTCCATCCTTCTGTATTTTTAACCCACCCCCACAACCAGTCGAAATATCACACGGGTTGCTAACAGCACAGCCTATATATTCTCTCCTATTCCAAGATGGTGGCGGCGGCAAGGTAGGTATAACTTTCAGGATCCTGGGCCCGTCCACTCCAGACTGGTTGCTTCCTCCCTTCTTTCCTCACCCTTTTAGTCTTCTTTCATTTTCTTTGTTTTCCTATTGGCGGCAGAAGTGACATCGCGGAGGAGGGCGGCCGAAGCAGGACTGTTGGCGAGGCAGCGGCCTGGCCTAGCCTGGCAGTGTAGCCAGGTTCTCTTGGTTTTGGTAGGCCTGGAGCCAGGGACTCCTGTTTGCAGGGTGAGTCTCGGTCCAGCATGGGACCTGGCATTGCCAGCCAATGGTGAGGTGGGCCCAGCGACGAAGAGATGGCACCTGAAGAGTGGTGGCTCCGACGTTGGTGGGTCCGGCACAGGCAGCGGAGGGATGGTGGCACAGGTGTTGTTGGTCAATCAGCTCAGGGCTCAGGACTCAGGACTGAAGGCGGAGGAAAGAAGATTGACACTCCTTTAGCTATATCTTTTAATTCTTAAATTATTCAAAATGGTGCCAGATTGTGGCATTGGCTGAAGCTTTTCACTGTATTGTATTGTGTCGCTCATTGTAGAGTACAAGTGACAATAAATCATCATTTACTATTCTCAGCTCTCATTATCACTTATGCAGCTTCTGTTCTGCCATCATCTGCCTACTCCCTTCATATCTCTCATTCTTTGGGCCCTGTCTCCACCTATCCGCTCACCTCTCCCATGCCACCTCCAACCTCATCTTCAGCATAAATACTACCTTCTCCCAGCTGCTATTACATCTGATGAAAAGTCATCAAACTCAAAACTTTAACTCTGCCTAATCCTCCACAGATGCTGCCAGTCCTGCCGAGTTCCACCAGCAATTTGTGTTTGTTTCAGCTAAACCAAACTCATCCATTTTGGCTGATTAAAGTTGCTGCTTTGTATTAATGTATATCTTATGTCATTATACAAGAGGCAAATGTATGTCAGTAAGTGTACAATAAATGTGATGACCATACTGAATACTGAATTTCACTCTTATTCAGCTGTATCACTTTCAAGATCCAAGTGTTATGGCAGTCCAGATAGGGAGCAACAATGTGATGACATGGCACATCAGAGCACAACATATCTCATGATGCTCCTACTCAGGAAAGCAGGGAGAATAAAAGAAACATGAAACTAGACGCAAGTTCGGCTAACATTGGTTATTGGGAAAATGCTGGATTCTGTGATTGCGGAAGTCTTAATAATTCACCTAGAAAATCAATACACGATCAAACAAAGTCAACATTGCTTTACAAAAGACAATTGCATTTGACAAATTCATTGTAGCTTTTATTCACGATCTAACTCATAGGGTATAAACAGGAGTAGATGTAGTGCACTTTGATTTCCAAAATACCATTGATAAAGTACTATGGTAATATCTTAACATAGAAGAAGAATTGGTTAATAGTCCAGGAGGTAGATAAGGGATCTAGAAAGTAGCAATGGAGTTCTTCCAATTACACAACAGATTCCGCGTTCTTATAGCTTGTGCAGAGGACAGAAAGGCCTGTCAGGAAAATAATCAAATGGCAACATTGTGCAGGGACAAGTCAAGTGGGAGGATTAAAAATGAAAGTGGTTGGTAGTCGGAACAGATATTAAGTCGGATAAATACTGCTCACTGCAACTGAGAGGGAGTCATGAAGGCTGTGTTGCCTGCCTGGTGCCAGGGTTAAACACATCTTCTCGAGCAGGGAGGGAACCTTAGAATGCGAGTAGACAGATCTATATGGGTGTCAACAACATAAAAGGCAAACTCGCCATAATCCTACTGGACCATAGGGCTGCTCTCTCATTTAACCCGAGTGTCACCACATTTCAATCAAAGGGGATGGCTTGAGAAGGAGAGTCCTTCATGGTAACTTCAATTGGTGTGGAAATTAAACTCACAGCGTTGGCATCACTCTGCATCACAAACCAGTCATCGAGCCAACTGGGCCAACACTGCGAACAACATAAGTAGGACTAAGTCAAAGTTCTGCTGAGAGAATCTGAGTAGCTTGGGACTAAGTTAAAAAGTAGAGCAACAAAGATAAATAGACTCTGATTTAATATCTAAGCCACCAGAGATCTAGCACAGAGTGAGTAAAATCAGAGAGCTGAAAGCCTGGCCCAAAGATTGGAGTGGGACAACTACAGGACATAGATTAAAAATTAGATGTTGTCTATGTAAGTAGGAGATGAGGAATTTCCTTTCTCAGAGGGTCATTAGTCTTTGTAAATCTTTTCCACAGAGAGTAGTGGAGGTGGGTTACTGAATATACTCAAACTTATATCTACCAGTGAGTCAGGCGCTGTGGGGTGGGGTGGAGTTAATACTACAATCAAATGAGTTGTGATTCTTATTGAATGATGGAACAGGTTCTATGGGCTGAATAGGCCTAACCTTAGAGGAAGAGAAGAAAGATAAATAGGGTATTTTAAAGTTAGTAGGCTACATTTAGTGGAATGCTGCAAACAGTGCTGGGACCTCATCTGGTTGTAATTGATTTCAGCGACTCAGACAAAGTGACTGAAAGTTATGCAATTACATTTGTTGACACTGCAAGTGAACCTTCTAAATGCTGATGTTCAGAAATACTTAGCTGTACCTGTTCAAATAGTGCAAAAATTTAGCTTGCAGGTCCAGCAAGCAATTAAGAAGACTGGCTTTTACTGCAAAAGGACTGGAGAACAAGAATGAAGAAGTTATGCTACAATTGTTCAAGGAAGGAATGGATTGTAGATTACACATCCATGGCTTTCAGAGGCAGAGGCACATGTAAAAGTATAGCTGTTTTCAAATAGATACAATTTTTGTCAGTGATTTGTCCAAAACATGACTTGTAGGTTTTACATTTTTCAGGAGAAAGTCTGGAGCAGTTCTTTGGCAAGGTAAGCTACCCTAGTGAAAAGATAAAGGGACCTTTTAGATTTGTCTGGAATGACCTTTGGGAGAGACAAGGAGCGTTTTGTGAGGATTCAAGTGCCCTTTGGTATTGTTAAAAGGAGACATCAATGTGCATAAGTTGTGGATAATTCTTTGGATCAGTTAAGGCATTAAAATCTAATTGGAACTTTCAAGCTGGCAAGACATTTTAACCTCCTGCCCTCAACCTTTTCAAAAAGGTCCACAGTTTAAAAAGAATAAGTGCTTGCTATTTCACTCTGCCAGCTGACCCAAGTCTGATGTCTATTATTATTGGATTTGTGCTGTATGATTAGTCACACCTCAACATCATAGAGGTATGTCTGTCAGTTCACAATTACATTGATAGCTCCAAGTGGTGATAAAGTCTCTGATGTGGGGCTAGGAATACAAATGCTTGTTTTTATAAGAGATTAAGTAGTTGAACGATGCCACTGAAGGCTGGAGGAACAGCACCTCACATTCCACTTGGGAACCCTGCAGCCCAATGGTCTCAATGAGGACTTCACAAGCTTCAAAATCTCCCCTCCCCTGACCTCATCCCAAGACCAGCCCATCTCGACCTGTCCATCTTTTCTCCCACCTATCGCTCCTCCCACCTCACTGACCAACCCCCAACCCCACTTCCTACCTGCTAACCTCATCCCCGCCTCCTTGATCTGTCCGTCTTCCCTCCCACCTACCTGCCCCTCCCTCCCCACTGACCAACCCCCATCGCAACTCCCTACCTACACTCACCTTTTCTGGCTCCATCCCCGCCTCCTTGACTTGTCCGTCTTCTCTCCATCTATCTGCTCCTCTATCCACCTTCCATCATCACCACCCCTCTCTCTATTTATTTCAGAGTCCCCTTCCCCTCCCCCATTTCTGAAGAAGAGTCCAGACCCGAAATGTCAGCTTTCCTGCTCCTCTGATGCTGCCTGGGCCTGCTGTGTTCATCCAGCTCTACACCTTGTTATCTCAAACTCCAGCATCGGCAGTTCCTACTATCTCTAGTTGAAGGAAACATTTGTTTCATTAAGGATTAAGCAGTTGAAAGGTATAATGTGTGCTGAATGGGTTTTAAATCACTGAGTTTTCTTTTAAGGTAGTGACTTCTGCAATAGCTATTAGCATGCTATATTATTTTATCTCAGCATGAGTTTTGAGGACTGCCTATCATGGAGAGTGAGTGAGTTGGCATGGTGTATGTAAGGGCAGAGGGTGGTGAGTAGGGAGAATGTATTCACACTAAATTGACATAGAATTTATAAAGGGCCACGAGGGTGGGAACAGAAGCATTGGGGATATGAGGGGCCAGCGCATACAAGTAAAATGGCATGTGTTGGCATGGGGTTTATGATGAACCCATAGGGCACAAATAGGACATAAGTTAACTCATCATTTCTTTTTGAGGTGCTAATGGCCATTTCCAATGTTTTCAATTTGCATTACAGTGATGTGAGAATAAATTACATCATGTATAGCCTGGTCAACAGTCAATAATAACATCAGTGGAAGAGCTAACAGAGTCTCCTATGGTAGAGAGTCAATGCAGCTCATTTGACACTACCTTTATACAACAAATGACTAAGATCAATTCAAACTAAGATTCCATTTAAAGGGCTCAAACAATCAACTTTTTAACCAATTACATTTGATAAAAAAAAGTTTATAGTCTGAGAACAGATTATATTTCAACTAGTTAAAGTAGATGCTGAAACTCAGAGATATGAAAACATACCTGGTATGTGTAACAATGTCTGTTAAGGCTCCACCTTCCAGAAACTCCATAACAACCCACAATTCATCTCCCACCAAATAACTGTTGTACATGTCCACCACATTTTCATGGTGGTAATCACGCATAATGACAACCTGTTTGTTAAATGAGATAAAACCATAAAATTATAGATCTCTGAAGCAGACTGTACATCATTTAATAACTTATGTCCTGTTTGATTACATCTCTGTTGGCTCCTTGAAGTAGCAGTCATGCTTAGTCCCAAACCCTCCCTTCTGATCCTTAACCCTGTAAGCCCATATCCTCAAGTAACCAACCTCCTTTTAAACTTATTTCTGGAATCATTTTTTACTAAATTTTAGCAGATCCAAGCGATTAAAATTTCTCCTCAGTTCCCCTTTAGTTGTTTTGCTAATTATTTTGAAATTTTGATCTCTGATTATTGACCCACATGCTAGAGGTAATAATTCTTGTCTGTCTAGTCTGTGAAACTGTCTCACCTTGGAAACCTCTATCAAGTCATTTTCTTTCAATGAGAACTTTCCCAATCTCCCTCCAAGGTGTACTCCTGCATTGGTGGAAACAGCCGAGTAAACTTCCTCCTCTGTAAGATCTTTACACCTTTGCTGAAGTGTGATAATCAGAATTACACACAATACTCAAAGTTGATTGTACCTTGTGATTTTTGAAGTTTTACAATATAAAAACATGGAGTTTTTTTTATTCATCCATGGTTGTGGGTGTCACTGATTAAGCCCATCCCTAATTGCCCAGAAGGCAGTTGAGTCAACCACATTGCTGTGCGTCTAGAGTCATATGTAGGCCAGACCAGGTAAGGATGGCAGGTTTCCTTCTCTAAAGGACATCAGTGAATCAGATGGGTTTTTCCTGACAATCGACAATGGTTTGATGGTCATCATCAGACTCTTACTTCCAGATTATTATTTAACTCAAATTCCACCATCTGCCATGGCAGTGTTTGAGTCTAAGTCCCCAGAACATTACCGGGGTCTCGCGATTAACAATCCAGCAATAATACGACTAGGCCATCGCCTACCCTGATTCATGCTATTTCATGCTATTTCTCCAAGTAATTTGTTAATTTTTAAAAAAAAATAATTTAAGGTATTTGTTTTACCGTATTTAAGAAACTGTATATATGAACATCACAGTCTTGCTCCTCAGCTACTGCGCTCAGAATTGTCTCATTTAGAGCATATTATCTTTCCATACTGGGGATCCCAAAAGGCACTTGCTTCACAACTGAGCTTCGCCTTCCATGCTTCCACTCCTTTCTCCAGTCAATGGTTATGCCAACACTTACAGCTATCCAAATCAATAGCTAGTACTGTTACCCAGTTTTCATTTCGTCTGCAACTTTTATAACCCCTACACTAATTCTTAGTTGTTTACAAACATAGTGAGTAATTTTGAGAAGAACAATTTTAATATTTCAATGATCTTAATTTTCTTAAAAAGATGCTCCATGGTGTTTATAAAGATAGAATCATAGAATCCCTACAGTGTGGAAGCAGGCTATTCAGCCCATTGAGTCTACACCGATCCTCCAAATAGCATCCCACCCAGACCCACCTGCCATACCCTATCCTATCCCTCTTTATACACACATATAAAATAGCCTAAGAATACTGAGCCATGCAGACAGCTTTGGGGGAGGAGTGGCTGAAAACTGGATTGAAACAGCAGGTTTTGAGAAGGTTATTGACAGTGCAAGGAGAGGTGGAGATAGATAGGAAGAGCTGCAGAGAACGGAACTGGAGATTCTATAACCAATGATGGGTTGAAATAATCGAATGTATACAAAACACTATTGCCAGTGGAAAAAGGGTATAAAGCTGAAATAGGTTGCTGATAAGATGGGGCAAAATGTTGCAGAAGAGGAAATGTAACTTAAAACACTGAATGGAACCTTTTCCTTTCTTTAAAAAGGAAATTGTCTTTTCTAGCTGGACATTGGAGGATAATATTTATGAAGTCCATTGAGAAGACCACAGGCTGAGGAAAAGAAGTGTGCTGGTGAGCTACGTTAAGTCGTGGGTATCCAAACAAAACTACGGGGGAAAAAATATTCATGTAAAAGAATATTGTATATTGTAGGTATGTTAGCTTACAGGAGAGCAAGAAGGGTTAACATTTTGAGGTTACAGGCTTGTGGTAGATTTCAACATTTTTAACCGTTTCCAGAAGCTGAGGGATCTGCTGTGAAGTTACAGAAATTTCTCCTTTTATACAGGTTTACTCCACTGGCAGTTCTTCTATGTTTAATATAACAGCTTTAAGAAGTTTGTATTGGTAATTTTTAAGCTTTCTCCAGTAACACTAAAAAACACACCAACACTAAAAACTACCCACCATTCTTGAAATAATTCTATTGTTTCCATTTTCAACTGCTAGAGAATGACAATGGAAAATATTTTAAGTTATGTCTCAAAGTTATTTCACTTAAATTATATTTAACTTTATCCTCAGAACCTGTTATTACAGCTTTAGCAGTTTAACTTCCACACACAAAACAGAATTGTTTCCAGTTCTGAAAGCTCTAAACATTTGATAATTGATCACGGGCCATAAGGAAAAGAATGAAGCAGAGCACTGTACACCTTCAATTTGCATTAGCACATAAATCTTGATGAGGAAAAATATCCAGTCAGTTAAGTGCAAAGAGAAATATTTTAATTAATGTCACTGGTTCAAAATCCCCCAAATTTGATAGTCACAGACATTCTCATACATGAAAAATATGTTTTCCCTAACCTCATTGAAGAGCAGTTCCCTCCTCTGCTGTTTTCTTAGGTCCATTTTCTTCACAGCCACTTGTTTCCCAGTGTGCTTCTCTGTCACAATGCAGACAATGCCCGTGGAGCCCTCTCCGATCTTGATGAAGTTTTCCAAGTACTCCCGTGGATCACCCGCATTAACTACAAGCTGCAGAGCAGCTCTGAACTGCTCATGGGATACACGTGTGGGTTGCTGTTGTGTTGATGAACTCCAGCTTGGATACTGGTAAGCACCTTGGTTAACATATTGAAAGTTCGATTGAGGCGGCGGCGGCGTATTGTGGTATTGAGATGATTTGCAGTATGATGATGGAAAATAATGGCCAGATGTTGCGTAGTTGGGGTTGGTTGGACCCTGAGGTAGCTTTGATGGGCCTCGAGGATAAGTGTCTGACCAAGTCAGCGGAGGACTTACGCCCCTTTGTAGTTTTTCATAATCCACCTATAACACAAAAAAATACTAACAGATAATCCAATTACACTCATGTTTTTTCTAAAACTGAACAGCTTGCTGCAAACCCAATAAATCCCTACTGACATGGTCTAACCTCTTTATGAGAAAATGTACACAGTCTGAATGGAAGGCCTTAGACACTGCCTCATGATGTATCACAATTGCAAATAATTACAACCCCTGATTCATTTAATCAATCACTTTCACCAGCAGTGCTCAAGGATGGACAGGACTTAAAACGTAACTCTGCTATCAATTGCCAGCACCACTACTGGCTGTCTGCCAAGAGTCCCCTGATCCATTTTAGTTAAATGCACATTAATCTGAATTTGGCAGAGTAATCAAGGACCTAACTGAACTGTGAAATTGAATTCTACTGTGGAACATCATTTGGCCGCTTTATGCTAAGACTGCCGGAGAGAAATACTGTGGCATCAATTTGTCACCGCTATCTCCTGTTAAAATGGAGAAGACAGAGTGTCCAATACCCTTCGATTACATTATATCTGGGACCTAACTGGAAACAGAATTATCATTGATAAAAGATCAGCATTTGAAAAGAAAAGAATCATTAGCTATCTCAAAATGGAAAATTTGACAGAATTTTGCATATTTTAAAAACCATTCCTCCTCAGATGATTCCCTTTCTGAACAGAGACTTGCCATTTAAATTGCTAAGTAACAGTATTCCTCTGTAAGATGGTGTTCAGACTAATCCTGTATTGAAAATCACTGATATAGTGCTGAGAAGAGGCACAGAAAACTGGGCACCGAAATGCTGCACTACTTCTTGTGCAAGACTTGTGCATCTCATTCTCAGGCCCCTAGATCTCTATATCAGGGGTAACCAAACTTTACAACCTGTTCTATGATGTTAATGTAACTGATTCCTCTCTACGTTTATAATTTATATTTGTCAAATTTTCCTTTTGAATTTAATGACTTTGGAAATTTGGAAGAGATCACTTTTAGCAAAGACAATAGCATCGATGGAATGATGGATCTTCAGGTTAAGACGTACACTAATTAACAGGAACATGAATTTAAAATTTGATGCACGGCCTTCAAACGTCCATTAGACATGACAATAGGCTTGAGACCAAAACCTTGAGCATCCTGTCGTTACATGCTAAGCTGCATTGCTATTACAAGGTAACAACTGAGGGCCAGTCAGGAAAGGGAGGAGTGTGAGCAATCAGCAGGCTGCTGGTCTACACACACTGGCAGCTGTTTTCATTACAGCATTGGTGTGGTTTTTGAACCCAGATCCCTTCTTGGCATAGATAGTATGGGGCTTAGGGTCTGGTACAAAATGGAGTGGAGAACAAACATAAATACACACAGGTTTTGGACAAATTAACTTTGCTGTTTTCTATTACTGGATTACAATTACTGAAGTCACAAAAATAATTTAAATGCAATCATCATGTCTCAGTGGTATGCAAGGTATAATTTTTGATCCAAAAGAAAATATTCGGTATTTTGCACTAATTCATTGTAGTGTGTATAGATTTGTGCTGCAAAATATTCTTGCGTAATTTAGCAGTATAGAGGTTTGAGTTGTGTACTTTCCCATATACAGTATTCACAATCCTTCCAATACTGATAGGAAGTTGTGGTAAGTGGATGATGTGTAATTTGTCTTGGTAAACCTCAAAAACTGGAGGATCAAATTACCTGGGTTATTCTTACACAGTCACCTCTTTGAGCTTTCCCCAGAAACATTAGCGCTGCAACTGAGCTGTCTTTCCATTGTCTCGTCTCTACAACGCGACGAGGTGTGAAGCAGTTAAAATGAATGAATGAAGTGGAACAAATTCAAAACTTGTAGCTGGTATGATTTGGAATTGGTATTTAACATTTATTCAATTTGTTTCTCCTAATCACCTTTAACTATGGAGATACAACAGAATGGTGTTTCCATCCCCTTCCAACTGCAATTTAAATCGTTGCTTTGGAAGCTTTTAAACAAATTTACATTTGCAAAATTTGAGAGTTAACAGAAACAAAACAAGGTGCGAAATGGACAATACTCAAATCTTTCCATTCTGTAAGACAGTGTTATTATCAGTTAGGTACTTCTTATAATCAGGTGTGTTATTTACATGGAAATAAAAGTAGATCAAATGAATTAAATCCTCCCTGTAATAAATTTCCATTTTAAGAATGTTAAATTGTTTTTTATATAAGTACATAAATATATATACATATAAAGTTTAAGGCAGCTACCACATTTACATGCAGAAAGCAACTGCGAAAATAGGGAACACTTTATAGCTATTACCAGAGAACTGCAAATGTTGCTATTACATTACAACAAAAGCCGTGACTGTTTTGGTCAATTGCTGTAATATAGTACAGCACTTCAAACCAGTATAGGGGAAACGTATGTCATGCTTTCTGACTCTACTTCACCATATTACTGTTCATTTTCCATTAATAGTATTGTGTATTCCTGTAACGGATTCACTCCCCAAGGAAAACCTTTCATTGCTCGTAAATACAGGCTACATTCAAAACCATCTCTGCAGTCAGATTATGTTCTAACATGGTATCTATCACAAAAAGCTATAGAAAATTGAACAAACACGAAGCTGTGGAGCGTGAGTATTAACTCGAAGGGATGTTTTTGTCCCCAGTCTTCCCCCACTAAAGGAGCAGTGTCCCCATTTTGTAACAGAACCAAATATCTGGTTGTGAAATGATCAGGGGGCTATGTCACCAAAATTTCTATTTGAAAATCATCCCAGCAAGTGAACATTCAATGGGAAAACCTGCATGCTGTCAGCTCAGCAAATCATTTTTGTTGAATGTCACGACAGTAACAAGATTTCGTATAACCTGAGGAAAAGGTGTGCGTCTGTATGTGTGTGAGAGAGAACAGGACTGCTGGGAGAACACTCCTTCCATTACTAGCAGGCAGTGCCACCATGAGTCTGGAACCAAACATTCCTGAATATAGCAAGACCAGACCTCTGGTAAACACAAGAATGAAAAAAAAATCAATATCCAACCAAAAAAAAACCCCACAAAATATTGTCATGAAGTCACCTAAGTATAATCTAGATGGATGCAAAAATCCTGTAGACTCTTTGGTGTGGGCAATATTCCACCTGATTTCCCTCTACATGCTTTTGCTTGGGCAATTCTTTAGACACACACACCATGCAGAAAAATCTGGCCTATAGTGTTAACAAGAGAAAGACAATACCGATATGTAGTTAGAGTGACAGCTTACGTTAATCTACGTGTACTGCTAGGGCTCTTGTGGCACAGTGGTAGTGTTCAAGTCCCACCTGCTCCAGACGTGTGTAAGAACATTTCTAAACAGGTTGATTAAATAAAGAGTAATTCCAACTTAGCTGTTGAGAGATCACTTCAAGTCAATGATTGTTGCTGACATTGAGTATTGCAACTCATTTCTTCTTGTGCTTTCCTGACAGCCTCTTTGGCAGCAAGTTGGCATAGTAAATAAATAACTCACAGGTCTATCTAGATTGGTTGCGCTTCCCTGAAAGGTGGCTTTCTTATGGACACAAACCTGTTTTTGTAAACTGTAGAAGGCTGAAGTGCACACACCGGTCTGTTTCATGCACAAAATGATAGTGATCTTGTCCACCGATGGAGAAGGCTATAGTCCTCAATAAAATAAAACTGTTTTTGACTTCAGGATAATTTCTGCACATGTAAAAAACTAGATTTTCTAACTGATCACACGAATGTTATGGGTGTAATTAATCAGAGAAAGAGCTGGAGACATTTGAAATGAAAGCTTTTTTCATTTGCTTATGAGATCAGTGTTACATGTTGGGTCAGCACTTATTTTCATCCATAGTTTCCCGAGAGAATGTGGTGCTGAGCTGCCTTTTTGAATTGCTAAAGTCTATAGGGATACCTACAGTGTTGAAAGGATGGGAGTTCCAGCATTTTAACCCAACAACAGTGAAGGAACAGTGATATCTTTTATAAAAATCTGGAATTAAGAGTCAAATGATGACCATGAATCCATTGTTGATTGTTGGAAAAAACCCATCTGGTTCACTAATGTCCTTTAGGGAAGGAAACTACCATCCTTACCTGGTCTGGCCTACATGTGACTCCAGACACACAATAATGCCCGCTTGGCAATTAGGGATGGGCAATAAATGCTGCCCAGCCAGCAATGCCCTCATCCATGAATGAATAAAGAAAATAAACATAATAATTTCAAGCCAGACAGAGTGTGGCTTGAACAGGAACTTATACATGATGCAGGTTGGCATTGTAGCTCATTAGCACTGTTGCCTTACAGCGCCAGAAATCTGGGTTCAATTCTAACCTTGGGCAACTGTTTGGAGTTTGCACATTCTCTGTGTCTGTGTGGGTTTCCGTCGGGTGCTCCAGTTTCCTCCCACAGTCCAAAGATGTGCAGGTTAGATGCATGGCCATGGGAAATGCATGGTTACAGGTTTAGGGTAGGGGGTGTGTCTGGGTGGGATGCTCTTTGGAGGGTCGATGTGGATGCGGGGTAGGGGAGGGGTGGTGCTAATTTTGCCTGCTTCCACACTATGGATTCTATGAGTGCCTATGCATCTGCTGCTCTTGTCTTCATGATGGTAGAGGTGATGGGTTTAGAAGGTGTTGACAAAGCAGCCTTGGTGAACTACTGAAATGCATCTTGTAAATGGTACGCACTACTGTCAATTTACATCAGTGGTAAAGGGAGTGATTGTTGAAGGTAGTAGTGGATGAGGCGCCAATCAAGCAGGCTGCTTTGTCCTAGATGGTGTCAAGCTTCTTGAGTGTTGTTGAAATTGCTATCCATGCAAATGGAGAATATTCCATCACAAACCATGGACAGGCATTGGGGAATGGGAGATAAGTTACTCACCACAGAATTCCTGATATCTAACCAACTTTTGTAGCCAGTATTTGTATGGCTGGTCCAGTTGATTTTGGTCAATAATGAGTCTTATGATGTTGATAGTGGGGAGCCATTAAAGGCAGCAGAACAGATGTAGAGAGCAGTTAGTAAAGCATACAAAATACTAAGCTTTATTAGTAGGGGTACAGAGTAAAAAACAAGGAAAGTATATGGAACTTGTACAAGGCACTAGACTGACCTCAGCTGGAGTACTATGTACAGTTATGGGCACCACACTTGAGGAAAGATTGGCATTTTTTCCAATGCATTTCAAAGAGGTTTACAAGAACGGTTCCAGAGATGAGTAACTTAGTTATGAAGAAGTAGTTGGGATTATTTTCCTTGGAGATTAGAATACAAAGAGGATATCTGACAGAAGTTTTCAAAATTATGAGAAGTCTGGACAGTACATATGGTGAGGAACTGTTCACTCTTATATAAGGATCCTGAATGAGTGGGCACAGATTTAACGCAATTTCCAGAAGAAGCAAAAGCAATGTAAGAATTTTTTTTTTACAGTGAGTAATTAAGGTCTGAAATGCATTGCCTGGAAGTGCAATGGAAGCAAGTTCAAGAGGCAATAAATGATTATTTGAATAGAAGCAATGTGCAGAGTCACGGGGGAGAAAAACATGGTACTAAATCATAATGTTCATTTGGAGAAACATGATGGCCTTAATGGCCATGTTCTACCATGATTATCTTACCATGACCTCCTTGGCAATTCTGTGATTCAGCAAAGATAATGCCATTAAATACGAAGGGCTAATGGGTAGCTCTCTCCTGTTGGAGTAGGTCATTACCTGAGACTTGTGTGACAAAGATGTTAATTGCCATTTATCAGCCCAAGCCTGGATCTTGTTCAGGTCTTGCTGCATATGGATATGGATGGGAGGATTCCTGGTTCAGGGTTACAGAAGTACAGGAAGCTCTGACCTGGAGGAGCAGGATGTCCACCAGTCTTTTTGACAGAAATGTAGGATTCTAATATTCACACAGATGGAAAATGGGTTGGGAAGTACTTTGAAATCACCCTGATTACAGTATTGCACGCTCTAAGCAATGAATCAAAGTGATCCATGATTATCAGTGGCCAACAGAGCCCAAGTGACAGCAGTCACCGTGACACCACCGATATCTGCTATCACAACTATCTGACAATGGGGAATTGATGCTGCTGATCTGTTTCTATGATGATGATTGTGAGATATTTATCAGCTACGATACGAGGGTATATCACCGATTCTTCAAAATAGGGCATGAAAGGAAAAATGGGGCCTTGGTTTAACTTTGCAACTAAAAGATAGCGCCTCCAGCAAAATAGAGCACTCTCAGCATAGAACTAGAGTAGCAGCCTTGATCAAACTGGTATCCAATTTATACTTTCTTATACTGCAATGATGTTTTTAAACCACATACAGTCTACTTGTGGGCATAGGGTCATAGAGATTTACAGCACAGAAAAAGATCTGTCAGCTTATCGAGATTGGGCCAAAACAACACCTAACTATTTTACTCACATTTTACAGCACTTGGCCCATAGCCCCGAATGCTTTGTCATTGCAAGTGCACATCTAAATACTTATCAAATGTTACAAGGTTTTCTGTCTCTACCATACCTACAGACTGAGTTCCAGATACCCACCGACCTCTGAGTGAAAAAATGTTTGTCCTCACATCCCCACAATACCTTCTTCCCCTTATCTTAAATATATGCCCCTGCTCATTGATACCTCCACCAAGAAAAAAAAGTTTCTTCCCTTCTACCCTGTCTATGTCCCTCAATTTTATGCATCTCAATCATGCCCCTTCCCGCCTCCATCTCCTCTGTTCCAAGGAAAACTATCCCAGTTTATCCAATCAGTCCTCATAACTAAAACTATCCAGCTGAGGCAACATCCTGGTAAATCTGCACTGCACCCTCTCCAGCACCATCACATCCCTCCTTTAATATGGACTCCAGAGCAAAACACAATACTCTAGCTGTAAGCTAACCAACATTTTGTACAGTTCCAACAAAACCTCCTGTCTTAAACTCTACGCCTTGTTATGTTCAAGTCCAAGTATTTTATAATATGTAATAACAATTCAGATAATGCAAGGTAAATTATAAATTAGCAAGGGATCAATTTCTCAGATAAGCAAGAAAATTTACAGAAATGCAACAATATTCACCACTCTACATCATTGTGCCAAATTAGGCATCCACTGACAGACTTGTTAAAGACCCCTTAAATCAATAGTATTGCATGTGGGGACAGGTTTAAATATGCTTTCTTAGGTTTATTTTGGTCCATGAGAACTTTAATATAGGAGTGGCTGTGACATTAATTATGTTATATTACATACAACAATTGATCAAGATGGTTTGAAGATGAACTGGTGCCTTTGAATTCAGAGACATGTTATTCTGATATAAAAATTGACAGATTAAATCTCCTTTAGGAGTATTTAAATCATACATGCCCTACTCTCAGACAAGTTGAATTCTAACCATTTTACAATATGTAATTGATCTGATAATATGACACAAGTTATAAAATGTCCAAAAGGGCTCTTGTGATTCAGTGGTAGTGTTCCTACCTCTGGGTCAGAAAGCCTGGATTCATGTTCCATCTGCTCGAGCGTTATGACATAATATATCTGAAAAAGTTGATTAAAGATACCCAAACGATTACAATGAAAATGAGCCTCCATGGAAGTAAAGAACAACATTTTATTTCTAATGTTACACACATAATTTGACTTGAGGATGGTTAAAGTATTTTAACTTTGCTGCATAAGTTCGGGGAAGTACCAGCCACATTACTTTTTAATTAAATCACGGGATGTGGGCCAGCATGTATTGTCCATCCCTGATTGCCCTTTGACCTAAGTGCTTGCGGTTAAGAGCTACTACATTGTTGCAGACCTGGAATCACATTTATATATCAGACTAGGTAATTGAACTGGATGGGTTTTCACAACAACCAATAACGGTTATGTGGTCACCTTTAGGCTATCTTTAAATTCCAGACTGTTTTAAAAATTGAATTTAAACTTCTTCATCTGCCGAGTTGGGATTCAAATCCATATTCCCAGGGCATTAGGCTGGGATCCAGATTACTAATCAAGTGATATTACCACTATGCCACTGCCTCCCGTCATTTTAATAGCTCCAACGCTTTTTCACCAGCACTTCACCGTGTCAGTCATTTGATATGATGATAATATAAACACTATCAATGTAGCCTTGGCATAAACACTCAGCCTCCACGTCAAAAGGTGAGAAGTTAAAGACTTGAGAACATAACCTATGTGAACATGACTCTTCACTGCAGTACTGGTAGAATGCTTAAACGAAGGCACCAGCAGTTCAACAGCACATAAAAAATTCTATTGCACTTTGAAACATATTGTGGCTAACATTTAAACCAGAGTGAACATGAAAAAAATTGATTTGATCTTTGCTGTTAGTGGGGCTTTGCTTTGCTGAAATTGACCGCTAGCACCTCTCGTGCTTGTACTGCAAAAATATTTAATCAGGATATTCTGAGGATGTGAAAGATTCTACGTAAATGCAAGCTGTGTGCTTTAATAAAAATATTTGATCCAATATTCTTTGAAGGATCTATATACTATCAGCATGGTTTGCAGTATGCTTGGAGTTTTTTGAGATCTCTAGGTGCTGTTGGAAGGTTGTCCTCTATCAAATATGGCAAAATCCCAATTCGACATTGATGCAATCTCCATTTGACAATGAAGGTGATGGTCACTGTGCTTGCTGGCTGACGTACTGGCATGAGTTTTGTGTCACCACTTTTAGGGAAGCCCTGTTGTATTATGTGCCACTCAGGCACTTAACTGGACAGCATCAGGATTCTCCAGAATCAAGGACTCCATAGCTGAAGGTGTTACCCACCAAGAACTGCCAGTCAATTAGGGAGGCAGTGGTTGCTGCTGCTGCTGTGACACCCTCCTGAGGCCTTGTATTGTTACCGGAGCCCAGGCCAAAGGTAAGTGGTGACAACATGAGAGGTATGCTGGATTGCAGCAGACCTCGCTTCCCAATGCCTGGTTCCCTCAATCGAGCACCAACTGCCTTTGAATGAGGGAGCTCCATAAAAGCCTACAGGTAACTCTGCACAGGTTGGCTTGTCACGCTCCCTGCACAGCGAGCACTCTGCCCGCTGCTGCATTAATACTAGGAGCAGCACTGAGAACTTTGAGTGGGATTAAGTAATCAATGTTTAATAATACTTAATTACTTAAGGCCTCAACTGGCAGCATGGCAGGAAGTTGGTAATGGAGGGTGAAGAGTGAAAGGCAGTAGTGTCTTCACCTGTCATTCTACCTCTTGATTAAATATGCTCTGTCACCAAACCCACAAAGGTGAGGGCATTACATTCCATCCATCACTTTAATATTTCTCCCTTATTTCCAGGCTGTTTTCACCCACTTTAGTGTTTCCTCCTCCAGTTGCCTGGTGAGACAGTATAAGCAAAATTATATTAATATTGTCCTGCATCTAAATTAAAAGATATCCTGCTCCCTACAAATATAATTTTGGGGAGAGGGCTCACTACAAAAAATTAAGTCCTGTAGATTTCAATCTGACCACCCTTTTAATTATGTGACATCTCTTAGTTACTGCCAATCAATCTCTCTTGAACTGAATATTAACTATTGTTGAGTGTGGAGGTTCATTCTTTCAGTCTTTACCGTTTTTGGAGCATTACAAACTTTACATTGAAAACATTTTTCCTCATATTCCTTTCCTCCATTTTTGTAGTACCTGATATGACATGGAATTCATCCACTGAAATTCACCCCCTTCCTTCACAGTCCTTACACTGTTAATTTCATTATCTTTCAATTTGACTAATGAAATACACAGTTGCTTGCCCTGTTCAGTCAGGTCCAAATTTCCATCTGATTGCACCATCAAATACTCAAGACTTTCAGCAACTTGTCAGGCAAAAATCATAAAAGCCTAAACAATCAAAGGCAAGTCTAACCTCAGGCAGAAACCATGAGATGCCTTATTTCATCAATTTGTGAGTCAGTATTTTTGTCTCAATGAGACAGGGCACAATTTTTCGTGCATTGCTGTTAAAGTTTATAGCTTCTCAAGTCACCAATCCTAGACTGCTAATTCCTGATTTAACCCTTTCTGATCTTCAGGCTTTCTTTAAAAAAGACAGCTTCTTGCTTCTTCCTCTAGCTTAAATCATTTAAGTTTTTTTTTTTAACCATTGTGGCAGAAATTCCAAAACTATATTTTAAAATTCAATAAAGATTAAACATGATACTGATTAAAATCATTTAAACTCCCACCATATACAGTTGAGGAGATAATGGAAGTATCCCAAGTAAAGTTAGTGATGAAGGGTAGTTACCAACAGGTGTCAATGCTGACAGTGAGATTAGGGTTAGCAATACCCAAGAAAGTTGTGTGGAGCCCAGAAGGTGTCTTCGATCCTGCCACTTCCTGACCAGGGACTAAAAAAATGTTGGAAAATTAGAGCAAGCCTACCTGGAGCACTTGCTCCCTGGTCTACTGCCGAGAGGCCACTTCTATGGGCAGTTGACATCTGGACAGGTAGTGCTGCCAACCTCCATTCCACCTCTGCAAAAAATGGCCCTAGCACACAATAGTGCCAGCAAACTGGAAGGCTGGGCAGTGGTATGAAATACCACGCCAACCAACCTCTAGGATCACCCCATATAGCTAAAACTCTTCCCCATGTGTTACCACAGCCAATGCTGCAAACACAGGAACACCAAGATTGAAATTTAACGGGTAAAGTGGCTAAGTAACTTTCACTGAACTTTACTGTTCTTCCAATCCAGAAGATTAAAAATCAAATTCTCTGTTCAAATGTAAGTTGCTCATGTATTCTTTTTTACAACACGTGACTGTACATTCTGTCATTTCAGTATTAACTTGATAATCTATTTTGTTACTCAACACTACTGTACAGTTAGTGTGCCCACCTCTGTTCAAGCACTGTTTCCAGTGTTCAATTACACAGTAATAGCTTTCATCGTTTTAGGACACTGTATTTTAATATCAATATGCCTTAAAATGTTAACTAAATGGACAGTAGCCACTAGAATGACTACTTAGTACATTTGTAGTGGTCATAAACAAATGCTCAACAACAAAAATAATTCTGCAGTCTTTTTCCATATGACACTTGCTGAGCTATTAAGATACTTATTAAATTTATGGCTTACAGACTGCCCATTTGTGAAGATGATCTGTTAATTGGAAGCTTCAATTCAGGTTTTGGAAATTTGATATTTTTTAAATGTTACTTAAATTGAAAGCTATAAATTGCAATTGGAAATATATAACAGTCCCAAGTTCAGCAAAAATGAGAGAGCAAGAATGGTGGATAAATATTCAACAACACATGTAAGTAAATATTTCTGAATTCAGAACCTTCAATACATACGTCTTACTTTGAGCAGCTTGCACATACTGGCTTTTTACTTTTTATTGTATTTGCTTACCATTTCATATACCAGTATTTTTGGTGTTTTAATATTTGATTAAGGGCAAATAAACTTTCCATTAAAATAATGGTTTCTGTTCTTGTTTGTAGTTCACAGAGTTCCCATGTTGTGTGATGAAAAGTAGATACAAGCAACTATGGCAGCAAACAAATATTTAATTGAACTGTTTCAGTTTAAGCTTGATTTCATTTTCACTAACTAATGCCTCATTGATTATGACATAAACACAGTTTTATTATTATATCTTCCCCACCAATGTGCCTCCTTTTAACAACAGATTCTTAAAATTTTGATTATATCCTACAACAGGTTCACGGGGCAAGAACCATTTGAACTGGTGCTGCCAGCTCATTGTATTTACCCCATAGACACACATTCAAGAATAGCATCCAGTGACTTCCTAATGGGCGTGTATCTATAATATGATCATATCTCCAGTTCTGCTTAATAGGGATTAGTTAACAGTATTTGTTAACCTCCAAATAGGGACTCGGGGTTAGGCAGGGGCATTTTTTGTGGAGAGGGTGCATGAGGGGAAAAAAATCTGCACAGCAAGAAACATCCAACTGCTTGGATTTCTTCTAACTACCTGCATTTATTTGTACACAGGATGCAAGTGTCACTGCTGGGCCAGAATTTATTATCCATCCCCAGTTGATGGTGGGCCACCTTCTTAATAACCGAATAGTCTGCTAGGCTACTTTGGAGGGCAGTTAAGGATCAATGACATTTGCTCAGAGCTTGATGTCACACACTTACAAGATCTGGCAAGGAATGCATTTTTCTTCCCTAAATGGACACTGGTGAATCAGATGGGTTTTTATTTCTTTTAAATCAACCAGTTCAAAGATGTTATTGCACACCTCTGAAGCAGATGAGACCTGAACCAGGGCCTTCTGGCTCAGAGGGAGGGACACTACCATTGCATCACAAGAACCCTTTAAGCCTACTGCACCTGGTATTCCATTCAAGTACTAACCAGGCCAAAGTCTGCTTAGCTTCTGAGCTTAGATGAGATCAGGTGTTTTCAGACTGCTATGGCCACAGATGGATTTCTATGACAATCTGTTCATACACAGTAACTATTATGGATTTGCTCCATTACCTTTTGTTCCAGATTTATCAACTAACTGAATTTAAATTCCCCGGCTGCTATGGTGAGATCTGAGCTCAAATTAGTTAACTCAAGTTAGCCCAGTAACCGTAACCACTATGCTAACCATTCCCAGTACAGGTATTCTGTTTTCCAATAACAGTACTTTTTCTGACTTCCAAGTACCAATTTCAACTTGTAACACAAACATTTATGGCACAAACACTTTGCCTACCATCTCTCATCTGGCCAAAAAAAATAGATATCCAGTTTAACGTCCCATTCCAGCTCTTGGACTGCATTTTGCATCAAACTATGGACAAGTTTATACACTCTTGACTGACAGAAGGAGAACAAGAATTTCAGCCTGCAAGTCTAAGTTAGGTTTGAAACCGTGCTCCATAAAAGGAAAGTATTTTCCATTGCAGCAGTGAAACACAATTCAGTCCCTTTCAAAATTAAGTACCTAACTAGTCATCACATTCTGTGGATTTTGACATTTTAAACATTGTCTGAAAATTCTGAAAGGGATTAAAAATTCATCTTATGGATCAGAGTTTCAACAGCAGCTAAATGTGAGTGAGTTAGGGCACTGACGAATGTAACATTTTGAAGTCCAGTACGAATGTTGCATTTAAAAATGTATGCCAGATGTTCTCAATGCATAGTTATATGATTTCATTCTGAATCAACATTTTAATTTGTGTAAAGTAAATGTATTTCTACAAAATGCTTGAAAGTCATCATTAGTCAATTAGGATTACTTTTATTTTCCCTACATAGGTAAGTGTTTTATGCACTGATGCATTGTAAATTAACTAAAATCCTGATTCAGCACCCATCTCTACGTCCTCTACTCGACGAAACACTCCATAGAGTAAAATCAGCAAGTATAAAAAAGGAAAATGAAAACAATGACTGTATTAGATAAATGATGCCATGCACAATTTAACTTGACCATGTCGGTGTAATAATTACTTACTGACAGTACAGTCTGATCTCAACATGATCTTCACTTTGCTGTCAATGGAGTTAAAGGTTCCTGCACTGAAAAATTACACTGAATTTGAGAAAAGAAAGGAAACAGAAAACCTGCTGAGTAACCAGTTTGGTTTTAAGGGCAGTTCTTGTTTGATCGCCGGATTTCCAAAATGCATTCTAGTGGTTCCAAGATCGGGAAGATGTTTGTCTAAATTCAAATCAAGTAGCTGGATCCACTTTATATTTTTTTGCAGACTCTTACCAATTTTTTTGAAACTTTGCAGCTAACTTACAAAGGCCAGGAGGGCAGCAGGTTGGATTTCTTTTGTATTATGAATTAGATAATAGGAATAGGAATACAGCAGTTAACCCATCAAGCATTTCCTGCAGCCCCTAGCTAGGCCAGGGATCAGAGTATAATTGGCTGTGGCCCATCTCCTACTCAAGTTGAGGGGTGGGTGTAGGTGCTTAAGAATTGGATAAGGGGAGAATAAAACAATGTAGGGTTCCTGTTTCCTAAATGCTATCCAGTGACTCTGCTGGACAATAGGAGTACATAAGATGAAGAGTGAATCAAATTTAGCTATGGCACCTACCATTTCACTCACCATTTAACTCACATGATGGATGCCTATTTAAATATAGCAATGAGTAAACTAAGGAGACTGATATCTAAAGATCCATAAAAAGGAGAATAAATAAATAGGAGACACTGTTTAAAGATAAAGAGTCGACCATTATTTAAGACAGAGAAAAGGAGAATTTTGAATCATGAAATGAAATGTTATTTTGGGTCGGGGGATTGTGACCTAATTAAATGGTGGCTTGAGTGTTCGAATGACCTAGACCTGATCTTAATTTGTAGTTCATACGTATTACCTCACTGAGGTGTCTTCAGGAGGGAGGTGAGAATTTAAACTGTCCAGAAGGATATTCAAAAACCTTTGAAACAAAGTTGCACTGTCAATGGGAAATGATTTGAATATATGCCAAAGCTTTAGATTAATTACAATATTACTAGACCCAATTGTTCCTTTATTCCACTGATGCTACTATTCGCCATGCAACTCAGAACATGTGAAATACAATATGTCATGCCATTTTTACTTGGGAGTGATGTTTTGTTCACAGCTTCTGCAAACAGGAAAACATACTTGCTATTATTTCCAAATCATGTAACTACCCTATCATTCTGATGTTTTACTGAGAAGTTATCTTCCCTTATGTGGTGACAATCCATACAGATGGTAATTTTAGAAAGTGGGGTAAAAGATTCAAGAGTAAAAATAAATTGGTTAGTGACAGCTTCCAATATTTTCCACATGGAGACATCCCATTAACTCTACTTTTCATAGGGGAGAAGTATCAACTGCATCTTTTCCCCTTGTGATAATAAAAAACTCGTTATAATTTTAAAGAAATACAACACATAGTAAAGTTTAAAAATAAGCTTTTGCATAAAATTTATGAGTCATGAATATCTTTCCAAAGAGATGTGTACTTTTTCAAAAAGAAAATGATCATTCAGTAACATAGTATTAAATCTAATCAGTTCCACTTTGGTCAGTCCCTACACAAGCATTGCATCCAGAATCGTTAAATTGTGCAGGTCTCTCAATGGTATCCGTATGCATTATCATTGGCTACTCCTCTGGTATTTGTTTGTTCTCAGGGTAATGTTTATTCCTTGGGTCATGTTCCTTCTCCAGCATTGTAATTTCTGTGATGAATGCTATTGCTAGGTAGGTTGGTGCTGATCCATTGTTGCTTTCTCCCAGGGAACAGTGAACTTTCTGGGACTGTTAGTCATTGTGTACTCTGTGCAGGTTGTGACAGAATGGCTTTCTGATCTGTGAGGAGATGACTTCTCTATGTTTATGCAAATGTGTGTGGTTTTGAAAATAAATCTGGCTGTTCATGTTCACCGCAGATGATCGGTGCAGGAGACTCATGTTGCCTTTTGGGCTGACTTTTGATGAGTGTTGAATGTTTGCAGTGACAGGCCCTCCAACTGAGATCTTGCACTGACTTGGCAGTCTTATGAAAGTTAAATCTGGTTCTCTGTCGTTTCACCTTGATTTTATCATTCATGCCTGCTTTATGAAGGAGTTGAATTCTTCACTCATAGCTTGAGGGCCACTGTCACTCACGATGTCCAGAATGCTGTAATGACTGAACTGTGTTTTCAGGCATTCTACATTCTCAATGGTAGTTGGTATCAGCTGGTCCAATTTCTAGTAGTCAGGATAGTTGTTGATAATAACAGGATAATCAGTTCTTGCAAGATTGAAGAGATCTGCTCCAAACTTCAGCCATGTTCTTTCTGGAATGTCATGTGTAATAAGCAGCTCTTCTGCTTGCTTAGAACCATGTAGTATAGAAAACACTCTTTTCCCCATTGAGTCTACACTGACAAGCTTAGCAATTTCTACAAGTGCTGCACTTGCTGATGTGGTTCTTACTTCATTGGCTGTGTTTGGCCAGTAGTGCAGATTTTTTTGCCTTCCTCAGACTTGACTCAATTCCTCGATGGCTTGCATAGATATGCTTCAGCATCTCCTTTGTCATTTCCTTAAAAATAATGACACTATTTCCTTTGTACAAGATGCCACCCTGGACTAATACTTCATCTCTGTATACACAATAATCTCTTATAGCAACAGGTAGGTCCCTGATGATTTCATGTTATTCTTTCATCACTACCTCCTGCAGCACTTGCAAGGTTGCTTTTTTCTGCACCATTTGCATGATTTATGTAAGATGCCTGACTTTCAGGTTCAACTTCTCTGCTGGGTTAATGATTTCTAGGGCATGACAAACTGTTGTTTCATGTTGAATGTGGAAGATCACCATCCCGGCTTAGCGTCCTCAACTTTCTTCAGCGCTGCTTTCAACAGAATGTGAGCAACATTTATCTGTTCCCTTGCTTGTATGTCATGTTCATATGATGCTTTTTGTAAATAAAGTAATATTCTTTGCAGATTCTTTGCACAGATACAAGCAGCATGAGGAAGATGATTTGAAGTGGTTGTGATCAGACTTCACTGTTACTTTATCTTTCCCAAACAGGTTATTGATTAAATACTTAAAAGCAAAGATAATAGCCAGACACTCATTCTGAGTGTAGTGTCATTCAGTTTGCATTAATGCTCAGGACACCAATGCAAGATTTTGTTCTTGCTGCATATAGGTTGCTGGCACCACATTGCAAGATGACTTCATTATTGACACTGCAGTCCTCAACATTAGCATTATCACTTCCCGTAGCCGGTCATTTCAATACAGTGCACTGCTCGCATACCCAATTAACGGTCCTCGGCATGCTGTAGTGCTTCATGAATCACAGTGCAAACAGGAGGAACAACATCTCATCTTCAGATTAGGCACTATAAACCTTCTGGACTTAATATTGAGTTCAACACCTTCAAATTGTGAACCAACTCCCATTTTTTCCCTTTCTTTTAGCTTTACTTGTTACATTCTCTGTCACCATGTCCTCTCTCCTCTCCCCCACCCCAGTGGAACTGTCTTCTCTTACAAGTCTGGCAGTTAGACACACCATTGTTCTGCCATTCTCACATTCCAATTACTTAATCTGAACTATCAACATCTTTTCTCCACCAGCACTGTACACTCCGTCACCGCCAACCCACGCTGCCCCCACTCAGAGAGAGATGTTGACTTGTTGAGCTGAATGGCCTGTTTCCACACTGTAGGGATTTTATGAATTCCATGAATATAGCATAAAAGCTGCCCCCCTCCTCCACACTTCACTTCAGCTTTGAAGAGTCACCTAGGCTCGAAATGTTAGCTTGTTCCCTCCATGGATGCTGTCTCATTTGCTGTGATCTCCAGCATTTGTTTTCAGTTGGCATCACTAACTTTATTTTCCTTGATTCTCTTGCTCTGTGCCCTAGTACCACTGCAAATGCTTAACAGTGACCTTGTAAAGAAGTTCATACTCTGATGACAAATTAGGCAAAACCTTGTCAAATAGCTCACAAATCCAACAAATCGTTGCACTGCTTTTACACCTGTTGGTTGCTAATCTTGGCTACAGTTCTCACCTTGTCAGAAGCTGGACAATGTCCTTTTGTTGTTGGTGCATGATGCAATATGTGGCTTCAGATATCTTCAATCGCATCTTTCTCTTGCTCACCTTCAGGTTCAACTGCCGACCTCTCTCTCTGCGGTCAATCTAGATTCTGATTGTGGTCTGTGGTTGGCTTCTTCTGCTGTGTATCCACATCTACCAGCTAGCAAATGACTCACAAACAGCTTCCAGTCCAGGGAGATCACGGACTATTCTGTGCTGTGTTGATACTTTCACAGGGCGGAAAATGCAAACTGACTATGCAGTCATTTGCTCCTCCCTAAAACTGCTGCCTCCAGCATAACTTGCTAATAACCATCCTTCATACTGATGGGAGTAAACAACTTAATCTCAGCAAGTTGTGGCAACATTCCTCCAATCATTGGCATATGAGATGTAGAGATATTAAGCTTTATTGAGATCCTTTAGATCTACACACGTACTCATTTTCCAGGCATTTTCCACTGCTTCCATGCTGCTAATCCAGTCCGTAGGAGTTGTCACTTTCTTAATAACTCCCTCTTTTTCTAGATCTTTGACGTTATCTTTCTGTCTGGACTTTATGTCAGCTGGTACTCTACTTGGCATATGCTGCATGGGTCTTACACTCTCATCCACTACAAGATGATATTCACTAGGAGGGCATTCAAGATCTGTAAAAATATATATGAAATCTTCTCAGATCAGTTCACAGTCAATGACCTCTAAGGTCAACATTCTAACAGTCGCAAAACCATGTATCAACTTTAGACCAAATGATGCCAAAGTGTTTATGTTGTAAAGTGATTTGTCAGAAAAATTGTTGGCTGATATCTCCAGCACCTTTATAGGCTTGTTTTGCGTTTCTTCCTGGCTAAACACTCGTGTGGAAAGAGATTCAGTTTCCTGTTATTACAGCATTACTTACCCCATGTTAGACATGGTTCCTTTTCTTTTGTCTGATGCTTCCACAATACCTGCTTCCAGTTTCTCTGGTTTTGACATTTTTGCTGGCTTTTCTGCAAAAAAATTCTTCCTTTTCCTAATCTGTCTTCGTTCAGCTTGGAATGGCTCTCTGCATAATGCAAAGACTTATCTATTCTCCCAATAATGTAATCCAGCTAGGGATTGACGAGCTCAGAGCTTCTGTACAAGCTGATAACTTTGGGGCAATTTTCTCCTCTTTGAGCAGATGTGCTCTCATTGCAGGATTTCTTATGCTTAAGACAAATCTGTCTCTGATGATATTCTTTTTCAGTTGTGCAAACCTTTAACATTTAGCTCACTGTATCAACCTGCTCACACATTCATTAATAGTCTCCCTCTCCCTTGAACACTGATGTTGAACAAATATTGCAGATAAATAATATTACAATAGGTTTCAGAGTGCATCTCCGCAGCCTGCAAAATCTCTCTTATTGGCTTTTCTGGCCAAAATACAGCTTCTGCCATGACAGATGGCAGGATTGCAATTCTTGGATGTTCAAGTTTTTAAAAATGAATTCTGTTGTTATTTTGTAGTTTTGCCACTATCTCATATCTGGTTTCAATTCCACAGCAGGAAGGAATGAAAAATGCACAATCCATTTTGACTCATCTAAGTTATAAACTTTTTTTCTTACTTTTTCTTTCCTGTTTCTTTCAGCAGCTGGCTCTCTTCAGCTCTGAAAATCCATTTATTTTCAACTGCAACACTCAGACATCATGGGGTTTGGTTAGTTCAGTTTGCTGGACTGGTTTGTGATGCAAAGTGATGCCAACAATGCAGATGCAATTCATGTACCAGCAGAGGTCACTGCCTTCTCAATCTCACTCTTCACCTAAGGAGTGGTGACCATCTGGTTAACTTCACCACCAGTCATAACCCTTTAATGAGAAAGCAGCCTATGATACTCTGGGACCATGGTGACTTTTCACTCATGTTTAAAGTGATGCATATTTAATAGCTCTCACAGGCTGTACACACATGCACTTACAGCAGAGATAGATGTCATATGACTATGACAAGCCAGTCAGTACACTAAAATTCTAACTGTATTTCTCCAAACAATATACTTGATGACATAACTAATATTCTGACAAAGAATAACAATTAAAATACTGGGAAGGAGTACTTAGATTAGGAGATGAGGTAAGAAACAAAAGATGTTCCTACAGTCGGTGTGCTACTAGCTGAAAGAGAAACAAAACGTAAAACACTGTGTTCCATTTTGTTTCCTTTTCTTTTTGTGTGCATTTTCTTTTTTTCAGCCAGCAGCACATTCACTCTAGCAATATCGTTTGTCTTTTAAAAAAACTTTTCTTGTCCCATTTCTAGTCTTGGAGCACCAATTTTTCTGACCTTCAATCCCTTCTCGCTTCCACCTTTATCACAGTAATTCCATTGTCCTTACCCCATCCATCCCTACTTAAAACCTAATCATATCTGTAACTTTTCCTAGCTCTGATGAAAAGTCATAGACATGAAATGTTAACTCTGTCTGTCTCTCCACACAGATCTGCCTGATCTGCTGAATTTTCCATCATTTTCTATTTTACCTCAGCTTTCCAGCATGTGCAATGTTCTGCTTTTTCTATATAAAGGATACTGCTCCATGAACCGGGGAAGTAACATTTTCTTTCAGCTGTAGATCGTCATAGTTACTTGTATTATAGCACAGAGTTATATAAAATATTTTAGAAAAAAGGTTACTGAATTAATCTTTGTTAATAGATAGTAAGGACTACAGGGCTTTCTGATTAATATGGTCCACAAGTGGGCATTTGAGAGTAAATCTGAATATCTTCACAACAATAAAAGATTATAAACTTCCTACACCCTCACCCAATATCTCATTTGACCCTTCCATTACCTCCAATTTATCTTACCATTTGTCACATTGTGCATGAGGAAATTTCCTTCAACTAAATATTGGAAAGACACAAATCATTTCTACGCCACAAGCTTCATGCATTAGCCACCAATTTCACTCCTCTAATAAAAGCAAAATACTGCAGAAATACTGCTGGAAATCTGATATAAAACCTGAAAATGCTAGAGAAACTCAGCAGGTCCGGTAGCATCCACATAGAAAGAAACAGAATTAGTGTTGAGTCCAACATGACTTCTTTAGAACTGTTCTTCCATTCTGAACAATCATACTAGTTTCGAAACATTCACTCAGTTTCGCTCTCCACAGACGCTGCCAGATCTGAGTTTCTCCAGCATTTTGTGTTTTTATTGTTATTATTAATTTCACCCCTCACGCTGATCAATGTCTCTGGAGAACTCAGCCTTTTGTTACGATTGAGATGGGAGGAGTGCACTGTCCCCCTCTAGTCCCACCACACCACAGGTCACAATATTAATGTTTTACCCAGTTCCCAATGTGGCCAATCATATGCTTTCTCTATTAAATTTAGAATAAAATGATCCATTGACCAGCTTTCTTTAATAAAGACAAGATTATTGATTTATTGTAAAACAAAACTTATTCCACAAAGATGCAAAATTGGTTAACACACAGTTTGTAACATAAATGTTTAGCCCTCTAAATAATCCAACAAAGACATACATCAGATTAAGGGAAAAGGAAAACACAACTTTCTCTGTGCACAGACTCTGGAGAAAAAAAATACTTTTCACCAACAATGTTTAGTTTGTGAAAGAAAAAAAAGGTCAGATGTTGATGTTCAGGTAGCTGCCAATCAGGCATTCTGCACACAGGTCACTAGACTAGTGCAAATGTCTCTGGGATCTTGGTAGTTACGGTTTGCTCAGGAAACAGAGTATCAACAAGTCTTTCACTGTCCTCTTGAAGAGTGAATCAGGTTTTACACTGGAAACTCAAGGGCGTTCAGAAAGAGGAGGAAGACAAGGTAGATATTCTTTCCTCAATAGGCTTTTTTCTCCCAACTGAAAAACCAAACAATCTCCTAGCAAAACAGTGTCCAAACAAAAAACTAAGAAGTGAGCAAGCAATTAGCTAAATGGGATTTCCCGGAGTGTCTTTTTCAAGAAAAAAATTCAATGTACTTTCATTGAATTCTTTAAATATAATCCAGGTGTCACCACAGAACTTGAAATAAATCCAATATTCTGCAAGCCTACAAAACTCAAGCCCTCAAGAGGTACAAAGCCTTCATAACACTTTTAAAACCTCATCCTTTTCAGTCGTGATCTGAGTTTTTGACCTAATATCCTCTCTTTTATCAAAACCTCCTGTTCCCACCTCTATAACGCTGTTTCTTTCTAGTTCATCTCAACTCAAATGCTGAAATTCTTATCCATGTTTTTGTCACCTCTAGGCTCAAGTTCTCTGATGATCTACAAATATACTTCACACCTTGAATGATCTGTAAACTTGAGTTCATCCATAGTACTACTGCGCATATTGTAATGTGCATCAAGTTCCATTTACCCATCACTTTGTATACTGATTATCCAGCGTGACCCCTGGCCTGACAATATCTTTGACTTTAAAAAACAGTTTTAGAAACATTCTTGTTCTTGTTGAAAAGTCCTTCCATAGCAGCTCCACAACCCTCCAAAGATCTCTGCACTCCACCAATTTCAGTTTCTTGCCCAATCCTGTTCATTTTGTTCCAACATTGGCATCTGTGCCTTCAGCTTCCCAGGCCTTGAACTTTGGAATTTTCTCTATAAATCTCTCTGTCTTTCCCTCTTTCAAGATGTGCATTAAAATCTACCTCCGTGACCAATCTTTTAGTTACCTTTTTTGACATTTCATAAGACCATGAGATGTAGAAGCAAAATAAGCCATTCAGTGCATTGTCTGCTTTGCCATTAAATGAGATCATAGTTGATTTGATAATCCCCAACTCCACTTTCTTGCCTTATTTCCATAACCCTTGATTCTCTTACTGATTAAAGACCTATGTCAGCCTTGAATATATTTAATGATCCATCCTCTACAGCCTAATACAGTGAAGAATTCCGGAGATTGAATACCCTCACAGAAAAGGTTCCTCCTCACCTGTCTTAATTGGTTGACCATTCACTCTGAGATTATGTCCTCTTGTTCTCCCAAAAGGGGAAACAGCTTCTCCTCATCAACTCTGTCAAGCCCTCTGAGAATTTTCTATGTTTCAGTAAGGTCATCTTGCATTCTTCTAAACTCCATTGAGTATAGGCACAACCTACTCAAACTCTCCTCAGAAATAATCTGTCCATATCTGGAAACAGCCTGGTGAACCTTCTCTGGCTTGCTTCCAATGTCAGTACATCTTTCCTTAAATAAGGGAACAAAATTGTTCCAAAAGTCTAGGTGTGGCCTGATTGGGCCCCTGTATAGTTTTCGCGACATCTCCCTGTTTTTATACTCCGTTCCCTTTGTAAGAAAGACCAACAGTCCTTTTGCCTTCCCTATTATCCATTGAATGTGAATGCTAGCTTTTTGTGATGTATGTCCCTCTGTGCTGCAGCTTTTCCTATTTAAATAATATTCAGCTCCTGTATTTGCACAAGGTCCATACATCCACATTTTCCCTATTGGTTCTGTGTCAACATTTAGTTTTATAATGCTCCTGTCACACACCTTGGGTCATTTTTAACTACTCCAAAGGCATTACATAAGTACAGCGAAGAAAGTAGGGAGAAATAAGCAACAGAGCTAAGACAGCTTATGTGTGTTACCAAAATGTATCATCATGGCAAGGTACCAATAGCAGAGCAGTGCAGTAAAATTTGTGTTATTTGGGATTGGACCAACTGGCAGGGGCAGGGACATCATCATGGGCCCTGGTGGTCCCTGACTGAGCACAATGGCCCTGCTTCCGCTCCAAACACGATGGACTCTGATTATTGGGCCCAGATATATTCCCTGTACTGGGTCCTGCCCAACTGGAACTCTCTAGTAACCAGAATTTCTGCACATTTTTGTTTCAAAAATAGCCCATTACTTTTATTGTCACTTTTGAGCAACCATCCATGAAACTGACAGCTCAATCTTTAATTAAAAGTCAACAGCTTAAATAGTAATCATGATCAGAAATAACTAGAACAGTAACATTGGTCTTGCTAACATCCTATTCTCAGTTATTAGCTTACCAACAGGGAACTTAATGTCAGCCGTCATTTTTGATTTACTGGCACCACCTGTTACTGGTGCATGCTAGATAATACAATATTTACTGTACAATTGGAGGCTGAATTATAAATTGCCCATCTACTCTCTTAGCTGCAGTACAAAATGTATCTCAGGTGGTGCAGCTGGGAACAACCGAGTGATCTTTATTCCCAAAAAGAAAACCTTACAGAAACAACAGTTATAATACTTTATATGAAAACCAATGCTCAACTATGTTACAAACAATCTGACATGTAAAGCTTTGGACTGGCAGCATAAGACTTATAATTCCCTGTTGTTAGTTCTTAATCTGATGCTATTAAGGAATGCAGTTCTGAAGGACATGGGGAAAATCAGTGGCTCTATTGGCCTGAGCTTGTCATGCATTTCCTGGTAAGCAGATTACAGCAGCATTGATTGATGAATGTGCAAAATTAGAATGGAAATGAAAAATGGTTCTGTGATTTGCAATAACTCAAGAATGATCAGTGGAACATTCAGAATGCTAACAATGAAAAAACTGATCGCCATGTCAAAAATGAAGTATCCTCAGAACAATCAGTCAGAGGGACAGTTGTTCACAGATTTGATAGGATAATTTACCTCTTCACTTACTTTTATTTGCAATATAGAACACATTCCTTACTTAACAACGTGTCTTAACTTCATGACCGCGTTTTCCTTGTAGGATATGCGAACCCATTATGGCCAAATGCCTTTAGAAAAAAGCATTAGTTCTAAAATGCAAAGAGCACAATTATATTTGAATTAGCTAATAAAAGTAGAGACAGAGTGTTAAATTGCAACTAGGGAGAATGGCGATCCAAAGAAATCAAACCACACAGTGCCAAACAGTGATGGAATGCAGAAGTGAATACAAGTGTTGAAAGTTTGAATATGAAAGTGACATTTACCTTCGGAATGCATGATACAGCCGTCGACTCTGACAGCCTGGGATATGTGTATGAACTATATGCATGTCCAGTGGGATGTGTTGACTTAAATGCACTGGCAGCATATGGCACACTTGGTTCCTGCAGTCCAGATCCTGATTTTGATCTCTGTCTCATAGTTGGTTGAGGACTTGTCTGTATGACATAAGATGACTTTGGTCGTTTGTCCAAATCTTCCCTTTGGGGGTCTGGATCCCGGTCTTTCTCTTTGTATTCCAATTTTTCCCTAGGAATTTCTCTTTGAGCAGTTCTAGAAGGTGTACTTTGTAGATGTCTCCTGTGAATGGGTGGGGAGCTTTGAGCTCTTGGGGAGTCCCTGTTTGCCACAATGTGGTCTGTTGGCCTAATTTTTGACACCAAATATGCATAATAGTCTGGTGGCAATCTACCAAGATCTGCCTTATGTACATTGTCTTCTAAGTAATATGTTTCTACAGACTGAACTCGGTTAGAATCCTGGCCATTTTGTTGAGCAACTTTGTTATATCTGTGATGTCTGTCCCCATCTTCTGCATGATTGCTCTGTTCTTTGCATTTCCCTGTGGTAAAATCTTTTGAAGATTCAATATCATGTGAATGTCTGAGATAAAAATGGCCATAGCCATTTTCTTCTGGACTGCACAGGCTATGGTTTGAACTTTTCTGTGGTGGAGCAGGAGGACTCTCCCTACGTAGAGAGTTTGAGCGAGTCACAGAAATATCATTGAACTCTTCCAATAGGCCATTTAAAGAGGTGTCTTTCCATGCTCTGTTTCCTCTGACTATAGTCTGTAACAAAAAATAAATCAGTTATTATAGACAGAGGTTAATTATGCTTAATATCAGAATACAATAGTCAATGCTTTAAAACTCAATGTATTCTTTGGTTTAGAACAATCTTTATGCTTCTCTCAGAGAAAAAGGAATGTAAATAATCAAAAACATTCTCTCCCATACTATTTTAAAATCCGTCATTCACTGCTGGGTTGTGTTGATCCATCTGTGTTGCATGATCTAATTGGTCTATCCACCTACTCTTTCCCAGTTGGTCTCAAACATTTCACTGAGAACTGCCAATGAAGTGGTAAATGTGACTCAATTCTGATCAACTGGGATGGTGTTTGGATAAAGGGCAAACGGGGAAGGTCAAGAACTCACTAGATGTAATTCTTCTTAAGAGTAGTGATGAACCTCTCCCTAATCTGACATTCTTCTTTCTCCCTTTGGGCCATGCACTTTAAACCTGGTCTAGAATTAAAACTGCAAATGCTGAAAATGTGAAATAAAAAGAAAATTGCTGGAAATAAACAACACATCAGATATCAGGTCCTGCAGTGCATTTCTAGCATTTTCTGTTCCTATAAAATATCCCATCTGTCAAATATTTTCTGTGGGATCACATGAATGAAACATTCAAAATAATCAGTTACTGAAGTCAAATTACTGATTTTTTTTTAAAAGGAAGTCATCACTTTTCTGTTATTTATCCTACTTAATCTGAATTTTTAGATTATTCACTATTATAATAGAAAATGACCAAATTAGAATTGCATGGGAAGAATACCACACCCCTTTCAGATTACATTGAAACCCATCCACCATTCACAGCTTAAAATGTCAAATTTCAACACTAGGGCAGTATTAATTTTTCTCAATACAATGCAACAGAACCATTTGCATTTAAAAATATTTTTTACAAAGTGTTATCATAGATCATAGAATCCCTACAGTGTGGAAACTTTAGCCCTTCGGCCCAACAAGTCCACACCGACCCTCAGAACATCCCAACCAGACCCATCCCTGAACACTATGGGCAATTTAGCATGACCAATCCACCTAGCCTTCACATCTTTGGACTGTGGGAGGTAATCGGAGCACCTGGAGGAAACCCACACAGACACGGGGAGAATGTACAAATTCCACACAGACAGTCGTCCGAGGGTGGAATCGAACCCGGGTTCCTGGCGCTGTGAGGCAGCAGTGCTAACCACTGAGCCACCGTGCCATCCCAAATGTTCATCACTAGATCTAGAAATGCACATAACTTATTTCTTGTTCAATTTATCAAATAGAATTAAGTGCCCATTAGCCATTCTTCAAATGTAGATGTGGAACACACATGAATCTGTTTTTTAAAACAGCCCTGCAAAACAATGGAATACATTTCAATTTTCAAGACTTCTATTGCACATTTACTTGATCCTTGCACTCTCTCCAAGATTTTCAAACTAATGTTACTACATACAATTTTGTGATTAGAATGTTAGTAACAGCACTTTGTATGCTGGTCTTCAAAAGATGCAAAAGCCCTGACCATGTTGGGAGAAAGGCTGTTGAACTTATCTGTCCTACCAAGAGTTTTCACTTCTCCATTCTTTCATGGAATGTGGGCATCATTGGCAAGGTGTGCATTTGTTGCCATCCCAAAATGCCCTTGAATTGAGTGGCTTGTTAGGTCATTTCAGAGAGCAATTAAGAATCAACCACATCGCTGTTGATCCGGAATAACACGTAGGCAAGGCCAGGTAAGGATGGCAGATTTCCTTCCCTAATGGGCATTAGTGAACCAAATGGACTGTGGTTACATGTTGACCATCAAACCAGCTTGTAATTCATGATTTTAACCAATTCAAATTTCACCAACTAGCATGATGGAATTCAAGCCCTAGTCCCCAGAATGTAGACCTGGGCCTCTAGATTACTAATCCAGTGACAATACCATAATGCCATTGCCTCCCCAAAAGGGGGTGAACTTCAACAAACAACCCTCAACTGGCCATTTACCATTGCAAGTCTGGTGATAGCAGAGTAATTCTAAGGTTGGTCTGTTGTAATTCATTCTTTGAAAAATTGTTAGCATTTGTATAAAATGGCATTATAATAAAACTATACCATTAACGACAATGGATATAATTATTCTGCATGGTGTCGGTGTTAGGTAGTACGTTTGAATAATGTCACATGTCAAATTTGTATGATTATAAAGTTATATTTACCACCTACCATCAGAAATAAAATGTGGTCTATTGGGGAAAACACTCATTTTTCAATGGAGATGATTCCTTATGAATGATCCAAAAATCTATATTCATTCAGAAGTTTTGTGGATAGCATATTGCACATTTTATGTTTAAGAGATTAATTAAAACAGCCTGAAGCATTAAAAGGAGCCAACATTTTTCCATTAGCTAAAATACTAATTACATTGAAAGATGATCTGACAAGATTTCTGTGAAAACAAACTGAATAAAAAGCTGCAATTTCAACCAATCAGGCTATCCAATTTAATTCCCAAACCACGGCGATTTCTGATCCAGTTGAATATGCAGCCATTAAAGTAAAACTGACAATATCTAGAAAAACATAAAACTAAAGTTATTTGAGAGTAGCCAAATTCTGGGACACAGACACAAAACAGACCCCTCTTCAGCTACATGTCAATCAATATCTGGATATTTGAAACAGCATGAACAAAATGTCAAAGCTTCAAACAATCCGTGTAAAATCCGAAACAAAGTTCAATGTTCAATTTCTTAATTTTGCAGATGCAACATGTTAAAAAAAATTTAAGTGAGTAAATAAATGTATCAGGCTAGTTGATAGAAATGATAGTTGGAATTTTGTTTCTCTCCAATGGAACAACTATTAAATAAATACAAAGAAAACCTGATAATTTGGCAGTGATAGGGAATGGGAGTGAACAAGATGGTTTTAAAGAAACTTTTTGTCATGTTACATATTTTAAATTCATTTAACACATTGTTTTATTGACATAACCATGGTGTTAAGGCAATCAATTTGATGTATGCCCAACATCTCAGCAGCATTAAATTTAAGAATTTTATTCTCAGCTTTACATGAGAGAAGATGAAAACAAAATGGCAGCTCACAGAACTGCTGAATTCTCTGGACCTGACTACAATATAAAATTAAATGCTAACTTGTTCAGGAAAAATGACTTAGCAAGTTATGTTGTTTGATGAAAAACTGAGGGTTTTCCCACCAGAGAGCCTTCATTTTTAGACAAAGTATTATTTTCTATTGCATCACATCTTTTCAAATGCTATCTTCATGGTGTACACAATTTCATATTTTACATTTAAGATTTCTCTTTCGATCAAGCCTCAATCAAAAAATGCAACCTATGTTCAAAAAGTATTCAATCATTTTACTAGCAAATACTGATAAATCACTCAAATATAGCTTTATCTGGAAGTCATCAATGCAACAGAAATAAAAGACAGCTCACCAGTTTGTTAACCCAACATTTAAGAATTTTCACTTAGTGAAGTCTTTACAACTAACCACTTGAGTACAGATAACGCTGTTACAGCATCAACTTTGTATAAGTAACCTTTAACCTCAAAGTGACCAATGTTAATATCCCAGTTTATTATTAAGATGCACTTTTTACCTCAAAAAAATTTATCTACATAAAGCACATTGAGCTGATATGAAATTTAAGGGCAAAGGGATGACTGTAATCAGCAAACACTATCTAGTTTTAAATATAAATGTTTCACAATGTCATCCCATATACATGAATCAAAGTCAAATTTTTTCAAGTGCTTGCCGTTCCATTTTATTGCTTTTGGAACTGTTCTTGGAGTTAGTTCTCGATTTCAGTGACAGCAGCAATTTTTCATGAAGGTTTTTGCGCAGTCTGTTCTTTGGTGATAAGCAATGGAAAAGAAATTTTTGGTCCCAGAAAAGCCTTGTTTCCTCGAGGTAGCAAAACAAGGCTCAGACAAACCAAATTAACATGATGAATAGCAGAGTATATAGGTAATAATAACGTCTCTCACTTATTGGATTGCACAAGTTCAACCACCAACTGCACAAAGTTACACGATTGTCATTCTAAATGAGCACACAATTGTTTCTAGCTCTCATTTTCAACATTTCCTTCATTTAGATTGTGAAACATGTAAGGTAAGACTTTTAACTGTTTACATGAAGTATTATAGGATTCTTTTTATCATTATCAGATGAAAAGTCTAAGTGTTTATTTTAATTGAACTAAAATCATACTTTATCAAGGAAAGGCTATGTTGGTGGGCCGTATGAAAATGAATTGTTCTGTAACAATTTTCCATCTTGTCATCTCATTAAAATTTCAAACATGATTGTAACAAATAGTCTATTTCTGTCCCATGTAGTCTATGTGGCTTACATATTTTTACACTTTTTGTAGCAAATGAAAGGGAACAGAATCAGAGGGCGCAATCTTCTGGGCCCAGAGGTGGGAACTGAACTGAATGAGGTGGAATGGTAGTAGATCATAAGGCTGCCATCTTTCGGGCTTTGCCCAAATTAAGTTCCAAGCACTAATGTCCAAGCTCTGTCTTCTTGCACCATCAGCAACTGATGCTCTTTGGTGTTAAATGAACACTAGTTCAAGGCCCCCGCAGATTGCAATTATTTAAGAAAGAAACAGTTGATCCACCAGACTGGTTAACTAGTGGGAAGTGGTGATAGGTGGTGGGGGGAGGGTGGGAGTATGGAGAGGGGAGAGAGAGGGGAAAAAGGTACAATACATAGCTGGTGTTTGAAGCCAAAATAACATTCTTCTGGGGTGGCACGGGGCAAATGATTTAATTACGTAATTAGCATTTAGATATGAAGCTACATTATCTGGACCAGGTGGCATGGTGGCTCAGTGGTTAGCACTGCTGCCTTGCAGCATCAGAGACCTGACTCAATTCCAGCCTTAGATTGTATCCCTGTAGGGATTTTGCACATTCTGCCTATGTCTGCATGGATTTCCGCCAGGGCCTCTGGTTTCCTCCCACAGTCCAAAGATGTGCAGGTTAGGTGGATTGGAAATGCTAAATTGTCTGTAGTATCCAGGGATGTGTAGGCTAGGTGGATTAGCCATTGTAAATGCAGGATAACAGGGATAGGATAGGGGGCTGGGTCAAGTGTGATGCTTTTGAGGGCCTGTGCAGACTTGATGGGCCAAATAGCCTCTTTCTGGACTGTTGGGATTCTATGACATTCATTACTAAGCTGGGGGACTGCAATACATCATATGAATGTAGCATGGAAAATCTGGACCCATAGTGTGACCTGTTATCACTCCTGCTTTTATTTTTAAGCAAGTATTTATTATTTCTTCCAACAAAAGTGAAAGTCGCCATTATCTCAGAGATACAATGGGTTGCTCTTTCATTTGAGAGACACACGGTGGTGAGTTTAACCACAGGGTCGCCACACCTCACGTATTGGGCGAGGTAGAGAATGGAGAGCCTTCATTGTGACCTTAGCCAGTGCAGAAATTGAATCGTGCTGTTGACGCCGCTCTGCATTGTAAACCAGCTGTCCAGCCAACTAAACTAACCAGTTCCTAATTTCTCCCTTTAACCTTTGTGATGGTCATCTTCTAAATTATGGTAATGACTGTTAGCAAGATGCATATGAAAAATAAAGAACAAAAATAAATAAAATTTAAAAAGGACAAAACCACCAGAAACTTAGGTAATGAGAGATAGCCAACCATAAAAAAAATACTATTTACTGCAGGGAAATTGTTTTATAAAAATAATAACATTCATCTTCAAAAGTATACTTTCAAAATAACTGACTGCTACTTTTCCCCAGTACTCTTTTTAAATAGGCTGTTACATATTTATGACAAAACAAACCAGTACATCCAATAAGTTACAACTAAGTAATTTAAGTGAGTCTGAATAACTTGTGACGCCATACTGAAGGCACTGGATAAAACATATAAGTCATCTGGATTAAGTTGGGACATAAAAGTCCTGAAATCCAATCGTAAGACATACATTAGCTCTAACAACAATCCTGATCAAAATCAACCTCATCATTTTGGGCTCCCTTAGCTGAATCTTCAAACCCTACTCACCCAGTCATCACCTGCATTAGCAACGCAACTGATGAGACAATCATCAGGCCCCATTCTTATCTCCATCAGATTCCTAACACTCATCTGTCAAGACGAAAACCACGATCAGGATTGAAATTTTATGAGATAAATTTTACTTATTTCTATACTTTAAATTGACCAGCTCTTGGTTTAAGAGAAAGAAATGGGCTAGCATTTGTGTAACATTGCTCACAGATTTCCATGCACCTCAAACTGCTTTACAATCAATAAATTAGATTGTGAAGTGTAGCCACTGTAATGTTGGAAGATTAGACATTCAAATTATGCACGACAATGCTTTACCAAACAGCAGAATAAATGAATCACACAGAATGGGCGACATTTAATGCAAACAATGTTGGTCTCATCTACCAGCTACAGGGACTACAAGAGCCCTACATCACCTCCTCCGAGAAACGGCTGATGGCATTAATTGCCTTCAGGGCATTAAATTCCGCTTAATATGGAGGCGTTGGTTTGAAGAGGAATGAAGGTCAAATTAATAATTTATATTCATATAATTTCTTTGATATATTAAAAGTCACAATTACATTCAGTAAATTCAAGTTGAAAAGAAACAGCTGACACAAAGTGAACAATTTAAGAAAGGGGTGAAGGTCCAGGCAAATAGATGGGCTCTGGGAAAGATTTTAAAGAGGAGAGAAAAATAGAAAGGAACAAGATCTTGATGGTAATGGTGGAGTGTGGGATATGCTGATCCATGGTGATCCACTGTGACTGAATACAATTCTACTGCTGATGGCCCACAGTGCCCAATTTGAGTTGCTAAATCTGTTGGACATCTATCCCATTGAGCACAATGACAATGGCACTTAACATAAAGAAGGGTATCCTCAATATAAAAACAGGATTGTGCGGTAGTCACTCCTGACATGGGCAGATGTACCTGTGACAGGTAGATAATTGAGGACAGGATCAAATAAACTTCCCTCTCCGGCACCTGCCAGAGACCCAGTTGAACAGCATTGTCCTTTAGGACTGGATAGCTCAGTCAGGGCAGTGTTGCCAAGCCACTTTTGGTGATGGACATTAAAGTCTCCTATCAAGAACATCCTGCCTACCTCATTACTTGTTTAATATGGAGGAGTACTGATCATTGGGTAAGAAGGGGTGGTAGGTGATAATCAGGAGGAGGCTTCCGATGTGTCCAGGGTTGATACAGGGGACTTCCTGGGCACCTCCCTCCTGACTATATATCATTGTTCTGTCACCTTTGGTGGGTCTGTGTTCCCATGGGACAGGACATAGCAGGTATGGTGATGGTGGTATCTGTGAAACAGTCTTGCTCAGGGAATCAAACCTTACAGATAAACATCAGGCTATTGCTTGATTCATTTTTCAGACAACTCTCCCAGTTTTAACAAAAGTTAGTAAGGAGAAATTTTCAGGGTTGACAGGCTTGGGTTTTGCTTTATTGTCTATGGTCTGTCTTGTCTTATCACTTTTTAGAAAAAATCTTTGTAGTGGTTGATACAACTGACTTGCTAGACCATTTCAGAAGGCATGAAAGAATGTTATGGATCTGGGGACCAGATCAGGTAAGGATGGAACATTTACTTCACCAAAGGACATGATTGATAGCTTTTAGATTCCTTATGTATTAACTGAATTTAAATCCTACTAGCTGCCATGGTGGGATTTGAAAAAGAGTATTAGCTTGGGCATCTAGTTCACTAGTTAACATTACCACTTTCCCATATTTAACCAAGTTGAAGTTAGCGAAGGGCAGCAAATTGGAATATCAAATCAAGGTAACAAAAGCATGCATACAGGTGAATGTAAGAACAGAAGCAAGTGGATGGACAGGTGGAAATAGGTGATGGATAATACGTAATGTGATGTTTAATTTCAGATCTAACAGGCTGCCAATATTTCTCATTATCTGTTTCAGCCTTAGTGAGCAACCTAGCAGGCAAAAGAGCAAAGTGTGGCTGCAAAAAAAGTTTATATTCTACTAGTGTTAACTGAGAGGATATTGGGTTGAATCTTCTGCTTTTGCCAGTGTCTTGCTTGCCTGTTGAAAAGGCAGTGAGACAGCTGTGCTGACTCCTTGGAGGAAGGCTCACTGTATCTCCTTCCAATTTATCTGTTTAGAGGGCACGACCAGCCTTCCTCTGAAATTAAGTCCCATCACCAATGAGAGCTTTTGGCCCATCAGAGGGGGTTGCAAATAAAGGCAGAAAGTGGTTCTCGGTTACACAACCTTACCAAATGCCCCCAGTTAGGCACTGACCATCTTTGATCAAGGAATTGGACCCTTCTAGGTTAGAGGTAGCCCATAATCATTGGCAAGTGGTAGAGGTGACCTGTAGCTGGGTTAATCCCAACAGTCACATGGAGAGGCCTGTATGTGGTCATTAATTGCTACCACATCACCAAATCTGGAACTGCCTGTTCCCCAGTGGGGTCCATCCCAAGCTGCTCTAACAAAAAATCTCATAGACATTCCATGAATTCCTTAACTAGAGATTTGCCACCAACCTGATTTTCCCAGTCCATCTTTATATTGAATTATTATAATAGTGTCTTCCTTGCATGTCTTTTTTATCGCCTGTTTTATTTTCTTCCCCTCCTGCTTGGGGGCCTGTATACAACTCCCATCAGGGTTCTTTTTCCTTTGTGGTTTCTCATCTCTACCCACACAGATTCTATGCCTTCCAATTATATGTAACTCCTTGCTATTGATTTAATTTTGTTTCTTATGAACAAGGTCCCTCTACCCACCTACCTGTCCTTTCGACGGGATGTACATCCTTGGGTATTTAGTTCCCAGCCTTGATCTCCTTGCAGCCACGTCTCTGATAACTACAACATTGTACTTGCTAACTGTAATCTGTGATACAAGCTTGGTTACCTTGTTTTGTATACTGCATGCATTTAAGTATAACACCCTTAGTCCCATGTTGACTGTCCCCCTTCTCATAGTTGTCCACTTATCTACAGTGCCTGAAGTCAGATTCCTGCCCCTTTCCATTCGCTCTGTCCTATTACTTGTTCTGGAAACTTTAGTAACCTCTGCTGAGCTCTCCCTGATTAACTTTTTCCCGAAGTTTCCATGCAACTGAACCCCCCTGCCCCCAACTATTTAATTTAAAGCCTATGTCAATAAATTGGAGGCCAGGAAAGGGCTCAGAAACCAGCATGCTGATATTTCTCTGTCCCATCTGCCACCATCACCAACCTTGATGGGTCCAAAAATCCTGCCCATTGGCTGTGGAACTAGAGAAGGGCAAGCATCAGGGGAAGCAGGAAGGACAAATACTAGCAGGGCAGTTGAACAAAATCAATTTTTCAGTCTAGAAATGATTTCACATTCACAAAATATAAAAAATTACATTCTAGTTACATTTGGGTAAGGAAGTTTCTCATGAATTCTCTATTACACTTAATAGTGACTACCTCCATACTTAAGGGTCTGGTTTTTGTCTACCAGGACATGGAAACATGTCTATTGACATCCTATCAAATACTGTCATAATCTTGAACACTTCCATCAGGTTATTAACAGTTTTTTTGCTAAAGAAGATGACAGATTTGTTCAATCTGTTAGCTTATAACCTTTTTAGTTTTGCTATAATTGTTATAAATCATTTTCATTTACTCCAGTGCCTCCATAAGTTTGTAATGATATGGTAGTGTTTACAGTTTTACAGTGACTGTGTTTTAATCAAGTTTGACATCAACCATTCAAGTTTTCAATTCAATCCTATATATGAACATACGATTTAGGAGCAGGAGGAAGACATTTAGCCCCTCAAGTTTGCTTTACTATTTGATAAAATCATGGCTGACTTGATTGTAGTCACAACTCAACTGTCCTACCTGCTTTTAAGATCTCTCTTCTCGTGCCAGTCTCTCCCACAAGGGGGAACATATTTTCAGCATTTCCCCTGTGAAGTCCCTTCAGGATATTTCAACAAGGTTACCCATCATTCTTCTAAATTCCAATGGATACGGGCCAATTTGTCAAACGTTTCCTCATAAGATAAACCCCTCATGTGGTAATTAGTCAAGTGATCCTCCTCTTAACTGCTTCTAATGCAATTCTGTCCTTCCTTAAATAAGGCAACCAAAACCATTCACAGTACTCTAAATGGTGTCTAGATCCTTCTAGAAATGGACCCAATTTTTTTTTTATTATTGATCTTATTAACCTGTCTCTGGGTTGTGTATCTAATGCACATCCCTCTACCTCATCTACAAAACATTTTTTCAAGGAATATGTGGCCTTCTTGTTCTTCCTGGAATGTGTACAACCTCAAACTCATCTATACTGAAGTTCATGTGTTAATTACAGCCTCATTTTACAAGATTATTAACGTCTTAGATATCCCAATTTAAACATGACAACCATGGATGCACATTAAGAATCGCCTTGGTCTTCTTATACTAGTGGCACTGGACATCATGCATTCCAAGAAAACAAGGTGTAGAGCTGGATGAACACAGCAGGCCAAGCAGCATCAGA
>NC_063340.1:7320083-7342623 GCF_021869965.1 Rhincodon typus | reverse complement strand
TCTGATGCTGCTTGGCCTGCTGTGTTCATCCAGCTCTACACCTTGTTACCTCAGATTCTCCAGCATCGGCACTTCCTACTATCTCTTACATTCCAAGAACTTAGTTTTTATGTCTCAATTGAAAGTCACCACCTCCATACAGCACTGGAATGTCAGCTGCGTTTATATGTTCAAGATTTCTGACTGAGAAATGAGAGCACTAGCAACTGAGCCAAGCTAATGTTTTGATACATGATAAAAATTAATGAAACCTATTTAATTTGGTATAACACTGTAAAATGAAGACTTGATGTAATGGGATTGGTCTGCTACAATTACAGACCATTTCTAATGTTTATTGGGATGGTAAATGTTTGAATGCTTTTGCGTTTGAGGCATAAGTTGGGTAAACATTTTCAAGAGCTTAAAATAAATAAAAAGCAACAACTTCACTTTCTATTATAAAATAACCTGCCAGAAAGAGCTGTCGTGGTTGACTCATTCAATATATTCATGAAGGCAACTGTCTGAGTTCCAATCAACAGTAGAGGTCTATGAGCACATTTAGGTAGCTAGATGATAAAATGATGCCTGTTAGTTCTATACATGGATTGAAAGAGAACAATGGAAATGTCAAATTAGCCGCTTATTTCAACAGTTTACAATTTTTTCACAAAGATTAACACATTTCATTGTTTGAAAATAAACTTGCCTCAAACATATATTAACAATTCTGTGCACTGATTTACAGAACACCTTGTAAATTCTCATCATCTGAAAACTGAACATTGCCAGTTCATTTCATATGGAATTGCCAGCTTAATATTTTTTAAATTAATTCAGATTTTTTTTTCTTATTCACTCATGGGATATGGGTGCTGCTGGCTGGCCTGCACTTATTACCCATCCCCAGTTGCCCTTGAGAATGTGGTGATGAGCTGCCTTTTTGAACCACAGCAGTTCATGTGCTGTAGGTTGACTCACAATGCCCTTACAGAGGAATTTCCAGGATTTTGACCCAATGACAGTGAAGGATCAGCTTCTGGATTATTAGGGCATTAAACATAACTCATATACCACCTTTCTTTCGACATTCTTCTTCTTAGGTTCTTGGCCTAAATGCAGGTCTGACTCACAGAGCCATGAGGTTGGGCAAGGAAGCAGGCCCCAAAATCAGCCCTTCAGGACCAGGGTGCAAACCCTAGACTGTTTGCATCAATCTGATCCACGTTAGCTGGAGTTATGAATAAAGATGATAGAGGCTCTAATTTACTTCCAACACTTGGCTGCCCAGGATTCTTTTCTGTTTTTTTATACCTGAAATTAGCACATGTTGGAAGGACTTACAAGTTGATGGATTGTTGGACAGGCTATCTGGAATTCAGAAGAGCAACAGGAAACGATTGAAAAATAAGATTGAGGGGTCTTGACAGGGTAGATGTGGAAAGATGTTTCCTCTTCTCGATCATAAAATATTTAAACAGAAGTTAGATAGATTTTTGAAATGTCAGGGAGTTAATGACTAAGCTGAGCTGCCATGGAGGGGGAACTAAGGTCTGGGACAGATTGGTCATGAAGCTACTGATTCGCGGGGAAGGTTCGAGGAGCTGAATGGTCTACTCCTGCATTTATTTCTTACGCTCTTGTGTGAGAATCTAAAATAGAGGTTGCTGTTTAAAAATAAGGGTCATTCATTTCATACAGAGCTAAATTTTTTTTCAGATGGTTCAGAGTCTTTGGGACTCTCTTCCTCAATAGGCAGTGGAAGCAGAGTCCTTGAATGCTTTGAAGGCAGTGGTAGCTAGATGGATTCTTGATAAAACAAGGGCGTGAAACATTATTGAGGGGAGGCAGAAACATGGAGTAATCAGATCAGTTATTCTGTTATTGAATGGCAGAGCAGGTTTGAGAGCACATTAGGCCTACTGTTCCTCTTAATTTGTATGTTTGTTCGTAACCTTTTTGGCTGCATTACGAACACACCTTCCTTGACCAAACTAACAGATTTCCATAGATAAACTTCCAATTTCATCAAAGGACATCAGGCATCAAGTGAAAGGATAAAAACAAAGGAGTGACTTCCACACCAAAGTGTCAACCAGGTGTTCAAGTCTATCTGCCTTTGAGTGCATTCTGGGTGTGTTTTCTTTTGCATATAGTGTAACTATATAAATTCCAACAAAGGTTTACTGTAAAACAATAGGAATTTGACCATAAATCAAAAGCAATTTGAAAAACTGTAAAATATGCCATTCAATAACATTTTAATCAACGTACACTGGTTGATATCCTTCCAACATATAAAAGCACAAATAGTAGGCAATCTCAATTTGTGAAATAGCACTGTGTACATTGACAACCTGTTTAATTGCTCATTGCAAGTTCTAAAATAGAATAATCCAGTTTATAAAAGATTGTTGTAAAGTTGCAAATACATTAGTGGTTTATACTCTTTGTAGCAACAATAATTTTCAAATTTACATGTAAATAAATCTGTGACTGAAGTCCAAGCCAGACTGCATTTAGTTCAAATGGTAATTGATACATGAAGCTTATTTCGATGTAAGTGCAGATTGTCATAATTGATTCCATACTCTAGGGAAATATTTAAAATGGGCAGAATTGTACAACATAAATGCAAAGACCATTGGGAGAAATCATTAATGCATAATTAAACAAACAGCAGTACAAAGAGAAAACAGCTGAATCTATCAGTTAAGACTTGTGTATTTTGGAGAATCATCAACAATATTTAACTGTATTATAGCTGAAGGTTTTTGTTATTGTGGATGGCTTTCATGGATCAAAGTAATCACCTAATCTTTAAAAATGTACTATTCCACAATACGTGATCCACTCAGCAATGGTATGCTCTGGTACATCAACACATTGCACCATCAGTATGACTTTTGAATTTAAGATGTAGGTTTACTAGTAAGTATACATTTGTTTATAAAAAGGAGACCTACTTAAAAATATGTGATGTTGCTGAGCGAGGTGGTGGCCAACATTGAAACAATGAAAGCAATGCCAACATAGATTCCTAAACTGCAGCTGTAGTTTGATGCAACTCTAGGCCTTGCTAAACTACTGTATAGAGCAGTAAAGAGTCAACTACATTGGTATGGGATCAATGAACCATTGTTGCATTTGTACAACAATCAGCTTCATGGTCACTTTTACCAATTCAAATCCTCAGTACTTCTGATACCACATTGATGCTAAAGGTGTTTGTGAGCATGTGTGTAAGTGTGTCTGTGTGCATGAAAATGAGCATGTTTGCGCAGGTCTCATGCTGTTTAAAGCTGTAGCGCTGTTACTATTGAAACTAAGAACAAATTATGAGCAAGTAAATAAAACAAGACCATGCAGTATAAATTGGTAGTCCACTCACCTCTGAATCACAAGGCTTTGGTCTCATATCAGCTTGAGTACAAATATCAAGGTTCACACCAAGTGCCATACTAAGGGACTGATTCATTGACAACCTTTTGAATTAGTTGTTAAATCAAGTGAAAAAAAGAGACCTGCTTTTTGAATGAGGTGCTAAAACAAGGCCCCACTGCATGTTTAGGTGAATGTAGAAGATTCCATGACACTATTTTGAAGAAGAGGGGACCTTTGTTTGATGTCCTGCTAATGTTTATCCCTCAATTATCATGACCAAAAAAACCCAGAATATTTGGCCATTATTACAATGTTGTTGTGATTGTTTGCTGAGAAATTAGCTGCCACGTTTCTTACAACACAACAGCGACTACACGTTTAAAAATTTTTTAATTGATTGTAAAGCACTTTGAAAACACAAATGTAACAAATATTACTTTCAGGACAAATTTGCAATTCTTCTCTCTGCAATCTTATAGGTTACTCATTCAGATAAAAGTCTGCATTTGTCCAGACAGTCTTATTTGCACGATATACCACAAACTGGTAGGGAATGAGTCTGAAGCATATTGGCTACCTCAGTCAGTGTTTAGTAGTACAAGTTGTAACTTCGCACCGTTTAGTGGGGATGGCCTACAAAGATAATCATTGACCACACTTGTTTTTGTCATCAAGTTTGAGCTCCAACCTGTTGCTAGTTAAAAGTGATTAGTGTACAATGAAGTTTTTTTTAAAATCAACTTGTTCAGACACATTATGACACAAATCTGGGGCAGGTATGACTTGAATCCAGGCCTTCTGGCTCATAAGTAGGGACACTACCACAGCACGACAAGAGCTCCTTGAAACATACAATGAATTGCACATTAACCAAGTGTGAGCATCTGCTTTAAATGCTCTAAATGGCAACTTTGTAATTGTCTATAATGACATATTTTTCTTATTCACAGGGTGACAGCAGCATCTGCAAGTATAGTGTTTGGTGCTCATTGCTAATTGTCCTTGGGAAGGCAGTCAACCACTCTGTTGTGTAGCTTGACTCAGAGGCCCAACCGGGTAAGGACAGCATTCATAGACAATAATCCTCTAGTTTCATGGTTACCATTACTGACACTTGCTTTTTTATTCTAGATTTATTTAACTTGATTTAAATTCTGCAGCTGATTATTAGGGAGCTTGAAAGGTAGATATGGAGAGGTCTTAAGGGGCAGACCTGGACAGGTGGGCATAATCTCAGAATAAGAGGTCACCCATTTCAGACAGTGATGAAGATTTTTTCTCTGAGGTTAGTCAATCTGTGGAATCCTTTACCACACAGAGGGCTGTCAAGGCTGGGCCACTGTGGAGATGGACAGATTTTTTTCTTAAATCAGGAAGGGAAATAAGGGTTATGGGAATGAGCAGGAAAGTGTACTTAGCACATCAGCTATGATCTTATTGCATGGCACATCAGACTCAATAGGTTGAATGGTCTCCTTCTGCTCCTACACCTTATGATCTGATCAAATCCCACCGACCATTTGTTTCTACTCTTTCTTAAATAAGGAGAGCAAAACTTTTACACAATACTCCAGATGTGGTCTCACCAACATGCTACAGAACTATAAAAAAAAGATTCCTACATTTATATTTCATTTTCCTTGCAATAAATCACAACACTCCATTTACCTTCCTAATCAATTACTGTACCTGTATACTCACTTATTGTGACTCATAACAGGACACCCTGATCGCTCTATACCCAAGTTCTGCAATCTCTATTTAAACAATCTGATTTTCTATTCTTCTTGCTGAAATAGATACATTCACTATTTTCTACATTATATTCTTTCTGCCAATTTTTTCCCCATTATGTCTATATTATTTTTCAGACTTCTTATATCCCCTTCACAACTTACCTTCCTACCTGTCTTTCTATCATCAGTAAATTTAGCAACCACACATAGTTTATGTTAACGACTTGGATGAAGAATGCTAGGAAAAACTGAGGTTCCAGCACTAATCTCTGTGATAGTCCATTCTTCATCTCTTGCAAATCCAAAAATTACCCATTTATGTTAACGGTATCCTGTTAGCTAGCCAATCCGCTACCCAAACTATTATGTAATCCCCTACATCGTTAGCCCTTAGTTTACATAGTAACCGTTAATATGGCATTTTGTCTAAATATCTTCTGAAAACTAAGCCTAATATATCCACAGGTTCCCCTTTATTCATATTGTTCATTACTTCCTCAAAAAAAAGCTAGCTGGACACAATTTCCCTTTCACAAAACCATGTTGACTCTGCCTGATTGCACTGAGATTTTCCATGTGCCCTGCTACATCCTCCTGAATAAAAGATTCTGGATTTTCCCCATTACTAATGTTAATCTAACTGGCCTCTAGTTTCCAACTTCCTGTCTCCCCTCCTTGAATAGAGGAGTCACACACATTGTTTTCCAATCTGATGAGATCTTTGCAGAATCTAGGGAATTTTGGCAAATTAAATGTAATGCATCTACTATTTCATCAGCCACTCCTGTTAAGATCCTCAAATGAAGTCCACTGAGACCTGGGAGCTTATCAGCTTTCAGTTCTCATAATTTTCTCAGTACCCTTTCCATAATGAACATAACTGCTTCAAGCCTACTTTTTGGACATGGGTCTGGAGGTCCCTGTGGATGGAAAGGCACAGAGGAAGGATGTCCATTCCCCGCAGGGCTGGCAGAGGAGGGAACATCACCAGCACTGCCTGCCTGGTCAGAGACTGCCATTTGGGTCAGTATGGTCTCAGCTATCTCTTCCAAGTGTTCAAGGATAATGGATATCCAAAGAACTGGGTCAGGAAATGCCTACAGGAACAGCATCAGAAAGATTCTACACTCCCCGACACTCTCATCACACTACCCTACATCAGGAACACGTCAGAACTCACCACAAGACTTCTACGACCACTGGGCATCAGAGTGGCTCACAAGCCCACATCAACCCTACGACAAGTGCTCACCCGAACTAAAGACCCACTCCCCGCCATGGACAGGACCAATGTCATCTACAAGATCCCCCGCAGAGACTGCGAGAAACACTACATCGGACAAACAGGAAGGAAACTAACAACAAGAGTAAACGAACACCAACTGGCTACAAAAAGACACGACCAATACTCACTCATCTCAATCCACATGGACAAGGAGACCCACGACTTCGACTGGGACAACACCAAGATCCTGGGACAAGCTAGGCAGAGACAAGCACGAGAATTCCTGGAAGCATGGCACTCCACGAAGCATGCTATTAATAAACACATTGAACTCGACCCCATATACGTTCCACTATGGAGGAAACCCGGAAGTGAGGCAATCCATCGCAACGGACCCCAGAGTTTAAAAACCAGGCGGGAAAACACACCGACGCTTCATCAGAGGCTGCACTGAGGATGTTATCAAGCACAGTAACGAAACGTCTGTGGAACAACAAACCAGCTCGGCGAGCCAACCAACCTCAACTAGTGGTATGTGTTGGTACCAACCACATGGGCAAAAAAAAAGAAATGAAGTCCTGAAACAGGAATTGAGAGAGTTTGGTAGTAGATTAAAGAAATTAGGAGGCAAAGAGGGGCCACTAAATATCTTCGGCAGATGTAATTAAGAAAAGCCCCATGGTATTTCATATGTAAACTCAGAACAGGATTACCACCAAAGAGTGGGGCCTCTAAGAGACCAAAAGGACAATCTATGCTTGGAACTAGAGGACATGGGTGAGGTCTTAAATGAATATTTTTTACCTGTATTCACAAAGGAAATTGTAGCTGGAGATTTCACTTGGGATGGTGAGGTTCTACAGCATGTTACGCTTAATAAGGAGGAGGTATTAGATGTTTCAGCAGGCGTAAAGGTGCATAAATACCCTGGGCCTGATGAGATGTATCCCAGGATGCTATGGGAGGCAAGAGAAGAGAATGCTGGGACCCTAGCAGAGATATGTACTATTTCATTGGCCACAAGTAAAGTGACAGATGACTGGAGAATAGCTCATGTGGTTCCTTCATGCAAGAAGGGCAGCAAGAAAAAGGCAGGTAATTACAGACCAGCTCCTCTGACCTCAGTGGTGTAGAAATTATTGGAAAAAATTCAGAGGGACAGCATTAACCAGCACTTGAAAGGGCACTGATTGATCAGGGATAGTCAGCAAGGATTTGCTGGAGGCAGATCCTGTCTAGCTAATTTAATAGAATTTTTTTGAAAAGTTGACAAAATATATTGATGAGACTAGTGTAGTTGATGTGGTTTACATGGACTTCAGTGAGGCCTTTGACAAGGTCCCACATAGAAGACTGGTCCAAAAGGTGAGAATCCATGAGATCCCAGGCAAGTTGGCAACTGGATCCAAAATTGAGATAACAAGGTGTAGAGCTGGATGAGCACAGCAGGCCAAGCAGCATTAGAGGAGCAGGGAAGCTGACATTTCCGGCCTAGACCCTTCTTCAAAAAAATTTTTTCTGATATTGATCAGCTGGCACATCAGGATTAGCAATGGCAGATAGAATCTAATCCCGATAAGGGTGAGGTGATGCATTTTGGGAGGTCGAAGAAGAGAAGGTCGTACATAGTGAATTGTAGGTCCATCAGGACCACTGAGAACAAAGAGACCTTGGTGTACATGTCCACAGGTCCTTGAAGGCATCAGAGCAGGTAGTCAGGGTGGTGAAGTAGGCATACAGAACACTTGCGTTCATTAGCCAGGGTGTAGAATATAGGAGCAAGGAAGTCTTGTTACAGCTTTGTAAAACATTGGTTAGGCCACTGATGGAGTACTGTGTGCTGTTCGAGTTGCCACACTATTGGAAGGATGTAATGGCACTGGAAAGAGTGCAGAGGAGATTCATTAGGATGTTGCCTGGGACGCAAAGTCTCAGTTATGAGACGAGACTGCATAGACTGGGTTGTTTTCCCCGGAGCAGAGCAGGCTGAGGGGAGGATCATGTTGAGGTATACAAAATTATGAGAGGCATAGACAGGGTAGATCATGAGAATCTTTTCCCCATGGCAGATGGGTCTAAGACCAAAGGGCATAAGTTGAAGGTGAGGAGTAAGCACTTTAAAGTGGATCTGAGGAAAGTTTTTGTTCACCCAGAGGGTGGTGGAAAACTGGAATTCACTGACAGAGTGGGTGGTGTGGGTAAGTATACTTGCAATATTTAAGAAGAATCTGGAGGAGCACTAAAATGGCAGGAGATTGTAGACTACAGAACAAATGCTGCTAGATGCTGCCAGACCTGCTAGCAACTTCTGTTTCTGTACCACTTCAGTGAACCTTTGTGGCACCATCTCCAAAGCAAACACGTCCTTTCTTAAATGCAGAGAGAAAAACTGCACACAGTATTCCAGGCGCAGTCTCACCGAAGCCTTGCAAGACCCTAGCAAGACTTCTGTATTTGTATACTCCCAATTCACGGTCTTCCTAATCACTTGATGTATCCACACGATAAGTTTGAACAGAATCTTATAGGAGTCGTGGGCTATGATGAGATGTGAGGCAGAATATAGTGACAAGGGTGGCAAGTCCCATCTCAGCATTGAGAATACTCACTCCATCTTTTATACTTTTGAAAAGGGGCATGGCGTGATTTTTACCAGGAAGTGGCAGGTTGCCAGTACTCATTATTGCTTGTTAAATGCCTTGTTAATACTGCAACTCACTTCATCAATATCCAAACTCCTAGCTAATCAAATTCACCAAACAAGCTGACATCAGCCAAACTTGATAAGGAGACTAGAACATGTACCTGGCAGATTCGGCTCACCACTTGTTCTGAATCACCTCAATGTTGCCTGGGTCTGGGTGGGAAGGGCAAGTAGTAATAGACACATGTAGAGGGGTTGGGTGGGGCATTGTGGAAGTGTGAATCCTACGGGGTTGATAGGATGGTCTACCAGGGAGGGAATATGGATATCTGGGGGCTCACCAGCATGGTCAATTTGAGGCTGGGGGCCCATGAGGGGCAGTGCTCACTGTTGCCTTTCATAATGCAGGAAACCCAAAGCATGCAATTGGAAGCAAGTGGCTATGACCACACTCCAAGTGGGCAGGGTAGATCATGAGAATCCACACATTGCTCCAATACCTTCTGAAGTGGTAGAACATGGGTCATGAGTCCTAAAAGGTCAAGTACAAAGTCTTGTAAGGTGCAATCTCACTGACCCCTTCTGAACATGGCACCTCCCTGGCACAGCCACAATTGGACAACTCTTTGGCAGAGAAGCCGTTGTGCACAGAAGAACTGAAGCATTAGAAATTGTTGTCCAGGACGGCTAAAGGTGCCAGCAGCACGAAAAGCCACCTGTACATACTGTTTTCTCTGATTTTAGCTGATGTCAGCAGTTCTGTGTGCAAAGCTCAAATCACGCAGCTTCCTATTTGGCCATGAACTGCTGCCCACTGGCATGACAATGCACTGTGCACTTACACAGAGAGACTCTGAAGCAGATGCATGGAAGTTACAGTTAACAGCATTTCCATACAAAACACAAGAAACATGATAGCCTTCTTCACCCATGCCACCAAAGTGCCCTCAATACATTTTCTTTATTATCTCCCTCCCATTACATCCAAATGCACTTCCTGACTCTACAGCTGAGGTGGAGCAAGTCTGTTCTGATGCAGAGGCCTCAAGCTTTGGCAAAGTGACACCAGGAGTGCTCATGTCTTGTGACTGTGATCAGTGTCTGTCAGAGTGAAATAAATGAAAAATATTTCATTTGGAAGGAAGGAAATAATTAGAAAGGAATGAGCCTAAAAAGAAGGACATAAACAGTTGAGTGGTTTAAGGCATTAAATAAAAAGAGAAGAGACAAGTTGCAAGGAAGCAAATAAATGAATAGTCACAGAGTGGCAGGTCAAAATAATGAGACAAATGAATGGAGTCAAGGCAGGAAAGAAAGAAATAAAATAATTACAGGGCAAAGGAAAGGGTTGGAAGCAAAAAGCACAGATGGGCAAAGATTGTATACCAATGAGACCATAAAAACTACATTAAGGGGCAATCAACTGTAAATAAATAAAAGTAACATGAATGGTGGAGTGTTACAGATTTTAAGTCCACCTTCAGTATTCATTCAGAGATATTGGTACAGGTCATTTCCATGAATGATTCCTCTGTCTTATCTGTAAGATTGTATCACAATTTAAGCGTTAATAGCATAACTTCATCCTCTTGTGAACTGAACTGTGTACCATATGTTTTACATATGTGCTCAGGTGCACTTCTTTCGTAGGTGGACTGACAGCAGCGATGTCCACTCCCCACAAAAGAATTAAAATATTGTCAATAGGTTGCACATGGCACCCATTTCTCAAATTAGTTATGATTAATTTCACATAATTTCAGGGTGGTTTTTAAAACAGATTTTTCACATTAATGTAGGTGATATTACCAAAATCCAAGGCCACGAAACTGCTTAAATGAGTGCCAAGGCAAAATCATCTATTCAATAATGTGGATGACAAACAGTGCATCATCCAGTGTTTTTGAGGATATTTGCATGACATATATTAAAAGTCTTAGGGATTATCTTCTTGGGTATAGGTTTTCATTGCTGCTGTGCTATCAGTACATGCCTGTTAGAAGGTCTAGTTTAAGCATGCAATTGTGGTTCTAAGTGTTAAGTACCTGAAAAATTTGAATTTGCCAGGATGTGCTAGAATAGAAACGGTAGGTTTAATTCTCAGGCACTGAATAGATGCGACTTTCATGGAACAGCAAATGTGGGCTTCACTTATTGTCTTTCCCTGAAGGTGTAGAGTGCGCTGGCTAATAAAGTGGCAGGTTTCCTCTCACTCTGGTACTACTCTGACTGGTTTTGGTTCCTTCTCCTACAGACCAAGAAGGATTCCTAAGCAAAATGTTGATGCACAAGCACTCCCATTCTGCTATAGCGTCTTGGTGTCATTGAGACTTGGAACTTCATCACTGCTTTTGCACTGTCGCTGAGTCAAAATCCTGAACTTCCTCCCTAACACCACTGTGTGCCCTACAACCTGAGGACTGCAATGATTCAAGAACACCACCTTCTCCACGGCAGTTAGGGAGGGGCAATAAAAATAAATACGGCTAGCCAGTGGGACCATATCTCATGGATTAATTTAAAAAAAAAGAGATTCAATCAGAGTGACCTCCTATAACTGACTGCATGTCCCAGCTTGTCTGCATCTGGGATGTGGTTTGTCCCATATCTGGATCATCGATCTCTGGACATGTACACTGCACATTACATTCTCTGCCCAGGTTGGCAGCAACCCTTTCCATCCTATTTTGTAGCTCTGGCAGCAGTCAGAAGAACAGTGTGAGCCTGTGAGCTAACTTGTAGCTGGAGAATTTAAATGGACAAATTCACAGGTGGACACATACAAGGAGGACAGGAATTTTGACATTCAGGTTCTAGGGAATGAGGAACCAAAATATCAACCATCAGATGAGAAAAGAGACACATTGATAAGATCGTCAGTGACTGAACAGAGAGAGAGGATTAAACATGTATATTCTAATTTACTAGGCTGAATTAAATAATGGTGACCTCTAGAGGGCAGCCTTACTTCATTTTCCTCCAAGAAAGGTTTCAAGAATTATATTCTTATTAAACAAGCAATTTTGACACGAGAGACAATTACCCTAACCTATGTCCAAATAACACTAGGAAATTATCAAATGACTATGAAATACACAGTTTAATACATCCAAGTGGGTTTTGTTTAAACTAATATTATTTTGGAATTGCAGAGACTGAACATGCTATTGGGATGGATGTCTCAAAATATGCTGTAAAAGAAAACAACATTGTAACAGGTGTGTTTTAATGTAGGGAAAAGTTTTCATGCATAAAGACACAATTCATACTATTGGAGGGCAAGCTTCAAAGATTTCCCCAGGATTGCAAAACTTTCTAAAATACAAAGGGTTCCTATCAAATGCGTCCCTAACAATATCTCTTAATATTTTCCACTATACCCATATGAATGTTATTTCACTAGTACCTTCCTCCATTCACTATACTACAGAAGTAGCTAGATTCTTAACTAACAATTAAGGTCAAAGGTTATTGGGTATAGGTGGGAATGTGGGAGTTGAGGCCATAGTCAGATCAGCTATCACCTTATTGAATGGCTAGGGGACTGGAAGGCCTACTTTTGGTTCAAATTTCCATGCTGATATAAAATCACTAGCTGCAACATACCCATTGAAAACCTGCTATATTATCTGTCCAAATAACAATATGCAACGCGTTTTTAAAAATCAAGATGAGAAATAAACGATCAAAAAGCACATCAAAACATAACAAAAGCATTTGGTCGACAAACAGCAAACACACTTTTGTCTCCGGTTGTAATATTTTCACTTATAAAACATAACCATCAAATATTGAAAAGTGAAAATTACAGTAGCTTGCACCAACTGAAATCGTGCAGGGATTTTGAAAGTTCCTGAAAGCGTGCGTTTTCTACTTGTGCAAAACAAAGCCAAAAATTCCAGCAAAGGGTTTTAAGTTACCAGTTCAGATCAGGTCTACAATGCCACATATTCATTATCAACTCAAACATTAATTCATGAATTCTACCTTAAACTGCAGGTTCTCTTTTTAGGTAAAGGTAAAGTCCCCATAGTCCTTTTGGCCTGTAGGGCTGCTCTCTCATTACAGAGAGACAACTGGTAGTGGTTTAACCTAAGAGTCACCACACCTCAGGCAAGGGAAAAAATTGAGGAGGTGAGTCCTTCATGGTAACTTCAGCCAGCACAGGAATTGAACACATACTGTTGCCATCACTCTGCATCACAAACCAGCCATCTAGCCAACTGAGCTAACCAAACATTCCCTGAGTTCTGAGGAAGGGTTATCGGACCTGAAACGCTAACTCTGGTTTTTTTTCTTCACAGATGCTGCCAGACCTGCTGAGCTTTTCCTGCAACTCCTGTTTTTATTCCCTGCAGTTTACACATTTGCAGAACACATTCAGTGTGCTAACCTCCCACTTCAAATGCCTAGTGAAGATCAGCCCGGTTCTCTTGTTGGAACTGAAATTAATTAGCAGCCATATTAATTTATTTCGCACTTGTCAACTACTGGAACTCCAAGCCTCCCTGCACAGTGTACTGGGTTGCATGGACCATAAAAATATTGAAATAGCATAAATAGTATTATGTTTAATACATAAAACACTAAAGATCATACTTCTTTCTGGACTTGAATACTATAATGTATCAATATATTTTACAATCAAGCATAAAGAATCAGTCATCTTACTTGGAACCACGTAGAAAAGGGATTAAAAGAATAAAGGGATTTGCAAGTGATAATGTAAGATATGTCCACACCCTTGTACCTTCATTAGTAAATGCAGAATATGCACTTGTTGAAAAGATTCTACATTGGTGCCTTTGTCAGCTGCTTAACAAATATTGGAATGCTATCCTATCTGTTTAGCGATGCAAACTTGGGTCAATGTTGAAGTCTTCCTGAGCATTTTTCATTTTCACTCAATTGACAAATTAATCTGAAGATTTATTAATCTTACTCCTCCACTAAACCTGAAACAAATTCTAATTGGGAAAACTCTCACGATAGATTTCAAACATCCTCAATCATTTGTGTGCCTTGCTACACACAAAATGTAGTGTTTTCGACCTACGATCTGTTGGGATTGTAAACTCCCAGAAATTATGCAGTATTTGATAGGCTCTGTACCAATATTACTAATTTCCCACTGTCCTGTTACCACCAAAAAACTTTTTTGGAATTATCAGTTAGGTTAATTTCCATCTCATTTGAGACAGATTATTCAATGAAGAATTACCCACATAATAGAATAGGCCAATCTAATTAGAACTCATTGGTCATGTCCAGAAACAAAAATGGTGCTAATATGGTTATCTGTCATCAACAAAGTATGGTTTTCTCTTTGAGACCTGGTAAAGAAACCATCAATGTAATGTGTACACTGTATTGCTCATTTATTCACCGTTCACTGGTGATAGATTGAAATTGGGTAGCTTTTTTTTAATTCACCCAGTATACTAATGCTATTGTGAGTTGTAGCATAACACTAGGACAGATATGATTAAAGATACTTGTAAGCCATCCTGATCGTTACCTTGACGCGGTGAAGGCTTGTGTGCTCAAAGATCCCTTAAGCTGTGCCTTTGGGAGCTCCTTATTCCTGAAGGGGGCAGCTATGGGACAATGGGAGATGCCGGAAAAAGCAAAGTCCAAAAACTTTGGCAGGGGCAAAACAGGCAAGGGGAGGCTGCATGCCTCACCAGCTGTGAAGATGGAACGCAACTGCACTGGTAAGGTGGTCTCGGTCTTTGTGGCTTGATATGGTAATGAAATTGGATCACCAAACCATCGTGATCATGTGGATGATGATGATACTGAATGATCTCACATTAAATAAAGTTAAGTGCAGGCTTCTGCTAGAGACCAGGTGTCGAGTCTTGTGGTGATGGAGAATTGATGACAGGAAGATGCTAGGAACCTGGGAGACCTTGGTCAACAACAGGGTCAAAATAATTCCCTCTTCACTAGTTGATGCAGTGACTTAGTAACAATACATTCTGTATTTATATTGATATATGGAGTCTTCTGTCGTAATCTAACAGGATCTGAAGGAAGAGAGATAACAAGGTGTAGAGCTGGATGAACACAGCAGGCCAAGCAGCATCAGAGGAGCCAGGAAGGCTGACGTTTCGGGCCTAGACCCTTCTTCAGAAATGGCCTGCTGTGTTCATCCAGCTCTACACCTTGTTACGTCAGATTCTCCAGCATCTGCAGTTCCTACTATCTCTAGGATCTGAAGGGATGTCTGAGACCTAGTGGAACAAAGAAACAGTTGCCACCATCCAAGGCAATCACGGAAGATATAACACTTGCCCGTTTATTTCCTCCTTCCTAACTATCCAAGGCCCCAGACAGACCTTCCAGGTGAAGCAGCAAATTACCTGCACTTCACTCAATCTAGTTTTCTGTATTCAAAGCTCACAATGTGGTCTCTTCAACATTGGGGAGATGAAGCACAGAATGGGCGACCACTTTGCAGAACACCTACATTCTATCCACAGAAATGACCAAGCTTCCGGTTGCCTGTCACTTTAACACACCATTGTGTTCCCTGGCCAACATCTCTGTCTCGGGCTTGCTGCAATGTTCCAGTGACTTCTGGACTCAATGTTGAGTTAAACAATTTTAGGGCTTGAGCACTTTCTCTTTGCCTCAACCCAAACGCACTTGTCATTACATGTGCTGCTTACCACAAACAACCTATTGCTAGCCACTAATGGGTCCCATTAGCAGCTAATTCATTCTCCCAGGCTGACCTTTACCAATTCCTTTTGGTGACCATCTGTTTTCTCTTTCTAAATAAAAACAGGAAGAACTGCGGATGCTGCAAATCAGGAACAAAAACAAAGCTTTTTCCTCAGAACTGAGGAAGGGTCACCGGACCCAAAATGTTAACTCTTTTTTTCCTTCACAAATGCTGCCAGACCCGCTGGGCTTTTCCAACAACTTTGTTTTTGTTTTCTCTTTCTCCGAGCTCCATCTCCACCTACCATTTACTCCTCCCCCCTACCCTCACCCCATCTTCACCATATATTCCAATCTTTTCCTAGCTACAATCAATTCTGAAAAAGAGTCACTGGACACAGAAGGTTAACTGTATTTCTCTCTTCACAGATGCTGTCAGACCTGCAATTTCTGATTTTCTAACAGTTAATCAATACTTTATCAAGGGTTAATTAGGTGAGAAGTGGTTGTATAAATATGGGGAGCTAATAATTAGTGGAGGAAGTGTTTTATGCAGTATAGCTAACTGAAATAATGCTCTCATGAAAAGTGTGTGGACTTGGACTTTATCCAAAGCTACTAGGTTTAGTTATAAACCAAACAAATGGATAACATCATCTTCATTTTATTAGAACGATGTCTCTCTCCTTAAGGATGACAATGCCATTTGTCAAATGAAGTAAAGAACATTCTGAACAACTCAAACATGAATCCACAGTGGCAGCCAATAGTGTCCAGACAATACCCCACTACCCTGGTTTAGAATCCATGGGCCTATCAGCATCAATGGAAAAGCTGCACATGCCATCAAACTGTGCTAGTGAGCATGTGAACAGAGGATTCAGCGAATGAACATGTTGCTGGAAAATACATGTAGGAAGGACAGCCAATTTCTGAGATATTGGCACTGTTTTTTGAGACAGATGGCACCTGTATATGATGGTCAAGTTGCATCTTGGGAGGACTACGGCTAACATCCTCACAGTGAGATTTGCTAGTACTACTGGGCAAGGTTTAACTCAATTAGCAGGTGAATGGGAATCTGAACAGGGGCTTAGATTGAAGGGAAGAAAAACTGGTTGCAGGAAGTAGAAATGTAGCAAGCAACGTTCAAAGGTAGACAAAAAGGAGGCAAGCATCGAATAAGACCAGAATGTCGAATAATGCTAAAAAAGACAAAGTTAAACACAATCTAGATGAAGGCAGTATTCATTACAAGATTGATGATTTGAAAGCACAAATAGAGGCAAATGGGTATGACTTTAATTATCACTATGGAGAACTAGCAGAGTTGGTAACAGGGAGCCAGTGGATGTGGTTTAATTTGAGAAGCCTTTTGATAAAGGCCCTACATGAAAAATTAACCTATAAAGTAACGTTCATGGGATTAGGGGCAGTGTAGTGACATGGGCAGGGAATTGGTTGGCAGACAAAAAGCAGAGTTGGATTAAATGGGTCTTTTTCTGAATGGTGTGTCGTGACTAGAGCTTGGACTTCAGCTATTCACATTATGTCTTAATGATTTAGATGATAGAATTAAGTTTGATCTATTCAAGTTTGCTAACATCACAAAGCTAGGTGGGAGGGTGAACTATAAGGAGGATGCATAGATGTTTCAGTGTGATTTGGACAAGTTGAGTCGGCAAACGCACGACAATGCAACATAATGTGGATAAATATGAGGTTCTCTCACTTTGGTAGCAAAAGCAGGAAGACAGATTATTATCTGAATGGTGACAGATTGGGAAAAGGGGAGATGCAATAAGACCTGAACGTCCTTGCACAGCAGGTGGTGAAGAAGGCAAATGTTATGTTGGCCTGTCACAGTGACAGGATTCGAGTACAGGATCAGGGATATCTTTGTGCAATTGTACAGGGCCTCGGTGAGAACACATTCAGGAGTACTGTGTGCAGTTTTAGTGTCTCTACCCGAGGAAGGATGTTCTGGCAATGAAGAGAGACCTGGATCAGTTAGGAGCACCTGGAGTTTAAAAGTTTGGGGGGTGGATGCGGTTGGCGGAGGAGGTTCTCATAGAAACCATTAAAATTATAAAGGAATTGACAGGATAAATGCAGATGTTCCCAAAGTCTGGGGAGTCCAGAACGAGGGCTCTCAATTTAAGGACACAGGGTAGGCCATTTAGGACTGAAATGAGGAGAAATTTCTTCACTCAGAGAATGGTGAGCCTGTGGAATTCTCTGTGGAAGAGTGCAAGGCAAAATAGTGAAAGTTTTTAAGAAAGAGTTGGATATAGTTCTTAGGGCTAAAAAGGGTTTGAACAGTATGGGGAGAAAGTGGAAACAGTGTACTGAGTTGGATGACCAGCCATGATCATACTGAATGGCTCAAAGGGCCAAATGGTCTACTCCAGTTCCTATTTTCTGTGTTTCGAAATACTGAATGCCACTCCTCCCATCAAAATGGCTCTGTTCTGTGACTACAGATATTGAAACACATCTATTACAGGGAGTTATTATAATCATTTTACAGCAACTCACAGTTCTGATTACAATTTACATAGATGATTTAGATTTGGGACCAAGTGTAGTGTGTCAAAGTTCGCAGATGATGTTAAAATGAGTGGTACAGCGAAGTTTGCAGAGGACACAAAGTCTACAGAGGGCTATCGATAGGTTAAGTGAGTGGGCAAGGGTCTGGCAATGGAGTACAATGTTGGTAAATGTGAAGTCATCCATTTTGGTAGGAATAACAGCAAAATGAACTATTATTTAAATGGTGAAAAATTACAGCATGCTGTGCAGAGTGCAGAGTGACCTGGATGTCCTTGTGCATGAAACACAAAAAGTTGGTTTGCAGGTGCAGCAGGCAATTAAAAAGGCAAATGGAATATTGTCCTTCATTGTTAGAGGGATGGAGTTTAAAAATAGGGAGGTTATGCTGCAGGTGTATAGGGTGCTGGTGAGCCACACCTACAGAACTGCGTCCAGTTTTGGTCTCCTTACCTGAGAAAGGATGTACAGGCACTGGAACGGGTACAGAGGAGATTCACTAGATTGATTCCAGAATTCAGAGGGTTGGTTTATGAGGAGAGATTGAGTAGACTGGGACTATACTCACTGGAATTCAGAAGAATGGAGGGGTGTTGTCTTATAGAAAAATATAAAATTAAATAGGGAATAGATAAGATAGAAGCAGGGAGGTTGTTTTCACTGGCAGGTGAAACTAGAACTAGGGAGCACAGCCTCAAAATAAGGGGGAACAGATTTAGGACTGAGTTGAGGAGGAACTTCTTCACCCAAAAAGTTGTGAATCTATGGAATTCCCTGCCCAGAGAAGAAGTTCAGGCTACCTTGTTGAATGTTTTTAAGGCAAAGGTAGATGGAATTTTGAACAGTAAAGGAATTAAGGGTTATGATGAGCGGGCGGGTAAGTGGAGCTGAGTCCACGAAAAGATCAGCCATGATCTTACTGAATGATGGAGCAGGCTTGATGGACCAGATGGCTTAATCCTGCTTCTATTTCTTATGTTCTTATGATATTAGTTGGAAGGTCAGAGAATCTCAAGGAAGACTGCTAGCCATCAATAAGAACCAAGCCTATTCACTGTAGATGTTGAACCTACATACAAGTATTAAAAACCAACATCAGTAATATGATGTCACTATTCTTCCACAAAAATTCTGATGCCTAGTCACAAGGGGTATAGCCTTTAGCTAGAATAGGCTTTCAAATCATTGCTGCCTGCTGTTTTTCTACATACCTCAGTTTGCAAAGAAACTGCACCATAAGGCAGACTGTAGACAGCAACAATATTTACTGACTCAGAAGGAAACACCGAGAATTAAAAATATTTTCAGTTAAGTGGCAGAACACAGCTAAAGCAGATGGACTTGTTCTCATGTCAATAAACCACCAATCTCTTTGCTTGCGGCCTTGGAAAAGGAACTCTGGAACGATCAGCATTTCTCACCTTCATGTACCTTGCAGCAAAAGAACTGTCAACATATTGCACAGTATCAGAGATCCCACATTTTCAGAATTGTGTCCCTCATTCCTTCTGCTTTGACAAAAAAAAACTGATAGAGCTACTTTTATAATCATATATAAAACTCCTAGATTATTAACTGAGTAATTGTAACATTTGAATGTATTATTTACAGATTTCTTGTTACAAACCCTATTGCCAAGTTGTAACTGCCTGTAGGTTGCATTATAGATAATAGCACCTAATCTTTCAATATAATAATGTTAAATGCAAAAGGCAATGCAGGTCATAAACTGCAGCATGAAAAGCAATGAATTCATACCTTCATAGGAGCTAACTGTATAGGAGTTATACAGGATGGGTCAACCACAGGTTTTGGTCTATTTGCTGTATCTGCAAGCAAACTCTGCCATTGCTGAGGAAGTCCTGTAAACTTCTGCTCATGATGGTCAAATCCAGTATGAACCCGATGTTCAAAGTTAGAAGGTGCAGAGATTTCAAGACGTTTCTTCTTCTTTCCAAACATACTGGAAAATTCTAACAGACCTGCAACAATGAGAGAACAAGACACACTGAAGAGTTTGCCAATCTTAACAACATGATAAAAAGGGGAAAACAAAAGTCACCTGTATCACTGCAAGTGCAACACAAGAGAATCGTTGGTGGGGGGATTTTTTTAATACACTAAATTCTATAATGGTACTATCCAAACTTACACAATTCTCCAGCCTCATTTTCAAGCCCTGCATCCAAACTTACAAAATGTATAAATTACGAATACACAGATAAAATGTCCATTATGATATTAAAGCACACCCTGTTTAGCAGGTTGATGGAGAAGAAATATTAACTGAGGCAACTTTAAAATAAATTATTTTAAGAAATGAATGCTACTTTGATAAGCTTCATGCTATTTTTTTTCTCTGTGGAAGACTGCAAGGTCAAAATAGTGAAAGTTTTCAATTTCTATGCACCAATTATGTTACTTGCTTGAGAACTGTTAAGAATTTGGGTGCAGAAGGTGAGTCACATCTAAAGTGTCCTTGAAATTGTATTGATTAAATTCCAATTCAAATTAGCACCAAAACAGATCACATGAAATTTTGCATGAACCAGTACAATACAACAATGAAATAGAGCATAATGCTATATAATTTTGCTTTCTATTAAGACATATTCTTTTAAGATTTTGAGAGCAGTAATCTGGTAGAGTTTTATTACTATAACTGGGACCTGAGTTAATCAAAGAAAAGCATTTTTACTAAGTGTGCCTGGGAGCAACCCAATTTGAAACTACTGAAAATGTCCTAGTGTTAACTACTCTGAACCATTCAATTGTTTAATGAGTATACAATGGTCAGGTTTAGTAAATACTTTTGTGTTGAAAATTATTTCTTAAAAAAATCTTTATTTGGATCTATGCACCTAAGAAAATCATGCCAATTTGAGGAACCTTCCCAAATTCATTTCATGCTGATTTTTTTTTAAATCCTCTACAGTGGGAGGAGGAAAGATAACAGAGGGATTAATAATGAGATAAGCAAGTCTCAACAACTTGAAAGTCTAGCTGAAAAGTTATGTTTTAAGTTTTTTTATTCAAAGGGTGGCAAGCGAAGTACAGGAGTATAGCAGGAGGTTTCTAAAGAGTGTGGTCAATAAAAATTTTGTTAGGCATACTGGGACGACTGAAATATGCAGTGAGGTTTGTCAGGAGGTGGACTCAAGGGTGCAAGAGCAAGTGAGAGCTATGGAGTTTGCAGAAACAAGGTGTGACAACAATTTAAAAGTTTATTGCAAGAATGTTCAACTCAAAGCATTGAAGCTAACATAGGGCAGAGAAGAAAGGAATTATTTGAATTAGTTGGGAGATCATGGAAGACTGAGCACAAGACTCCTGAGTTGGGGCAAATAGTGCCCCAGGGGATTTAAAACACAACATTAATTAGAGTTTTAACAGCAGTTGGAGAGAGATTTGGGTGAGGGTGTTCATTAAGGAGGTAAACTTAGAGGTGGGCAATGTTTTTACAGGTGGATGTAATCAGCCTTGGATAAAATGAATGCTAAATCATGGCTTGGGTCAAACAGAACACCGAAGTGTCACTCTATATGATTCAAATCCAGCAAATGGGCAGACAAGGGTTGGGATAAATGTTAAAAGTGCACTGTTTATGTTGATGGCTGAAAACAATGCAGTCAGTTTTCCTAATGTCTAATTGATGAATATTTTTGACTCATCCATATCTTAATGCCAGACAGATATGTAGAGTTGTGAAAAGTGAAAATAGAAGAGTGTGCCATCAACATAACATATGGAACCTGACCCCATAAAACAGAAGCATAGAAACATCAAAACAGTAGCCAAATAGAATTATACATCATCTATAAATTATAAACATACTTAATTCACCAATGATGATTCATTGGTATCTTGCACATACAGTTCCTGAAAAGTCAAGACTTGTGATATTTTGCAGAACTTCTTTATATAAAATAAATTGCCATTTTCAAAGGAAAAGAAGGGCTTGCACTTACATATTTTTTATGTCTCAAAGGGCTTTAAAACCAATAAAGTACATTGAAATGTAGTCACTCCTGCAATTTAGGAATATAATTACAATGGAATACCTTTCTCACATAAACTGAAGGGTAAGATTAGCAAACAATGCAGCATGAGTATATGGTGCAGACAGATGATTTGCAGTTAGTAATTCCATCACAGCTTATCAATTTCTATTTATCCACAGTAAAAATAAATCTGAAGAATTTATGAAGGAAAAATAATGTTCCAGTCAGTCAGTCCTTCCTGTCATAATAATCAATTAATCATTAGCAGTAAATAAAGCGTATTTTCCATGCTCAAATTTTATATCCGCTGTACCCGGTGTGGCTTCCTCTACATCGGGGAAACCAAGCG
>NC_063340.1:7207631-7305083 GCF_021869965.1 Rhincodon typus | reverse complement strand
AATGTGGATTTCACAAGTTTCAAAATCTCCCCTCCCCCTACCGCATCCCAAAACCAGTCCAGCTCGTCCCTGCCTCCCTAACCTGTTCTTCCTCCCACCTATCCCCTCCTCCCACCTCAAGCCGCACCTCCATCTCCTACCGACCAACCTCATCCCGCCCCCTTGACCTGTCCGTCCTCCCTGGACTGACCTATCCCCTTCCTAACTCCCTACCTACACTCACCTTTCCTGGCCCCATCCCCGCCTCTTCGACCTGTTTGTTTCCTCTCCACCTATCCTCTCCTCTATCCCTCTTCTATCCGCCTCCCACTCTCTCCCTATTTATTTCAAAACCCCCTTCCCCTCCCCCTTTTCTGATGAAGGGTCTAGGCCCGAAACGTAAGCCTCTCTGCTCCTATGATGCTGCTTGGCCTGCTGTGTTCATCCAGCCCTGCACCTTGTTGTCTCGGATTCTCCAGCATCTGCAGTTCCTACTATCTCTGATTCAATTGAATACTTGTTGACTGTAAAGACTGTGTCTTTTTGTTTTACTTTTTTTTAAAATTGTGGACTGATATGAGAAAAGAAACATTTTAAAAACTAGAGATTGCAGGGATTGTGGCATGGTTTGAGAGCAAATAACTTGATACTCATTGTGAACCCTCTTTGTGGGGATGGAAATGATTGCAGATGAACTGGAGCCAAAGGGTTATGTACAAACTGAGCTTCAGTTGGCAACAAATGGTGGATTGGTTCATGGACTAGTTATCAACGACAAAGGTCTATTGCCTGCCAACAAACATGTGATTGGGTCTTAGGTAGCTGAACAGTTTGTGTTTCTGAGCAAGATACAGCGAAGCTATTCAGACCATCAGCTCAGGAACTTTCTGTTTGCTGCAGAAAAAAAACTACTTTAAGTCTGAAGCAAAACCAGTTTAACTTTTGTTTAGTGGTTGCCACATGCTGTGACTTTTAGTCACTAAGTCATTGACCTTTTACCAATAACCCTACGTTGTTTACAAACCAGTAAGAGCATTCAGGAAAAGGAAGATCAGGAAAAGGAAGATCAAGAAGCAGCATTCTGAACAGCACAAGAACCAGCTCAACAGGTCCTGTGAAAAACAACCTTTGAACTGTTTTCGCAGTGCTCCCTTTGTCTATTTCCTCAACATTTTATTTTTCCCGACTACTTATATGTTCAAAGGGGAGTTTTTAAAGGGATTAGAGTTTTAAGTATTAGAGTTACATGTTCTCAGTTCACAACTGATTACCTGTAGCTAGTGTCTATTTACTGGTAATAACTAAAAGTTTTTGTTGAGTATACATACCTGGTCTATGCTTTCTATCAACCAAAAGAAGATAGGCAAACTGGGGAATCTGTGAGTACATTTTGAAATCTGTATCTTCTCTGACAATTCCAGGAGTAGCAGGGCTTGATTTTCAGCCCACTGCCCCAGCGAGTCAATGACATCACATACTCCATAGGTTGCAGGTTGGGCACTTGTCTGTCACAGTACATGTGATCCTTCACTAAGATTCTGACCTAGAAATCTTTGTGTCTAAGACAGTGCCGTAAGTGGCGACTTGTAAATTTTTCACTGTACTCATGTGAGTACGTGACAATAAACATAATTTAAAAAAAAACTCACAATACTTGAAGGCTAGCTCTCTCTTTTCAAAATATGAACAGCAGTGCGATTTATGTACAATTGCAGAAATCCTTCGCTGCTCAATATAAAAACTATATGGTTAATGCATACTCATTAGAAGAAAAGGTAGTTGACTGATGCAATGAAATTCTTTCCTGACGCAGTAGCAAGCTGTGCAGAAATATAATGATTAGTTCAAGAAATGGAAACAGTATTTGTACAGCAAATTGTGAGGAAATGGAAGTGTAACTGTAAATCACCATGGTTTCCCACAATAAGATTACTGTTCCAACTAATCATGGCAAATTCTAAATTAACACATCATACTAAACACCTCTGAGAAACATACACAACTTCAAAAACTGTCTGCAAGAAGTGAGTGCAGCTGCATGACTCCAGTACTGCTAAAGTAATATTTTACAACGTGCCGATCAGATGGTGAATGCTATCTTTGTTTACAATTTTGAAGTGCTTCTGCACAAAAAGGGATCTCAAAACCACTTAAAACCAGACATGAAACTAGGAAGGTGGAAGCACTTAGTGAATGCGAAATATTTCTGTCTAGTTCCAATTCAATTGCCTTCAAGAATTATTAGCGGGGCTCCAGCAAGTATTATGGAGAACCAAAGGAAGCAGTGAGAGGTAATTGATCTCCTACAGCAGTGCTCATGTAAAATAAATTCTCTTCTTATTACTGTCACTGCCACATTCCCATTCTTTTTATTATTTTCATCTCCCGCTTCATCATTTAGATTGTACACCATCTTAGTCTACCTTCAGATATCACAATTTCTATGTTGTACTCCTATTAAAGTTCCTTCAGTCATCCATTCAATTTCTTGGTTAATCAAACTCTAGGTAAGGGTATAGTGCCTGGAAATCTGTAAACACTGATGGGAAGAAGGTAGAGTTTGGGAGGGAGGTAGGGGCAGGGAGGGGCTAGGAAGAAGAGGAAGAGGAGAACCGAAAACAAAATACAAAACCTTAGAGCACTGAGGTAAAATTGAAATGGGGCTGCAAGTACAGAGGAGTTTTAAAAAATTCTCTCACAGGAATTGGTTGCTGGATTAGCATTTTTGCTCATCCCTAATTGCCTTGGAGAAGGTGATGGTGAACCACCTTCTTGAACTCATCCAGTCCACGTGATGTAGGTAGATCCCACAGCACTGTTAGGAAAGGAGGTCAATAATGTGACCCAGTGCAATGAAGGAACAGTATTATGCTTCTAAGTCAGGATGGTATTTGGCTCGGAGGGAAATTTCAGTGCCTCCCTGGGAAGAAGAGATGTCCCTCTAAAGGAAAACTTATTGGACTTTCAACCGGATTTGTGCCATTTTGATACACGTTTACAACAGCTTTTATCAGTTTTGCTGTTGTTGCACTAAGTATTCCATAACTTAATGGGATGTAATGCTTTAAAGAAACAACATGGTCAACACAAGCAATCCTGAAAATAAATTACCTGAATTCTTGTGTTAATATGATTTGTCACAGTTACTTTCTTTTCCATTACACATTTTAAATTAAAATGAGAAATTTGATTTTTTGTGCGTAGTTTGATAACTTGTACGCAATCCTCAGGCCACTGCAATTCACTCTTTCCCCAGCCTCACTTAAAATACACAATGGTCAAGCTCCAGATGCACACAGATGGGTTATCCAGAGTTTTCTGTTGGAACACTTGAAAGGCAATACAATTCTTTATCTTTTCTTCAGTTAGAAACAATTTCACTTGCAAGTATAATTGGCAAGATGATCTAGATTTTGCAGGAAGCTTAAAGCAACAACAATCATAGAATCCCTACTGTGCAGACAGAGATCATTCAACCCATCAAGTCTTCACCAACTCTCCAGACAACATCGCTCCCAGACTTAGCAACCCTTCCCACTCCCTCATCGCAACCCCCACCCCCACCCAAAAATCCCACCCTATCCCCATAACGCTGCATTAAACATGGCTTAACACACCTAGCCTGCACATCCCTGGACACTCATGGCAATTTAGCATGGTCAATCCACATAACCTGCACATCTTAGGACTGTAAGAGGAAACCCAGACACAGGGAGAATATGCAAACTTCAGTCACCCAAGGCTGGAATCTAACCCAGGTCCCTGGCACTTTTGCAGTAGTGCTAACTATTGTACCACCATGCCACCCGATACATGATAACTTAAAAGCATTCAAAGAAATTACAAAGTAGTTACAGCTAAAGAAAAGGAAGAATAAAATGTTATGGCTTAGGACTGTGGGTAAGCAGACTACTGTTACTGGCTAGTTTATGTTTTAGTTCACTCACTAAGTTTGAAAGGTAACTCACTCCAGTAAAGTGATAGATTGCTGCAATTAAATCTCAGTTGCTGTTAAAAAGCACCAGAATGTGAACAATGTAACAGGGTAGTAGAATGACATACAGAACGGTCTAAAGTGGCGGCATTGTAAGAAATAGTGAAAATGTAAAATAGTGAAAGATGACTGCATAAAGGGGTGGGTAGCAAGATACTTAGCAATATGAGAGAGTGGTAACAACTCACTACGCACAGTGAGTACAGCAAGAACTGACATTTAATCTCAAAAGTTCTATTTCCTAGTGCAGCATTTGGTAAGGATCTGAACAGAAACCAGTCCAGAGCTTGTACTTGGAACAGTCTCAGGAGTTTAAATACAGGCTGAAAAACAGGGCTCACTGTGGTAAATGTGGTTAAAAGATCATTGTGTTAACAAATTTGATAAAGTCTTCCTTATAGTCCTGTCATCACGTACATTCTCAAGTTGGCCTTGGGCCATATTGCTGATAATACCCATGGGAAAGCTACAACATCCTGCTGTATGTGCTGGAACATCTTACAGAGCCTTCTGCTGTTATACACTTCGCAAAGGTAACAATAATTTATTTTCCAGTTTGAGTTTGTCTGTCTCTACATAGGCACATGCGTTTATTCTTGTGTCACCAAATTCATATTTATATTTCAACTCACTGAAAATGTACCCCTCTCAAGAAATATTAAACCCTCTTAAAAATGTATATGTCATCCAAAATGATAAGTTGCGTACAATTAGAGCTGATCAAACTAGTTTTGGAAGCATTATTCAAATTGATATATTAATATTTATATTGCCAGAGGCATTTACATAATCCAAACCTGGTTAGGTTTCTGTGCAAATATAAATACGATGCATCTATCAGAGTGAAAGCTAAAGAAAACACTGGCTAAAACCTATTTATACTGTTCATCCTCAGTTCCTAGACACGGTAAATCTCCGACATTATGTTATTCTACTTTACCTTCTAATTCTAAAGTGCATTTTTTATTGGAGCTCAGGAAGTAGGACTAAGACAAATCATTAAAATATTTTTAAAATTCTCAACACTGACAGAGAAACCATTGTTAATCACATCATAAATCAACGCAAGACAACAGATTACCCAAGGCAAAATACTGTTTTAACTGCAAATATTACAGCAAGCATATGTTACTGAGATGCCTCATGGTTGAAATATTTTTCCCCCTGTATAAAGTACTTACCCCAATAATGTTGGAAAATAGATATCAAGAAAAGAACTTATGTAGCTCCCCTGACACTGCAGTTCAACTGCAAGAAAAAATAATCAGGAATTCCACATGAGACAGTGTGAAACAGAAACATTTTCCTGCCATTTATCTTGATGATCTATGCACCATGTTATACCAGTGAACACAGTACCTTCCCCACAATCAAAGCTGTCTTTGGCAACACTACAGGTCATTTCCAGACTGCAGATTCACGCAATCCTTCAATTAAATGAAAGTTTCAAATGTAGCAATAATCAGGCAGTATTAACAAGGAAACCAAATTAGTTAGAAGAAAGCAAATAACAGGCATCTGTTTACGTTTCTTTTACAAAGCAGAACTCACACAATTAGTCCTTATCTGGGAGTCATGGATGCAAATAAATCTGCTATAAACCAACTGATATGTTGGCTGGCTGCATCAAACCAATGTAACAGAAGCAGTTCAAGAGAGGTCAGTCAACACACCATACAGTCACAGCCATGGTTTCTTCATAAAACATGTCGTCAGTGTTTTGTTTTATTTGAATTTATTTAAAATACATGAATATAAACATGACAGCAACTGAGACAAGCCTGTTTAAATTGGAATAATTAACTTTCCCCTCTCAGGTGATTTCCCCACTGTATTTCCCCAGACTCTGCAGTATGATGAGATTCTGTGGCTGGGTATTAAGCATTAGGCAGGTGCAGAGCAAATGAAATAGAATTCTGTACTGATAGATCATTCAGCTACATGGACTAGAAAAAAAGCAATACTAAGAGAGATCACTTACTTATCGCTCTGCTAAATAGAACAAAGAACAAAGAAAATTACAGCACAGGAACAGGCCCTTCGGCCCTCCAAGCCTGTGCCGATCCAGATCCTCTATCTAAACCTGTCGCCTATTTTCCAAGGATCTGTATCCCTCTACTCCCTGCCCATTCATGTATCTGTCTAGATACATCTTAAATGACACTATCGTGCCCGCCTCTACCACCTCTGCTGGCAACGCGTTCCAGGCACCCACCACCCTCTGCGTAAAGAACTTTCCACGCATATCTCCCTTAAACTTTTCCCCTCTCACCTTGAAATCGTGACCCCTAGTAATTGAGTCCCCCACTCTGGGAAAAAGCTTCTTGCTATCCACCCTTTCTATACCTCTCATGATTTTGTAGGCCTCAATCAGGTCCACAAATTGACGCAAAAAAGATTAGTTTTCAGCCATACGTGTTCTTCTTTAACGGGGAACATTATTGATAGGGAGGAGACAGGAAAAAAATCATATACACAGGCATTTTTAACGTTTTATGTTTATGTATTCCTGGAGTTCATTTTAATAAATATTTTTGATAGTTTTAATTCTGAATATTAAAGTAAGTTTTTGTAAAGTCTCGCTGAATAAAAGATGATATTTCAGTCTATACAGTCTCAGAATGACAATGATGTAAGACACTTGCAATGGATTTCCTTTTGAATACTAAAATTTTAAACTTTTTCAAACTGAAAGCCAATGAGAGGTGGAATCTGTTGTTACCAAGCTATGACAAATATGTCATCTTGTGAGGGAACCACAATTTGTGTCTTCTTTTGTGGATAGATTTACTATACAACACGGTGAGTGAATACATTATTCTTTTTGATAAGGGGCACTAATCAACAAATTCATAAACACTGTGAGAAACATCTGTCTGGAAGGTAGTTCAAGGTTAAAATCTTAGAATTGGAGAAGTTAACCTGTCACATTCCCACAAGTTCTCTGCATGCAAACCAGCAGTATTAGCTTTAAGAGATAACAAGGTGTAGAGTGGATGAACACAGCAGGCCAAGCAGCATCAGAGGAGCAGGAAGGCTGACATTTCAGGCCTAGACCCTTCTTCAGAAATGGGGGAGGGGAAGGGGGTTCTGAAATAAATAGGGAGAGAGGGGGAGGTGGATAGAAGATGGATAGAGGAGAAGATAGGTGGAGAGGAGACAGACCGGTCAAAGAGGCAGGGATGGAGCCAGTAAAGCTGAGTGTGGGTGGGGAGGTAGGGAGGAGATAGGTCAGTCCAGGGAGGACGGACAAGTCAAGGGGGCGGGATGAGGTTAGTAGATAGGAGATGGGGGTGGGGCTTGAGGTGGGAGGAGGGGATAGATGGGAGGAAGGACAGGTTAGGGAGGCGGGGACGAGCTGGGCTGGTTTTGGGATGCGGTATTAGCTTTAAACCTGCTTGTCTGCCTACTTGAAGAAATTATGTAGATTATGAAACCCCAAAATCTGAGAGATAGAAGAGAAATAAAGAACCCTCATAAAAAAGGGAATGTAGGAATTTTCTATTTACATTTAGGGATTGAACAATGTTTGAGGAATATTTAATACTTGTGATTTTCTTGACTTTCCAATAGAAATGACAAAAATTTTAATCATTTTTCTCACTTCTGGTTTGTCCAACCCTGTGCAAACAAAGATTCTCAATACAACACGAGGAACTAGGTAGTTATTATTCATCTTCTTAAAACCAACAACTTCATGCAAATGTAGAAGATCCAGTGCATCAAATTTATGTATTATCCAAATAGACATGCTGAATTTTTAGAGATAGTAGGAACTGCAGATGCTGGAGAATCCGAGACAACAAGGTGCAGGGCTGGATGAACACAGCAGGCCAAGCAGCATCATAGGAGCAGAGAGGCTGACGTTTCGGGCCTAGACCCTTCATCAGAAAAGGGGGAGGGGAAGGGGGTTCTGAAATAAATAGGGAGAGAGTGGGAGGCGGATAGAAGAGGGATAGAGGAGAGGATAGGTGGAGAGGAACACTACCTTGCCTGACCTCAGACCATCTCAATGTGTTACACAGCTAAAGAATGCCTTCAGAATTATAGTCACTGTTTTAATTCAGGGATAGGCCTGAATTGATCTACCAGAAGTTTAAGCAGAATGCATAAAGCCTGTGATTCCATTCTGTGCTTTGCTGCAGTGGTCAATACAATAAATTTCAGTGTGTGGAATAAAATGGCAATTGCAACACTTAATTTCCAAAGTAATTTTCAGGGTTGATCTCACGGGTCTTTAGGTATAAATACTAAAGTTTTATAAATACTAAAATATTTTTAATTATTTCCAAATTATTATGCAATTTTCAGAACATCTTTGCATGCTGTTAAAGCATGTTATTTGATACATTTTGAAATCTAAAGTTGCCTTGAATGCTTGAGAATGCAATGTGTTTAAACTATAAGGAAAATTAACTTGTGCATAATTCTGTGTAAACTTACCTAATTGTCAAAAAATATCTAAATTTTTATTTCAAGTGGATAGTGAAAATGCAAGTTATATTACGGTTTACTGAAAACATGATTCAGCTAAGAGCATCTTACTGACCCCAGTCTCATCCTCAAGTGGGTCTATGACAATCATGACCTTTATTGTTTACCCACTGACTGAATTTCATCAGTAAATTTCCCACAACTCAAAACTGGGCAGCCATAAGGTGCTAGAGATAACAAGGTGTCAAGCTGGATGAACACAGCAGGCCAAGCAGCATCATAGGAGCAGGAAGGCTGACGTTTCGGGCCTAGACCCTTCATCAGATTTTCTGATGATCCTGGCTCATTGGATAGCGCAAGAGGGTATGTCAGAAGCAGAATAAAACACACCTGAGGGAATGAGGGGTCAGCCGGGTGAGGCTACAACAGAAGATTACCGGCATGCCAAACAGCAGAAATAGCATGGGATTGGCAGGGCTAAGAGACTCCAGAACCAACAGAACTAATTTAAGTACTACAGTCCTTCTGCATCTCATCCACCTCCTTATAAGATAGACAAGTCATAAAGGAGATTGACAAAGTGTGGCAATCTAGAAATGAGAGGTCACAGTTTTAGGACAAGGGGTGGCAGATTTAAGACAGAGATGACAAGAAATTACTTCTCTAAAAGGTTCATAAATCTGTGGAGTTCACTACCCCAGAGTGTGGTGGATGCTGGGACATTGATTAAATTTAAGGAGACAGACCAATTTTTAATTAGTAATGGGTTGAAGGTTATCAAGAGGCAGCAGGAAAGTGGAGTTGAGGCTGAGGTGTGATCAGCCATGATCGTATCAAATGTCAGAGCAGACTTGAGGGGATGAATTACTTACTCCTGCTCCTAGTTCTTATTCTCTTATTGTAGTCAGCATCACTGGGAGAAGCCGTAGCGATCGACAATATGCTCATGAGAAGACAAGGATTTCAAATGATCCCAAAGACTAGAGGTGAGAGAGTGCAGGATGGGAGGCACCAGCAAGTTGAGCACAGTGGGATCAGAGGCAAGGTCAGGAGGGTATCTTTCTGCCACCTCCCCCTTCCCAATGCCTGGTTTCTCAATTGGGTACAGAGTGCCTTATAATCATGGAGCCCCCCACACCCTTGGTTCAGAGTGGCCTTTAGGAGATTTTGAAAAACCTGCAGCTCCCACTTAATCCCTGTACCACATGCAAACTGTGGTGGGCTCAAGGGAGAATGGATGTCAGCAAGTTTATTATTAGGCCTAATAGACATCCAACAAAAGCCTGGAATCCAATGTCAGCTCCTTCCATCCTCGGATTTAAAACGTAGGCCTTCCATGGATTGCACTTCAACCATTGCTTATACCGCTAACGCTTTAGATGAAATCTCGAATGCGGCTCATAAGGGATCTTTTTTTAAAAACTTAAATGCATACAATCACAAGGAACATATTAGAAGTGGTCCAAAAGATTTTGAAAACAAAATTTTGTATAATCTGATTCTCTGTTCATTCTTAAATTGATGAATTTTCTTAGCCTGCTAACAATCTGATTTCTTGCTCTTTAATTTAAAATTTCAACAAAAAGAGCAAATTAACACTGACTTTGTTTGACATGAAGTGCAATAGACAATAGCTATGTGCATATATACATAATTTTTAATATGTTAATTCACAATTTTCCAATGAATCTGCTCAGTGGAATTCAGAACATGTATTGCTTTACTCAGCACAGGAACATTTTGTCTATCACAAATGGAGAGGACACTGTTGATATTAAATGGTTTATGCAATGTAAATTGTGGATAGCAAAACAAGCAGCAGGAAGTCAGTATGCAACCTTGTGATCTTGTGTAACTATAGCACTAACCTTTTATCCAATCAAACAGAAGAGTGTCACAGCAGGAAGGTAAAATGAGAGAAAACAAACTCTCAAGCAGCTACCAAGTAAATAAGGAACAGATGAGGGACAAAAATTCGCTTCTACTGGAATAGAAAATGTTAAATTCCATGACAAAGACGTACTAATTGATAATAATAAATTTTTTTATTATCTACATGCTGCATGGTATAAAACTTCATGAGATAGAAATGTATATTTTGAACTTAAATAAAGCAGTCAGCCTCAATGTTACGGTCATCAAACTTTACAGTACTGTTGCTAAAGTTTTCTGAAATAAAAAACTAAGGATGTGTCCATGATTTACTTCTGTGATTCTTTTATTTTTTCTGTGAAAATTATCTATCAGCAGCCTTGGCTATCTTTTTATGCTGCTTCATTATTTCAAAGAGGAGGGGATTTATCCCTGCTGTCCTCACCAATTTTTATCCCTCAGTTAATATCAAAGAAACAAATTATTTGGTCATTGCCACAATACTGTTTGTGTGGCCTTGCTGTGGGCAAAGTGGCTGCCATGTTGCTGACATCAGAACAATGACTAAACTTCAGATATTCTTCCCTAAAGGTAAAACACTTATGGACATCTTATGGTCGTGAAACATGCTATATAAATGCAAGTCTTCATTTTCCACCTATGCATCTGAATTGTTACAAGTTTGGGTCATAGCTACAGTAGCACTAAATCATTGCTGCAAATGCTCTCAGCGCCTTCCATTTAGTGTTATTCATTTACCTGTAAAAGGTAAAGTCACCATACTATTACCAGACCATAGCGCTGCTCCCTCATTAGAGAGAGATGACTTGTGGTGGTTTAACTTGAGGGTCACCATGCCTCAAGAGAGGGGAGAGATTCAGAAGGAAAGTCCTTCATGGTAACCTCAGCTTGTGCAGGAGTTGAATCCATGCTGCTGTCACTGCGTCACAAGACACACATCCAGCCAACTATACTGATCAACTCCCTGATATTCCTGTACTGCCTAAGATCTAAATATGAAGCAATGCAACAACTTATAACAATAGTACAAGTTTGCAATCTGAACTGAGTATATGTGCCCATCTAATCTTTTCTAATACAGACAGAGAAATAATGGTATGATGAGGTCAGACATGAAGCAAGATCGGACTCACCACGTTCAATTATCTCAACTTGTCTTCACAAAATATTACAAATGATTCTCCCAAGTAATGGTCTTACTCACATAAGTTTAAACAACTCCCAACAAGTCTATATAAAAATAAAATATTGCAGATGCTTGAAATCTGAAATAAAAGCAGAAACTGCTGCAGAAAATCAGCAGATCTGTCAGCATCTATGGACGGAGAGAAAAACAGAATCAACATTTTGCATCCAATATAACACTTCTTTAGAGCTCAGCATTTTGTTTTTCTTTCTAACAAGTCTTCTGTGTTCTATTCTGAGCCAGACAAAGGCCAGCTCTTGTTGTATTTAGTTTAAAATCTGTCAGAGGGTTTCTACTGGTTTCCTATCATTCACAGACCATGGGGAAGTCTTGTGACAGACAACCCCTGCCGAGTGACCAGAACCAAGGAGCTCTCAACATAATGTGTGTAAGCTCTTTAATATGGAGACAGGCTAATGAATTATTTATTGCTTACAATTTTGGAAAAAACAATTCAATACCTAGCCCATTAGTATTTTAAACATTTGACATCTCAGATGTTTTGCAAAAAACTTGTGAATATAATTTGCTCTAGTCACAGTAATACTCAGTTATACAGCATGGAAACAAACCCTTCAGTTTGTAGTTACTCATTTCCAAATCCCTTTGGAGGAAAAATGGTAAAAAGAAAAGTTTAAATATTACAGAACGATTTTTTTCTGTGTTTGAAATCCAGAGTCATAATAAGATAGTGAACAACAATGACATAATGGGATAAGCTCGGATAAGATTTTAACTCCCTAAAAACCACTTACACTGAGGGAATGGAAATTGGATGCTAAAATTATGTGGGATTTTATGGTGAATGATCTGGGCATTGACAGCATTGGAGTAGTTCTCAGGTATTGCTATAAACAACACCACCTTCTGGTCGCCAATCATTTTAACTCACCCTCCCATTCCCTGGGTGACATGTCCATCCTGGGCCACCTCCAGTGTCACAATGACACCACCTGCAAACTGGAGGAGCAGCTCCTCATATTCCACCTCGGGAGCCTACAGCCTGATGACCTAAACATGGAATTTACCGGTTCTAAAATCTCCCCACCGCCGGCCTCATCCCATGTGCAACCCTCCCTCTCATCCCCACCTCCTTGACCTGACACACCCATCCATCTTCTCTCCCACCTATCCGCTCCTCCCATCCCACTGACCAATTCCCACCACTCTACCTGCACTCACCTTTGACCATCCCACCTGCCTTCCCCAGCCCTACGCATCCTCTCTCTATTTATTTCTGAGCTCCCTTCCCCCTCCCCATTTCTGAAGAAAGGTCCCAACCCGAAACATCAACTTTCCTGCTCCCCTGATGCTGCCTGGCCTAGTGTGTTCTTCCAGCTCCATACTGTTATCTCTGACTCCAGCGTCGGCAGTTCTTGCTATCTTTTGCTTCAGTGGAAGACTACTTTTGTGATTTCTGGTACTGGAGATGAAATATTTAATTTAATGACCAATTCCGGTTGCAGACTGAGGTTGGAACCATTGAGGAAAAGTTACAAGTGAAGATAGCTCTGGAGAAAATGTTGGGAAATGGAGTGGGTTCCAGTGCTGGGACTCTGGAGTAATGTGAAGCTGGTACATTCTGCTAGGTCTGGAGAATAACGTTTGAGATGTTGTAACATTGATCAAAACATGAATCAGGCTTCTAGAGAGAGTTGAAGAGAGACTCTAATGTCTGCTAGAACTTGGGGAAGGACCTTTTGGGTATACTGGAAGAGGTTTAGAAGCAGACAAAATACTCCAGGGATGGGACTAACAGGAACAATTCCCTTTAATTCACAGTGCTCCCCAACCTAAATTAACCAGAACAATACTAACACTATCAGAACTATTTTGTTTCTTTTCCACTCATGGGATGTGGGCACCACTGGGTGGTCAGCATTTATGTAAACAAAAATCACTGTGTAATGTAATTAACAAAGCTTTTCATCATTAATTCTATGCTTAATTCACCCACCCAGTCCAGGGATTTGACACTTAATTTGGACTGACTATTTAGAACTCCTTCAATGCCACATCATCAGAGAGGATGTCTTTTGTTATGATGATAATAATAAATAATTTCATTGCACTATGCAAAGAGGAGAAGTGGAATTCTCCAAGTGCCATGACCAACAGTGAACAGACCAGGAAAGATTTATCTTTCTTAGCGTTGCATGGGATGTGGGTGTCTCTGTCTCTCTTCCCTAATTGCCCCTGAACTGAATGGCTTGCTAGGCCATTTCAGAAAGCAGTTAAGAATCAACAGCATTACTGTGGGTGTGGAGTTGAATGAAGGCCAATATCATTTCAATTTATTGTCCAAATCAATGGTAGTATAAATTGTGCACTTTCCATAAAAGGAAGTTTCTGCTGCTCTGCAACACCAGTTTTACCTCCAGTTGCCAAACTGAAAATTGAACTCTATCATTGCTGGCTGTGAGACTTTGCTATGTACACCCTTCATATAAACACAACAAAGTGTATGCCGAAGAACTCACTTTGTAGGTACAACTAATTACATTACAACTTTTCTAAAACTGCAACTCCACTATAATGGTGTGTACAATAGAAAGCATAAATGTAAATATGGAGGCAGCAAAAACAGCTGCTTTCAATGATTGAAATTAAATATTGTGGGACTGGAATTGCAATATTCGGTCATGTCCCAAAGGCCAATCCTTGAAAAGTCAATCACTATAAAAACCTCCTTAAAGGTCACTACCAGAGATATCTGACACAGGTACTCTCAAGGTTAATGTAATGGTGAAGTCTGAAGAATTGTGAGGATCTCTCTCAAATTAGGATTCTATTTTGATATAAAGTTAAGATATTTCAGCAATTCACAGTCCTAGTCATTGCTAAGACAATTCCGTAATATGTGTAATGAACAAACATCAAAGATGGAGCAGTGCATTACACTATCTGCACTGATTTGAAAAATATGAAATTCCAACACACGCCTTTCCTGAAACATCTCGTCCAGTTGACTTTCCAAATAAAAATATGGTATTTTGTATTGGTGAAAAAAATAGCAGCTACTACAATGGTAGATATTTCCTTTATTTCCTGTTTTATTCAAATCCTCCCAACAGCAAAACCACCTCCAAAACAAAGTATGGCATTAGACAAGGAAATTATCACTTATTAACTGTTGCAAGCCAATGTCAACTCATACATGAAAATAAAAGAATGAACTGCAGATGCTGGAAATCTGAAACAAAAACAGAAATTGCTGGAGAAACTCAGCAGGTCTGGCAGTATCAGTGGACAGAAAACAGAGACATGTTTTGGGTCAGTAACCCAACCTGATGAAGGGAACATTGACTCTGCTTTCTCTCCCCAGTTTGCCCATGGTAATCAGAATGTAAACTCTGTTTCCACTTAAGCTAAATCAACAATTTGCTCAAGCTGGATTACTACTTCATGCTCAGCTCAATTTCTTCGGTTTTATCACCTGTGATCCTGTTTACTCTTTTGCTTCATGCTGCACTGAAAGCTTCACCAATTTATATCTTGCCCTTGCATAATGTCCAGTGTAATACTATTTAGCTTTTACTAAGACTTTTTATCACATGTCATGAGTTTGCATTTTTCCATTTTAAATGCCATTAACAAGTAGTATCTTTTGCTCCAAATAAGGGTTTTCTAACAAAAATCAACATGGGCCGTGCCATCCTATGGTCTAAGATATTCAGTTGAAAGGAAACATACAAAATGGAGATTCAGCGTGTTCGTACATGTAAGCATGTTTCGGATCTAGGATAACCTGCTCTCTGGTTGGTGCTTTAACATGCTGATCTAATAAACTGTCCCAAAAACAATCAATGAATTCCTCAGCTGGAGAACTTCTTTCCATCTGATTGTTCTAGTCTATATGCAAATTAAAATCCATTATGAAAATTACTATACCCTTTTGACGTGCTCCCATTATTTCTTCCCGAATACGCTGTCCTACCATGTGGTTACTGCTCAGGGCCTAGTACAATTCCCACAAATTACCTCTTGCCTTTATCATTTCTCAACTCTATACAAACTACTTCTATATCCTGGTTTCCTGAATTTAGGTCATCCGTCACTATTGCGTTAATATCATTTTTAAGAGCCACTCTTCCACCTTTACTTAGTTTCATTTCATTCCTAAATGTCATATACCCTTCAATATTCAGATCAGAATCCAGGGCATCCTGCAGTCGTGTCTCAGTAATGGCCACGAGTTCATAATTACACTAATTCACCTGTTTTGCTTTGAATGCTATATGAATTCAAATTTTGTGCCTTATGTTTTGACCTTCCATATTTTTCAATAGTCATGTCTTTTCTGCTGATTTGCTCTTGTATCTTTATTCTCTGTCCCACCTGTCATTACCTGTTTATCATTTCCCACATTAGTTTGTTCCTTTGTTGTCCCCACTCCTTGATTCACCACAACTTCCCAAATTTTGGCCCTTGCCCCCAATATTTAGTTTTACACCTGCTCTACTTCCCTAGGTATGTTGTTTTCAGGAACACCAGTCCCAGTATGATTTAGTAATATCATTTCCGTGGTACAGATTCCACCTTTTCCAGTATTGGTGCCAATGCCCTATGAACCAGAAACCAGTTCTCCCACACCCTCATTCATCCAAACATTCATCTGTCTAATCTTGTTTACCCTATGCCAATTTGAACATGGCTTCTTGATTTGATGCCGAGCTCTTTATATACCGGCTATGCAGAACCTCCTTCCTAGTGTTACCTATGTCATTAGTGTCTACGTGGCCACATTAACCCTGGATCCTCCCCTTCCCACTGCAGGTTCTTCTCTAGCCCACAGAAGGTATCCTGGACCTTGGCATTGTTCAGTTAATAGAGTTGTCTGGACTCTCACTCTTTGCTACACACAACAGTTTCAATCCTCTTATGCTGTCCATTACTTTAATGACATTCCTTTTAGCTCTCCCTTCTTGAATGGCTTTCTGTACCATGGTGACACATGGTGTCATCTAGGTCATTCATCTCTCAGTCCCCACTCTCATCCAAGCAAAATGAGAGAACCTTAAACGTGCAGGACACCTGCAGAGGCTGACAGTTCTGCACCCTAGGTCTCCTTACCTGCCTCACATGCATTTTTGATTCTTGCTATTCTAAAATGTTTGAATACATGAGGAAGAAGGCATTCCTCTCCATGATGAAAACTAATTTGAAACAGGTAAATTTATTAAATATACTTTATTAAAGATGTCCCAATAGCTTATGAAGCCAAAGCAGACTCTCCTCCAGTGTGGTACACTGCACCAATTTGCAACTGAGAAACAAAGAAACAAAATGTCAATTTCAAGTTTTAGAATATTCTGATACCGATGGGAAAAACAAATGTCGACATTTTATCAGTAAACTAAATGGTACAATGAATTCCTGAATAAAGATTAGCTCAACATATTTCAAGGAAGTTTTTAATAATACTAAGTAAACAACAAACAAATCTTCTTATTGCAGCACCTTTATGTTCCTTATCATGTGTCTGGTTGTTGCAATGCACTGCAACATTCTTTGTATCTTGATAAAATTGGAACCAAATATTACAAAATATAAATTTTTACAACCTTCAGCACAATATTTCCATTTGGGAGTATTTTGTTTACTTCGCAACTCTACACTTCAGCCATTCTTCCAGTATAACTTCCAACAACAGTTAAATAATAATGGTTCAAAATGCAAAGGTTGTTGTTTAGTCAGAAGCCAAATAAACCACCCAACAAATTACTGAGTGCACAGAAAACAAAAACAAAAAGACTGTCGTTTCATGCCATTTATCACAAATTGGAAAAATGATACTTGTTCAAATTTTAATTTGAGACAGGTTTTCCAGCAACATTCAGCATAGTCAGTTTTTTAATACTTCAAGACACCCAAGCACTCTATCCTGAATGTGCACAATAATTTATTCTGCTGTTGCATATAAATAACTCTGTGATAGACAGGTACAGGAAATATCTCACTTTGCAACAGTAACTACAAGTCAAAAGTACTTGATTGGCTGTCAAGTGTTTTGGGATGTCCTCTGGTCATGCAAGGAGTTATGTAAATGCAAGTCTTTTCATAAGACAGTGAATCATATAAATGCCAACACTAGGTGGTGCAATGCATGCACTGCACAAAGAGGTTGTGTTGGATATTTAACATAATCAGCATCTACAGTATTCAACAGGGGCAGTAGTACTGTCCCTATCCTGGACAGGAGGCCAAGGTTCAAGTCACATCTGCTCCAGAGGTGTATATCATCATCTGGACAGGTTGATTAGAAAAAGATAGATCCACTGTATTTTGCTGTTGTATTGATTTGAAATGATCTTTATTGGTAATGAGCCCAGTGATATTACTGTGGATTCAGCTCCATTCAGAGAAATGAGAAGAAACATTTTTCGTCAAATTTTTACACTTTGAACTTTTTAAGTAGAGAGACTGACAACTAATCAGTTTCCTGACTGTTGGCTTCTTCACCTTCTTTACTACTGTCCCCAGGTTTCCTTCTTAGCGATCTTGAAGAGGTTTCCTGAACTTTGTCCCTCTGACTATAACCAAGGAGCCTTTCTCCACATTTCTCTTAATATACTGAGTCTGATTTGGAAGTAGAGGAACTCCATATCGACCGTGCTGCCAGCCAAAGCTGCCATCTGTGCACGCACGAGTGGTGGCCATCTTTGCTGGTGCCTGTGGCACACACTCTATTTTTTCAAATCATTTAAAGTTTAACATCATTGTTTGCCATTGCTCTTATGAAACTATACTCAAAAATGAAGCCCAGTATTTGATTCCCCCGGATTACATTGCTACACGTCAGCACAACAATCTTACCAACAGTGCATTTTGTAAGTTTTTTGAAGTCAATTATTGAAGACAATAGGAATACAGAAAATTGGAACAGGAGGAGTAGGCCATTCTTTCTCTTTAAATTAAACAACATCAAAGATTAGGTGGAAAGAGGTTTAAAATCTTTAACTAGTTTTAGTTCTATCATATTGTCAACATGAATATTCAAGTAGACTGAGTTCCACTGGAAGGCATCATCACAGGAGTTTGCCAGAGATCCAGGAGAATGTAGACTAATACAAAATCATCTCAGTTGTGAAGTTATGACATACTCTGTGAAGTATATCATCTAATTGGATATAGATTCATTCAGCCACTCTAGATTGTAGCATGCAGCTTTAGCATTGAGATATTTTTCACCTTCTGTATTGGCTGGGAATCCTCCATGAATTCTACTAAGTATCGTATGATCAACATCTTCTAACTAAATGGCACTTTTAACATAAGAAAATGTCCCTAAGCATTTCACAGAAAAGCATTTAAAAAAAGGATGTTGAATCAAAGCAGGAAATACTACAAGGAATAGTCAACTTTTTTTTTGTCAGATGTGTGACTCAAGAAGAATCTGAAAGTGGGTTAGAGAAAGGGTGACAGGGCAAGTCAGCATAAGGGCTGAAGGGCAGATGCCACAAAGGGATTTAAAACTTGTGGTGACAATTTTAATTTGAGATGTTGCAGTGTGGGAAATAATGCAAGTTAATGACTGGATAGTGATGGTGAGTTGGATTTGAATGGGAAAGAAATTATATGGAGAAATATAGAACATGAAATGACATTCAGGAATGCATCAGCATAATTGAATCAAGAGTGACAGCTCATTTTTTTTAAATCAGTGAAGTTGAAAGATGTTACAGAAGTGAAAGTAGTTTGACTGGCTGAAATGAATTGGGGGGTGGGGGGGTCAGAATAGAAGAGAATAGAATATCCGTTATGGTCACTTGTACTCCAGTACAGAAGTACAGCGAAAAGTTTTTACAAAGGCTGCCTTTTAATGGCACCAATTTAGGTACAAATCTTAAGAGTAAAAAAAACATTGTTATACAAAACAGGATTAAAAGGAAAGCATAAGCATTACTTAGAGCGTCTGAGAATGAGTTAGGATTGAGGTAGTTATAACATCGTGAAAAAGATTTACGTTACAGTCTGGTAAAGAATTCCAAACAGCAACAGCTCTGCATATGATGCCAGATCCAAGTCCAATAACTGTTCTGCATCGCTCCAGCCTCCGGACCGCTCCTCACTGGCACTCAGCAGCAACAAGGTTACACCCACTGTACCAGGATTCACTTCATCTTGTGCCGCTCCAGGACTCGGGATTCCCTTGCTATTATTGCTCCGGGATTTTGGAGCACCTGTCATTCCAGGCCTCAGCCCAGCCCATGCTCACTCTGCTGCCGTTGCTCCGGGACCAGTAATATTAAGAGATAGAGACATATTGCTGCAAAGTGAACTTAAGGTTTGAAAAGATGAGGAGACTGTGACTAGTTCAGCTTACGCACGTGTAGCTGAGGGTAGGGATGGAATTAGTGGCAATAGTTTCAGAGTTCACAAATGGTAGAGGGCCAAAGACAATGATGGGAAGAGGTAATGGCAAGTTGAGAGAGATAGAGGTACAATATTAAGTAAAGCTAGAAACTCCATTATCTAATATCCTGTTTTGGGTTTTTCATTGATGGGGTGGAATTAGATTGTCAGCAGATTTGTAGGCATGTTGATCATGATTCAAGAAGTGAGTCTCATGGGTAACATGAGCTCAGTGGGGGATGAGGCAGTAATGGGAGAGAAAGTGGAGAGAGAGACAGATGAGGGCTCAGGGCCAGGAAAAAAGGGAAAAAACTGGTCCGATTGTTAAAGAGATAGGAGGTAAGAAGCAATGGTAGCTCAATGGATGGCCATTTTGAACATATTAATAAATTGCTGCAGAAGCTCAGCATATCTGGAAGCATCTGTGGAGAACAAAATAAAGTTAATATTTCAGACGAAGAGCAGATCAAACTCAAAACATTAACTTTACTTACCTTTCTCCCACTCCTCCATGGTCCTTTATAACTCCTACACCAACTTATTGGTAACTCATGCCAAACTATGCCTCCGCCCACTATTTCCCCTAACTCCTGTCTGCCGACCCACTAAGGATGCACCACAAGCAGATCTCAGGAGCCATGATAAGATGTAACAAAATAAGGCTCTAAGTATCTATTTCAGACCTCACTATTTAAAACAATTAATGCATAGCAACTCATTCAATGCACTTAAGTTTCTTCACATCCATTATCCTTTACGAAAATAAATATTTTCTCCAAGTACTTAATCCCACATAAAAACATCAAACCCCAATCATTTATGTTCATAGGTTCACAAAGACTTTATTACAATTTAGTGCAATCAAACTGTAAACTTAAGCCTCTGCCTGCCCCCATTGCCTGTAACGACAGCCTTTAGATTTACAACGAGAGAAACTGCAAGCTATCACAGCAAGACCTACAAAAACAACGCTCTTGGAAGCTTCCCCTATTTAACCTCAGGTTATCCCACCAGTTAGGGTATTGACCCACAAAGTTTTCTAAATCTGCTTGGGAAGAATCTTGGCCTGGAGGGACAGGTATAATTCTCCATTAATGAGTTGAAATCATTGAACATCAATGGTACTTTGCAGATTTACCAGGCTCAGATTTTGGATCAAATTTTCAATGGAGGATTTACTGTCTTCAAACCATTGTGGATGAAGAAGAGGCATAATTTAAGAATCAGATCCATTACACAATAATTCAAAATCAAACTCAATTATTTTTAAAATAAAATTTCTACCACCTGGCTTTCTTAGAGTGCGGTTTAGATGGACTACATACAACACAGGGACAGAAATTTGAAGATGTGGCAAAAAAGTTGACACAATTTGTCCAAAAAAAAAAAAAACAGGAATTTTACAATTCTGGCAGATAATTACACTTTTAATTTCCTTCTATAATTTTCTGTATTTTCGTCCAAATTGTCAAAACGTTGAGGCAAATTGAAGGTGGAAATGGTCTTATTATTATAGAAGACATTAGTTCCAGTCCACCGAGAACATCATTCAAACAAACATTGCCAATTTTTGTGTTACATAATCAACAAACCCATTTTAACAAATACAAATTTTAACAGATTTCGTTTCAATACTGCTGAGTGCAAAATTTACCATTCTATATTCCAAAATAATTCATTGTGAAGTGTTTAGATATTTTGATGATTTGGTAAGGCATTCAGCAAATAAAAGTATTCCTTTATTGTTCAGGCTGTTTCAATCAAATTAATCTATCAAAATACTTTGATTGGTACTTCTGATTTCTTTTGTTACTTTTCTCTCTTCCTTTCCCTGTTAAAGGTGTTGATTCCTTGCAGAATAAAGAGGGGCCCATCCACACATTCCATGTGTACACACCCGAAGTCATCAATACTCATATGTGAGCCTTGACAGTAAATAGTGACTATTTGACCAAGTCTCAAACTAGACATCATCACCATATCCAAATCGAATCATACTTGTGCACTACTAGAAATTGGATAGCTATCAGAAGCAGAAGCATCCACCATAATTTATGGATGCCAAAATTGATAATCGTGTTTTACCATCAACCTAAGGTCAACTAGCTCAGTCCAGAACATAATCGAACCTTGAATTTCCTGGTCACCAAGAATGCCTTGCATATTTAAATTCAAAATCAAACCACACAGTGAGCTTTTAAATAAATATTTATGTTCCTGACAGCTTACAATTTCTTCTTATATATTCATCATCCTCAAATGATTAATCTAAATTTATACTTGTATAGCTCGGACTATTGCAGCACATGCTTCAAAATATTACATCAAGAACCAAAGATAAGCTGCAGGCTGTACCTAGTAAATAAATCACAAACAAGGTGTTGCCTCACAGAATTCTTATGGTCATATTATATCTGTATTATTCAGAAAATGCCTTTGAAACATTAATCTCAATAGGTTGACAAACATTACCTGTTTAAAAAAATGTTATACTATTTCATGCAGTCTTTTTATAGAATGAGACCATTCAACAAAATAAATTATTAATTTCCCAATCCTCCTTACTCACCTGGGAAATGATGCATGCTCTTCTGTTACAGTGAAACCCACACACTATGAACTCTGCAAAAGTTCTGGTTGAATAGTGCTTAAACTGAAAGCCAGTTTTACATCATAGCAGCTAATAGGACTTAAAAATCGAATTCACATAAATGAGCCATAAAAATGTCAGTATTTTAGCATAGCATGCCTGTTTTTACACAATCTGACAACTTCAAAATTGACATTCATCCAAAATTGCAGACATTTGCAAATGACAGACAAAAAAGCCAAGTCTTCTTGCTTTACCATCTGACTGCGAATCATTCAGATAGACTATAGGGTACAAATTCCAGTAAACCAGGCGTTTTCATCAGAATGCTTCTGTCAGCATTTGGTCATTACAGTTGTTTCCAAGAGTTATTAGATACATATGCATTTATCTTCTTAGAATTAAAAAGTAGTGAACTTTCCAAGCCAAAATAGAAAATCAACTGTGAGGTCTTCTGGACAACGGAATAGAAGATAGTATATTGTGGATTCAAGCAGTCTAAGGCATCTTAGCATATAGAATAAAAGCACTGTGGCTGACTGAATAGCAGTATGATTCCCTCCTGAGACATGATATCATTTTATCACTAATTCTAGATGCTTGGTATTGCACCTGCTGCAGTCAGTAACTGAGCACTCACTATATTGAGACCTAAATGTGCTCAGATTTCACTATGCTACAGTTAGAGCTGACGTAATGTATTTATTAAAGTCTTTGGGATTATTTTGCACAATGAGTTCTTTCGTTATGGCTGCCAGTTAATCTGAATGCCTAAGTTATCAATGAATGAATATAGTACATGAGCACTGGACCAGATGAAAATGTAACCACCAGCTGCTTACAACGACAAAATGGATTGAAATGGTACATGTATACTTGAAACTTGTAATAATTAACTCAGAAATTCTAAATATCCACCTCAATGAGCACCTTGCCAAACTTCTCAGGATAGGAAGTATTGTGTATTTCCTTAAAAGCCAATTTGTACATTAATAGGAAATCAATCTTTCCAACACTAATGCAGAAAGTAATGACACACACAAAATTTTAACTTCAACACACAGGATTGTGCCTTGGAACCATGCTGTGCTGACTTGTCAGTAACATTGATGACTACGTTAATACTGGATGTCAAGTCCTAACAGGCACACAGAGGCCAAAATGATTAAGTGTGACACTCTGTACGCAATCAACTGTGCCTCAATACTTTCTTAAAGTTAAAATTTAGCTATGAGAGACTTGCACTTTTAACAACCTCAAGACATTCTACAGTGACTGACAGCCAATTAAGTGACTTTTTTCTATTCTTTCCCAGGATAAAAGCGCCACTGACAAGGCCACCGTTTGTGGCCCATCCCGAATTGCCATCAAAGAGGTGGTGACAAGATGCCTTCTTGAACCATTGCAATCCATCTAGCGTAGGTACATTCACGGATATATCAGAAGCAAGTTTCAGAATTTTGACCCAGCAACAGTGAAGGCAGTTACATTCAGGATGGTGAGTAATGGCTTGGATCGGAGTTTGTAGGCAGCATTCCCATGCATCTTCTGCTGATGTCCTTCTCAATGGTTGCGGGTTTGCAAGATTCCATTGAACAAACCTTGCTGAGCTGCTGTAGCGCAATCTGTATATTGTGCACCCTGCTGACACGGTCATTAGTGGCAGAGAAAATAAACGATTTTAAGGTGGTACATGGAGTGCTGATCAAGTGGTTGGTTTGTTCTGATACTGTTGCATTTGACTGTAGTCACTATTGCAATACAGAAAACACAGCAAGTTCCCACAAACAATATTGTTGTAATAACTTCTGTTTTGCTTTCAGCTGGGAGATAAATATTGGCTAGTTCACTGAGGCTAACTGGGCACAATCTCAGTACTGCCTTCAACCATGAGAAGAGCTTCTATAACATCATAAGGAATGTTTATTTCCAGCTTTGTAATAGTGTGCATCTCCAATTTTACATCAACTTGTCTACCATTCATGTTTTATCCCCTTCTTTACATTCAATTGTTCCAATGTTTCATTTTAAATTTTAAATCTTTGATAGATTTTTTTTTGTTAAGCAAAGATATTAGGGATATTGGCCAAAAGCAGGTATATGGATTTGGGCCAAAGATCAGCCATGATCTCAGTGAATGACAGATAAGGCTCAAGAGGCTGAATGGTCTCCTCCTGTTCTGATGTTCCTATGCATTCTCTCAGCCAGAACCCATTTTTTCTAAACTCAAACCTCAATGCATCCAAAATTCTGACTACTATCCAGAGCCAAGTCCACACAACCCTCACCCCTGCCCTCAATGATCTATGACAGCTTCTAATTTGCCAGCATTCACATTTATAAATCTCATCTTCATGGTTAAATTCCTCCATGGCTCAAATCTCCTGATCTTACTAACCCCCTTCGGTCCTGCAACTACTGCCATAGCTCTCTATTCCTAATTCCCAAGTTCCTGTGCACTCCCTTGATATCCCCCGCCATGGGCAACCAGCACTTTAGTCACAAAAGGACCCAGACTCTACAACTCCTTTCCTAAAATCACTCTGCCATGCTCCTTTTAAGAACTTTCTTAAAACACACCTTTCATCACACCTCCTAATATCTCCTTGTTTGGTTCAGCATATTTGTCAGCCTGAGAACCTGATCATAGTTTTTCTCACACTAAAAAGATCATACAAAATATGAACTATCGTTCTTGTAAGCAAAATGTACCCTGATCCATCACGTACCATTCAACATGCAGGTTCACTATATAGCCTATCCAAACTAAGACATGCATGGCTCAACTCAAAAGTAGACAACAAACTGCAAATATTGAAACATTTTACAGACTGCAAAAGATACATGCAAATAATTTTAGAATATTTCCTCATTGTACCAGACACTTCAATCCATTGGATTTGAAATTCCAAATTCTGTATTTTGTTAAATTGATAAATCCAGATCCATACAATGCATTGCATTACACACAGCTTTTTAATCTTCCATACTTGAAATCTCTCTTCATGTGCAACAGTGAATGTGCCAATATGACAGAAAGCTTTCACACTCCTGCGGAAATACTTTACTGTGCCAGAGAAGTGCAGGTAATCAGTCATTAATCAGCATTTAAGATTTGTTTCAAATGGCAATCAATCAATTTCCGGCTCACTGGTAGCCTTAAAATGGAAGCCAACAACTTCAGGTCAGCAAGCAGATTTGGCTAGTGTCAGCTGACAGCTTAAGCATGGCAGAGTACAGATATAGACACGGAACATGTTCTTCATCAAATCACACTAACGCAACACACTGATTCTTCTCCAAGTCACACACTGCCCTGACTTGAAAATATATCACGTTCCTTCACTGTTACTGAATCCAAATCCTGGAATTCCTTTTTTAACTGCATGGTGGATAAACCCACACCAAATGGACTGCAACAGTTCACCAGCATCTTCTCAAGGGCCAATAACTAATGGCCAGCCAGCGATGCCAGATTCCTTGAAGGAATTTTTAAAAATATACTGTAGATGTTCCTGAGACTGGAAGATTTGAGTTATAAGGAGAGACTAGATAGGCTGGGGCTGTTTTTGCCTGTGATGGTTGATCACTTCCCACTAATCTCTCCCCAACCTCCTAATTCTTGGGGTCTGTACACAGGATCCCAGCTGTGATCTCCTTCCACTGTTTTCCCCACCCAGTCACAACCTGTCTGTCAATTTGGCTGGGAAACAGAATCAAAGTAGTAATAACAAGGTTCTGCCTTTTTGCCCAGCAGATGTTCTATTTCCACACCATGATGGCGTTTTTAGCCACTTCTGGCCTCCGTTGTGCATTCCTGCCTCCCAATAAATACTGCAACCAATCAACATTCCAAATGTCAATGGCCAATGCTAATTTTTGCATCACATCATCTAAAGGCAAAATAACTAGTTTCTGAATTGACTCACCTCCAAACAAAAAACACTTGACAGTTCAAAGCCCATTCAAGAATGCAGAGCAACTGCACGTTTTAGCTTTAAAGGGACACACCTACATTTTAATAGCAGGCTTATACATTACAACTCCGGCTATATACATGTTCCTGTCCCCCTCAGACAGAGTGTCCCCAGCAAAAGTCATGAATGAAAACCAATGTTTTATTTTAAATTATTTCCGTGAAATCATTTCAAATTTTTACCAAAGTGCATTTTGTACCGTGTGATATCCATTAAGATCCCCTATTGAAAGTACAGAATGCTCTCTTTTATTGCTCCTCCACACCACTGCCCCCGCACCCCCCACATAAATATTTAAAATTTCAGAACAGTGGAGAAAATCTGGGCAATTGAAAGAACATAGAAATATTTTAGGATATTCAAAAGGAGTTTCGTGAAAATTAAACTGAGCAAACTATTTTTGAGTTATTATAAGCTGCAAAATCTACTGAATCCAGTACTCAAAGCAATTGATAACTCTAGCACCAAGTGCGAAAGGTGTTTGTTGAATTTAACTATAGCTAATATCACTTGAGAGCAATTAAATGCACTGTAATTTAATTCAGAACAATCAATTTGTCTATGTGTGTTTAAAACTAAACTGTAGGGCAATGACCGATTTATAATATCTCTAAACTTTGGAAGCTTGCCAACATTACAATCCATATTCTTTGAAACTGTATCTGAAGCTTCCACTGAAATACATTGAGCAGCGTGACTGCAATCAGTCAGCTCATTCTACAATCAAGTGGAAAAGTAACATGAAGGACTGAGGATAGGATTTTTATGGCCAATTTTTCTCTGCCCTTTCAAAAAGATTGACTGGGATCCGGTACCAGAGATGTTGGTTATTTTTAATCTCTTCACAATCTCCACTTGCAAACGCAGGCAATATGAGTCTTTGATTGCCCAGATCATAACAACAACAGATAATCTTGAACTCCTCCAACTGTCACACAGGCACGTTTTCTGCAGAAGTCCTTGAATAACAAGCAAAAGCACTTTGCCAAATTACTCCTCTCTAATCCACAGGTGTTGAAGCTAATTTAGCAGTATTATCAATGTCCTTCTTAGAGGCCCTTTTGTGGTGCCTGATAGTGTCCCTCCCTCAGACCAGGAGGCCCAGGTTCAAGTTTCACCTTCTCCAGAAGTGTGCAATAACATCATTGAATAGGTTGATTAGGAAAATAGATTAAATTAGAAAAAACATAAAAGAGACACCTGAGGGCTCATAGGAACTGAGGGCGTCTTGTGGTGCACTGCTAGTGTCCCTACCCCTGAACCAGGCTGCCTGGGCTCAAGTCCCACCTGCTCCAGAGGCATGTAGTAATATCTCTGAACAGGTTGATTAGGAAAACAGTTTAAATTTTAAAATGAGGAAACAAAGATAAAGCAACTGTTGGAGCGGCATGTAGACATTTCATGTAGTACTGGAAAGAAAATAAACCAACATCCTTCATAGGAGCCCTGCTGTGGTGGTGTCGCTACCTCTGGACCACGAAGCCTAGGTTCAAGACCCACCAGTTCCAGATGTGTGTAATAACATCTCTGAACAGGTTTATTAGAAAAATATGTTAAATTAATAAAAAAAAACATCATTCATAGGGGCCCTCTTGTGGTGCAGTGGTTGTGTGCCTACCTCTGAGCCAAGAGACCTGGGTTTAAGTCCCACTTGCTCCGGAGGTGTTTAGAAAATGGATAAATTTAAAACAAAACAAAAAAAAAAACAAAAAAAAAAAAAAACAACACCCTTCTAATAGTGGTGAGCCTAGCTGTCTTCCAAGCTCTTTACCTTGGTAAGAAGTTCTGAATTTTCAAGAAGAAAAATGAACACTCTTACAGTGTAGAATTGATTTTGTAATTTCTTAGTTGTTGGTTGAGACACTGACTGTAAATGCTAGACTTCAGTTTTACTTATGTAGTCTGAAGGGGTAGAATTCTGTCTAAGGAAGTGAGAAACACCAAATTATATGTTGGCAAAATGCACGTTTCTTGACATGAAGCTCTATCAAAGAACAAAAATTAGCTGCTATGGCAAGATTAAAGCTTGTTTCTGTTGACAGCAGAACTGCAACAAAATGAAAACAAAAGGATGTGCAAGTATGTGTGTTGATGCAATTCATCTTTCCAAGGCTTACCAGCAGCTCTTTACATTCAGTGCTTGAAAAATAAGGTAGGCCTTAATGCTTGTTAACAATACTATTTTGCTATTAATGGTAGGAATCAATTCCAGACACTGTCAGCATTGGCTCTGACTACAAGTTGCAGGGAAATTCTATTCAAGGAGCCATATCCTATCATTGACAATTAAGAATTGCAGACTACACCTTGGTTTAAAGAACAGGAAGTCAACATTTATAACAAGAAAGTGCTGGAGACACATGTATATTAACTATTAAAACCAATCCAGTTTTCTCTCCTATATAGGTGACCTTGATGACAAATTAGTTATTATCTGCTAAAGATAATGATTTTGAAATGTACAGCTGGGTACCAAATGACTTGGGGCTAGCAACAGCAACTGTATGCAAGCCACTATTAGTGCCAGTCGTATAAGCACCATTATTGCTCCACTCGGTGAAAGCCTATAGCTGTTGTTACATTAAGCGACCCATTTTAGAAGCTGCGGGCAAAGAAATAATTCAGACATAAATTAGCAGCTGCAGGTTATTTCAGAACCCTGTATTCACCTAACAATAATTCACTTGTTAGTAAATGTTTGTCTTTTTCAACTCATGTAGTTCTCAAACTGGAAATAATATGTTATGCATGCAAAATCCTTCGGACTGATTTCCAACAAAAACAAAATTTAATGTTCAGAGAAAAATGTGAAGTCATTGACAAATCTTTCTCAGTAACGTTTAAAGTTGCTTTGATTAGGATGTACTACTGGAGTCTCCACACCAAAACTATCCATGTTTAAAGCAGACATTCACTGTTACATCAGCCAAAATGGTAATCAGTATCAATTTGGATTAGAGATAGTAGGAACTGCAGATGCTGGAGAATCCGAGACAACAAGGTGCAGGGCTGGATGAACACAGCAGGCCAAGCAGCATCATAGGAGCAGAAAGGCTGACGTTTCGGGCCTAGACCTTTCATCAGAAAAGGGGGAGGGGAAGGGGGTTCTGAAATAAATAGGGAGAGAGTGGGAGGCAGATAGAAGATGGATAGAGGAGAGGATAGGTGGAGAGGAAACAAACGGGTCGAAGAGGCGGGGATGGGGCCAGTAAAGGTGAGTGTAGGTAGGGAGTTAGGAAGGGGATAGGTCAGTCCAGGGAGGACGGACAGGTCAAGGGGGCGGGATGAGGTTGGTCGGTAGGAGATGGAGGTGCGGCTTGAGGTGGGAGGAGGGTATAGGTGGGAGGAAGAACAGGTTAGGGAGGCAGGGACGAGCTGGACTGGTTTTGGGATGCGGTAGGGGGAGGGGAGATTTTGAAACTTGTGAAATCCACATTGATACCATTGGGCTGCCGGGTTCCCAAGCGGAATATGAGTTGCTGTTCCTGCAACCTTCGGGTGGCATCGTTGTGGCACTGCAGGAGGCCCAGGATGGACATGTCGTCTGAGGAATGGGAGGGGGAGTTGAAATGGTTCGCGACTGGGAGGTGCAGTTGTTTATTGCGAACCGAGCGTAGGTGTTCTGCAAAGCGGTCCCCGAGCCTCCGCTTGGTTTCCCCGATGTAGAGGAAGCCACACCGGGTACAGCGGATGCAGTATACCACATTGGCAGACGTGCAGGTGAACATCTGCTTGATGTGGAAAGTCTATCCATCTTCTATCCGCCTCTCACTCTCTCCCTATTTATTTCAGAACTATCCATCTTCTATCCGCCTCCCACTCTCTCCCTGTTTATTTCAGAACTATCCATCTTCCGTCCGTCTCCCACTCTCTCTCTCCCTATTTATTTCAGAATGTGGATTTCACAAGTTTCAAAATCTCCCCTCCCCCTACCGCATCCCAAAACCAGTCCAGCTCGTCCCTGCCTCCCTAACCTGTTCTTCCTCCCACCTATCCCCTCCTCCCACCTCAAGCCGCACCTCCATCTCCTACCGACCAACCTCATCCCGCCCCCTTGACCTGTCCGTCCTCCCTGGACTGACCTATCCCCTTCCTAACTCCCTACCTACACTCACCTTTACTGGCTCCATCCCCGCCTCTTCGACCTGTTTGTTTCCTCTCCACGCATCCTCTCCTCTATCCCTCTTCTATCCGCCTCCCACTCTCTCCCTATTTATTTCACAACCCCCTTCCCCTCCCCCTTTTCTGATGAAGGGTCTAGGCCCGAAACGTCAACCTCTCTGCTCCTATGATGCTGCTTGGCCTGCTGTGTTCATCCAGCCCTGCACCTTGTTGTCTCAATTTGGATTAACTCAGTTTAATACACTACTGAGGGGATGCTGTCTCTTCTGAAGTGCAAACTTTCAGATAAGACATTAAATTGAGACTTTGCCTATTCTTTCAAGTAGATATAAAAATGCTGAGGTCCACATTTGAATAGCAGCAGGGACATTATCCCCAGCATCCAGGCTAATTTTTAAGTCTCATTCATAAATCGCCAAAAAGCAAATTCTTTGGGTTATTATCACATTGATGTTTTTGGAAGCTTGCCATGCACAGCTTCGGTTGCTACATTTCCTATACAACAAAAGTACAATTCAAAAGCACTTCTTTGGCTGCAAAGTGGTTTGGGCTGTCCATAGTCATGAAAGGCACTATGAAGATAGAAAAAAAAAGCCTTGCATTTGATTATATTTTGTGTACGTAAGCCTGTCTTATCCCCTCCAAGTTGTGTAGGGTTACAGTTTATAAAAAGCATTGGCTGCTGCTTAAATAAGTTTAGTTGTACTTCCGGCAGACTTTGTTAGCTTATTCAGTGATAATCTACACTATTTTAGCTGATTACTGTAATTGCATTACGATAATGCCAGTTATTGTGTATAATTGTAAAACTGTATTTGCATAGAAGTACTGGTGATAAGCAATGGTCACTGTTCATAAATTTATCCTATTTCCAATTTACATTCCTCCCTCAAAGGAATTTGGCAGAAACAGTACATGGCCAGAAGGAAGAATTGGAGCAACTTGATTACATCAAACAAGCTCACTGACACAACAGATTAGGCAAATAGGTTAAGGAGGCTTTCAGCATGGTCCAGAAGTTGCAATGAATGAAAATGTACTTAGAGAAACTATTAGTTATAAAGTCAGTTAATTTTTTTTAAATTTAACTGATTTTTCTAATCAACTGTTCAGAGATGTTATTACACAGCTCTGGAGCAGGTGAAACTTGAACTCAGGTTTCACTTTCCAGAGGTAGGGATGCTACCACTGAGCCACAAAAGGGGCCCTATAAAGTCAGCTTTTTTGAAATGATTTAACCTGTATTTCTAATCAACCTGTTCAGTGATGTTATAACATACCTCTGGAGCAGGTGGGATTCAAAGTCAGGCCTCTGGATCCAGGGGTAGAGCCAAGACCACTATGCCATGTGGGGGCCGTCAGAGTTTTTTAAAAATTTAATCTATTTTTCTAACCAGCCTGTTCAGAGATATTATTACACACCTCTGGAGCGGGTGAAGCTTGAACTCAAATCTCCTCAACCAGTGAGCCACAAGAGGAGCCCTATAAAGTCAGTTAAATAAAGCAAATTAAGTAGTAACAGCTGTATTTATGGTATGGACTTCAGTATTGGTGGTACAATTAAGCTACTTAACAGTTTAATGGCATAGTAGATCTGCTGGCCCCTAAGGATTTCACACAGCCAACAGCGATCCAAAGTGAAAGCCATTCAATTTCCAAACATTAGCAATTAGAAAAATCAGCCAGGAGCCTTAAAAGGTTTAGCAATTCTAATTTTGTGGTTGCTGCTGGCTGTGTCAACCTCCTGCATGGGGTGCCAACAATACAACTAAGACAAACATTTAAGGAAATTTTAAATGACAAACAAAAAATATAAAAGCCCTAGCAAATTCATCAGATTTGAAAAATTTACGCCAGTAACTTGTCTTTTACTTTTAAAATGGATGGATATTCTCACATCTGTCATTTTTATTTAAATTTTCATACAATGCACTGCAATACAAAAAAAACCTCAAGTATTCACGCATGTCTTCACGTCATACCAGTTTACATCATAATTGCTTTTGAGTGCTCAATTGCTGAGGAACCCAATGGCATGTATTACATGACAACAATTTTTGACATCACAATATATAAAATGCAAATACTAAATGGAATGAACCAACCCTGGGGCAATTGACCACTTGAATGCCAACTGTTCTAGAGATAGTAGGAACTGCAGATGCTGGAGAATCTGAGATAACAAGGTGTAGAGCTGGATGAACACAGCAGCATCAGAGGAGCAGGAAGGCTGATGTTTCGGGCCTAGACCCTTCATCAGAACTGTTCTAGAGACTTGTCTTAAAATATGTTACCTATGAGATTACTCGAGCAACTGTTAAGCACAAGGAATTGCTGGGCCTGGTAAACATCACTAACTACGGCACACTGATGAATTATTAGAAATTATTTTTGTGTACGTCTCCAAAAAACATCCACTACTGTTCAATGCAATCAAATTCATTGTACGTGTGACATGAATGCAAACAGAACCAGTGATATGGACACATTTTGTACTGATTTATCTTCTCACCAAACCGCTCGTTAAGCGAAATAAAAGCAAGGCAGTTAGCCCCAAGTGACACCACTGAAGCTCCATGTTATTTATTAACAGCAGACCCAAATTCATAAAGCCAACAGACACAGGATGAGCTTCGGCTTAGAGTAGCGAAGGATAGGCTGGGTAGATAGCTAGATGCTATGATAAGATTCAAAATCATGAGTTATTCTCTAGGAGTATTTAGCAAAAAAAAATGTAGGGGAACTTCATTGGGCAAGAGACCAATTTTAAAATGTGCATATGACAAAACTTATTGTAAACATGAGGAGGATTAAACTGATGGAATAGGCCAACAAAATTTACTGCAGGGAAGTGTGAAGCGATCCATTGGGAGGAAGAATGAGGAAAAGCAGAACAAAGTGAAGGCTGCAAGTTCATGCAGAGGTGCTTGCAGCAGCACATTGTCAAGAAGTTATATCGTACATACACATAATAATTTAACTTTTGAGGCCATGCTTTTAGGTCAAAAGGCGAAGTAATATTTTTGAAGGATTGACATGCATGTTTAACTTGGGCAAAATAAATATTATTGGAATGATAAAGAGAAACTAACAACACTAAAAAATTATATTAATTCTAACCTTTATTAATTTTAACACAACTTCATAAATACAGTACCTTTCAGCAGAACACAACATAAACACATACAGATAACACAGTACAGAGCTGGAAGAAAACAGCAGACAAGGCAGCATCAGAGGAGCAGGAAAGTTGATGTTCCAGGTCAGGACTCTTCTTCAGAAATAGGGAAAGAGAAGTCAACTCAGAAATAAATAGAGAGAGGATGGGTGGGGCTGGAGAAGATAGGCAGGATGGTGATAGGTGAGTGCAGGTAGGGAGTGGTGGGGATTGGTCAGTGAGGTGGGAGGGGCAGATAGGTGGGTTGTGTCAGGTCAAGGAGGCGGGGATGAGAGGCCGGGGGTGGGAGATTTTAAAATTGGTGAATTCCATGTTTAGGTCATCGGGCTGTAGGCTCCCGAGGCAGAATATGAGGTGCTGCTCCTCCAGTTTATGGGTGGTGTCATTGTGACACTGGAGGTGGCCCGGAATGGTCATGTCACCCAGGGAGTGGGAGGGAGTGTTAAAATGGTTGGAAGGTGTTGTCGTTTGTTGTGTACAGAGCGCAGATGCTCTACAAAACGGTCTCAGAATCTACACTTGGTCTCACTGATGTAGAGGAGGCCACATTGGGAGCAGCGGATACAGGAGACCAAGTTGATGGATGTGCAGGAGAACCTCTGTCTGATATGGAAGGTTTGTTTTGTGCCTTGAATGGAGGTGAGGGGGGAGGTGTAGGGCAGGAGTAGCAAGTATTGATGATACGTAGATTGAATCATACAGCACAGAAGAGGCCCTTTGACCTATTGAGTCTTCATCAAATAATCTACTCTAAGTCGACACAAGTCCCACTTTCCAGTACTTTTTAAAAATTCATTAACAGGATGAGGGCATCACTGGCTAGGCAGTATTTATTGCCCATCCCTAATTGCCCAGAGGGTAGTTGAGAGTCAACCACATTGCTGTGGCTCTGGAGTCACATGTCGGCCAGATCAGGTAAGGATGGCAGTTTCCTTCCCGAAAGGACGTTAGTGAACCAGATGGGTTTTTCCGACAATTGACAATGGATTCATAGTCATCATTAGATTCTTAATTCCAGATATTTTATTGAATTCAAACTCCACCATCTGCCATGGTGGGATTCAAACCCGGGTCCCCAGAATGTTATCTGGGTCTCTGGATTAACAGTCCAGCGATAATACCACTAGGCCATCACCTCCCATTGTCTTGAATTTTAAGACATTTCAAGCTCATCCAAGTAACTTTTCAAGGTTAAGGCTTCCCAGCCCAAATCCCCTCTAAGGCATGCATTTCTCATTCCCACCACACTCTGGATGAAAAGACTTTTCATCTAAACCTCTTGCCATTTACCTTAAAATTATGCCCTCTTGTTATTAACTCTTTAACTAAGAGGAACAGTTGCTTTCTGTCCATGCCTCTCATTATCTTATACATCTCAATCACTTCCCCTCTCAGCCTTCTCGGCTCTAAAGAAAACAACCCAACTTATCCAGCCTTTCTTCACAGGTAAACTGCTCCATCCCAGGCAACAACCTGGTAAATCTCCCCTGCATCCCATCCAGTGCAATCACATCCTTCCTATAGTGCAGTGGTTAGAACAGCACATAGTACTCCAGCTGTGGCTTAATCAAAGTCCTGTACTGCTCTGATATAACTTCTGAGTCATACCTGATTATGGCTGGGTGGTAAAAATCTAAGTTGCATGGGATATGAAGGATAACAGAGAGGGAGTCCAGAGTGCAACAGGACTGGGTCGAGGAGGCTGTCCAAGATTGGAAGCCTGTCTGAGGAAGGGAAGCATCAAAAGGCCAGCGCGTATAGCTGCAGGTTCCATTCTGAGAACCTCAGATAATCCTGGTTTACAGGGAACAAGTGCCTATCTGGGTGGCCTTTAAACAGGTAACAGGACCTTTCACTCCATAAGGCAACAGAGGAGATCCCAATTTCCTGCTGGCTCCAACTCCGAATTCACTGTGCTCTTTGCACAAGCATACGTAAAGAGCCAAGAACTGCATAACCTCAGTAGAAAAGCCAACCTATTCCAAGCAGAAGTGACAATAACTTCCACATCGGACAGAACTGCATAATAAAATATTTGGCCCAAGGAGACTATAGGTTCTACAAACAGATAAACTTGCGCAGCCAAAATATCCCCCAAGGTGTGTTTTAGTGTGGTTTTGGCCAATAGGAAAACCACAGGGTACGGGAATGTAGAAAATGGATAATTTAAATGTTAAAAGATATGATTGCTTGATCTCAATACTTACATTCACATGCAGCATGAATACTTAATCTGGTAAAGCAGACAAAAAACATTGTACCACCTTTTTTGATCATGTACTTGATAAAATTAAGCACTTTCTTAGAAAATCAAGGAAAAGACAATGTTCGACACTAATAAGTTTGTACTGGCCAAATATTTATAGTGTCCTGTGAGAGACTGAATGAAGTGGTTAACTTTCCAGTCTCCTCCTTTCCTCAGCTATTCAATACCACATCATGGTTCCATGCCAACTGTTCCAACATAGGCAGTATAGATCCTGAATTGGTCTTTTATCCTGTGAATACTTAACCAATGCACAAGATATAATTGTGTCATTGCTTATTTTAAATTGTTTAAGGCTCTGAGTTAAAAAGAAAATTCAGAAATTACATAGGTGAAAGGACATCATGGGAGAAAATAACATGGCTTTTTGAGGTATCTTGACAACTAAAGGGGTAAATTTTTCTAATGTGTCACTCAGATTGGTTTGATAAAATTAGAATGTTCTTTGAAAAGTCAAGATTTTAACATTCTACTTGACATTAATAAGTTCACAGTTGCAGAAGTTCTCGCACAAATCTTAACTGCCTTCACATGGTAGAATTAATTTCACAATGGTGGGAGACTCAAATTTATTGAAGGGTTTCCCTGTAAAAGGGAAGTATATTTTTAGCCAGTTAACCCTCATTTTCTCAACAGAAACAGTATTAAAAAAAAAGGTGAACGACGTATTACAGAAATTGAAATTCTATGCCTGCATCAAGTGGGTACATGAAAGTGTATTTAAATGTATACATTAACCAGATATCAGATGAAAGTTAAGCCATATATTCAGATATGACTAGCAGCATGTTATGTACATTTACCCATAAGAAGATGCAACAGGAAGAGATATTATCTCTAATCAGATTTATCATGCAAATGACCTCTATATTTAACACCATCATCGCTGAAGACAATAAGGAAGCTTTCCCAATTCATTAGGTTGAGGCTGTATAAATTCTGAAAATACTGCTAACTCTGATGTAAACTTTGATCTAACCAACAGCTGCTTATTGTTGATAAACTGTAAGCTACCTGCGGTATCTATTCAGAAGTAAATGGTGGAAGTTTTATTATTTTCAGGCACTGATCTCAACTGTAAATTTATTATCAGCAACACAGATGATGCTGAATTACTGTGACATAGCTGAATTGGATCTGTAGCCTGCATTAATTTCCGTCAATTAACCCCAAACTACTAAAGGATTGCACAATGTTAAGTCTTGCTAGTTACAAGCATAAGCTTCATAACAGATTGTTAGTTCTTGACTTGATTTTCCACCTTTTCATGATTTGTCAAAGGTTAATTTGTTCATCATCAGTGTGAGCTAATTGGAGAATGGTTGTATAAATGCTAAAATAATCTAAACTATTTGATGTATGACAGTTTGGCAAGACAAATTCAGGCATCATTGTCTGTTAGACATAGATTATGCAAAGAACTCAGAATGAGAAGGATTTGACCGTTATCCTTTCATGAACATATACTGACCCCAGTGTTTCGTAACATCCTGGTGCATCTTTGTTTTTAAACTAAAACATCAAATTCAATCTGTAGAGGAAGACTTAGTCCAAAGGTGTTAGAAAGAGACAAATAAAGTGAGCCCAACGTCTCTATGTTGTATCAACACAAAGGCCTAGGTTTTTATGGAGGTGGTAGCAAGGTCAAGTCAAAAAGCTTTCTCACCTGACAGACCCATCTCCTTTCAAAATTCCTTCACCTACCACATTTTCTGGTCCAAGGAGATGAAGACGGAACGCAGCCAGCTATCCAAAAGAATTTTGTCACCATATCATGATGGTACAGGTGGTGAAAAGTGAAACTGATGTCATTAAATAATATTTATGAAAACAAAACACGGCAAGTATTGAAAGAATTGTTCTCTTTTAGCATGCAGTTATCATACTTCAATTAAAATGTAATTAACGAGATCAAAATGAAGGAGACACTTAACTACAAGATTTTTAGGTAATATTTCTGTTTCTTTCACTCTACAACCTGGAAAATGACAAAAATGTGTTATCAAACACAGGTAATAAGCTTAAAAAGGAGAGGCGTCCATTTAAACAAGAATGTAAAGGCAGTCGTAGTATAAACTTCTTAGCATCACTGTGTTAAATTTTAAACCCCAGTCTTGACTATTTAGCTGTTTGCCACTGCTGAAGATACTGGACAAGTTGGTAGATCTTGAGGTCTCATTGAATGATCATTGTTCAAAGTTGCTTTTTCACAGGGTGGTGGCTTTTTGGGTTATGAAATACAGGCAGGGAAATAAGAGCTTCTAGTATCCTTGCTATTATCCACCTTACTTTTTCTCTGTCCTGTATAAAAGCAAGTTACTGAAATATGCTTCATTTATAAATTGCAAGTCTATCTCTATTGTCTTTTTCAAACTAAATATTCCTTAGGCAAACTTTCGTCTCTAGATGTATGAAGTGTGAGGGAAAACAAGATTTGCAAATTTCTTGACACTTAAGTTAATTGGAGGTTTGAGCTACAAGTAATAATATAAACCCAAATGGTTGATGCGCAAGTTCAGGAAGCCATATTTAGGCTTCATTCTCTACTAGGAACTTTAGGTAATCCTTGGGGAATTAGATTAGCAGTGTGTCACTCAGTGGCAGGACCTGATGGCATGCAAGATCTTAGTAGTGTCCTTTCCTGTTCTTGCTGGTCCTCTCGTTTGCTAAGAATGAAAGTATGAACTTGGCTATCTCAAGTGCGTAAAGAAGAGAATGTGAAATGCGACGGTAGCTCATCTTTAAATGAAAACTACAGGCTTCCCACTCGTCAGCAACTTGAATGGCATGAATACACTGAACTGGTGATGTGTCACCAAGGCACTACCGGGTGCTTCCCTTCTAGAATTTGGCAAGTTGCTTTAGCATTTTGAATAAAGTGAACATTTTAGTACTCAACCTTTTTGAAAAGCAAATGTGTAATTGCCAAAAATGTGGTTGTCAAAAAGTACAATACCACACAACTGACTACTATCATTTTTTTGGTGGCAGGTACATGTTCAATAATGACAGAATTGTAATTAATAGGAAACAAAGTAACATGAAATGTTTGTGTAAAACTTTCAAACAATTAAATGTAGATTTTTGCTGTTACAGCACTCAGTTTAAACCGTTATCTAATTGCTACGGTTAACAGAAGCGAAAGTAGTGATGCTGCTTAACTTTGCTGCAGGGCAAGTTTGATTTTATTTTGCTATTTGAAAGGACTTTATCCTACACATCAGCAAATTCAATTCATAACGATTCCTGCTTTATTTGAAAACACTATGGCAGAAAAAAAGATTCAAGCTCAGCAAGGATTAATGCTTTGTCCTGATTGTTTAGAGTGTTAGTGTTTTTTGGTATGTTTGTATTTGCTAATTATTATATTTTTCAGCAATATTTCAATAATATGCAGTGTATACTGTTCAGTTGTACTTTACTTTAGAACTATTTTTTACTTAGCTGAGATAGCTCATAGTTTCTGATTCAAACAAATTTAATACTCCTTTGAAGTTAACAGTTGTTTAAAGCATAACAGATAAAGCTTTGAAAGATTGCACTGCACTTTCATTGAAACTATTCCAATAAATACATGTCCAAGTAAATCATTCTTCAGAAGCCTGCATAATGGCTCACTCAGTGTTCAATCTAAATCTAATATTGAATCAAAGGTTGCATATTTACTTACATTTTTAAATTAATTTATTTGTACAATTAAAATACTGATTGTGGACCTTCTGGCTCTACTTTTCCTAGCAGTAATTCTACAAATTAGAGAAATGGATTGATTGGTGCTACAACTTTCAACTAAACCACGTTAAAAGAATATTAGATGACTCTCTGTTCTCACTTTTGATGGGTTGGCAAAACAATTCAAACAACTCTATATGGAGCTGCAATTGACCTTAAAAGACAATTCCAGTTTTCCCCAAACATATTTTCCAGAGGTACATAAAATGCAAACAAAATATTTAATGAGAGTCAACAAATATCCATACATTCTGTTAAGGTGTTCCTTTACTAAATCATATAATTTTATTGTGTCATGGGGGCAGTTTGTTAAATTGTAAAGTATTAAATAAGTAACAGCAAATCAGGGGTCTGTATTACATGGCCTTGGTTTTTACTTTCACCAACATGCTTTTGATTCTCAGATGAAAATAAATGGGAGTGTGATACCAAAACTCGCTAATTGCAGGTGTTTGTAGCCTTGGTGATGAGGGAGGGTGGGAGGAAATAGATGGGCAGGTATTACACCTTCTGTGATTGCAGGAGAAGGTGCCGGGGGACTGAGCAGAAATGTTGGGAATGAAGCAGGAATGGACTAGAGTGTCCCAGAGGGAGCAGTCCCTGTGGAAGGCTGACAATGGAGAGGAGGGGAATACGTGTCTGGTGATGGAGCTGGTGGAAGCGGTGGCTAATGATCTTATGGATGTGAATGCTGGTGGGATGGTAGGTGAGGACAAGGGGGACCCTATCACTATTGTTGGAGGGAAGAGAGGGAATGAGGGCTGAAGTGTGGGAGATGGGTCATACCCGGCAGAGGGTCCTGTCAACTATGATGCTAGGGAATCCTGGGTTGAAAGTGATGGTGGACGTTTTAAGTTTGTTATGGAAAACGAGAAACCTGGCACAAAAAGGGTTCTGGATTGGGGGAAAGCAGATTGTATTAAAATAAGGCATGATCTGGCCAAAGTAGACTGGGAACAGCTAATTCTGGGTAAGCCTACTGTTGACAGTGGTGGTGGTGGTGGTGGGCGGCAGGTTCAAAATGGAACTGGCCAGAGTGTGGGCCCAAAATGTTACCCTTAGGCTGAAATATAAGAGCAACAAACCCAGAGAACCCTGGATTTCTAGGAATTTCGGGACTGGATAAGGAGGAAAAGGGAGGCTTTTAACAGGTACAAAGGTAGCAAATCACCAGAGTAAAGAAAGTGTAATGGGGAGCTTAAGACAGCAATTAGGAGAGCCAACAGAAGGGAAGAAATTGGGAAAATCCTAAGATATTCCATAAGTATATCAAGGGGAAGAGGATAACCTGAGAAAGGTTAGGGCTGATTAGGGACCAAGGGAGCCAATCTGTATGTGGAGCTGGAGGACAGTGGTTGGGTGTTAAAAAAAATACATCACACCTGTATTCACTTTGGAAATGGAGGATGTAGGTGCAGAATGCGGAAAACAGGAAATGTGAGGTTCTTGAGCATTTTGACGTCAGAAGTGATGGATTGATTGTCACATGTACCAAAATACAGTTAAAAGCTTTGTTCATGAATGGCACAGGCAGATCACAGTAAGCAAAGGATGTACAGATCAAAAAGACTTAGACAGAGGCATACAGGTTACATTGCACAGGGCATGCGCTAGGCAAGATCAGCATTATTTGAGGCCAGAGACTCCATGCATCAGTCTGATAACAACTGGGAAGAAGCGGTTCCTGAATCTGCTCGTGCGCGTGTTCAGGCTTCTGTATCTTCTGCTGATGGAAGAGGTTATAGGAGATCATTACCGAGGCACGATGGATCTTTGATGATATTCGCAGCCTTTCAGCGGCAGCGAGCCATGTAAATGGAGTCCATGGATGGAAGGTTGGCTTCTGTGATGGTTTGGGCTTTGCACACCACCTTCTGTAGTTTCTTACGGTCCTGGTCAGAGCAGTTGCCATAACAGGCAGTTATTCACCCGAACAGTATACTTTCAATGGTGCATCTGTAGAAGTTGGTGAAGGACCTTATGGACATGCCAAATTTTCCTGAGCTGCCTGAGGAAGGCGTTGTTGTGCCTTGACTGTTGCATCTACGCAGGAAGTCCAAGACAGGTTGTCGGTTATTGTCACTCCAAGAAACTTGGTGCTCTTCAACCTCTCAACCTTAGTTCCATTGATGTAGATGGGGGTGTGTTCTCCTCCTTTCTTTCTGAAGTCAGTGATCAGTTCTTTAGCTTTGCCGATGTTAAGAGACAGATTGTTTTCATTGCATGTCACCAAGGCCTCTATCTCCCTTCTACAGTTTGACTCGTTGTTGTTAGGTATCCTACCTATCCACCATGTAGTGGATACATGGTGTTGTCAATGTACTTGTAGATATTGTTCATTTGGAATTAGGTGTAAAGGGAGTACTGTCGGGGGCTGAGGAAGCATTCTTGGAGGGCTCCAGTGTTGAGTGTTATTGTAGAGGAGGTGCAGTTACCTATCTTCATTGATTGCAGCCCATGGGTCAGAAAGCTTACGATCCAGTTGCAGGGGGTGGAGCTGAGACCAAGGTCACGAAGTTTTGAGATCAGTCTGGAGAGGATAATGGTGTTGAAGGCGGAGCTGTAATCAACTAGCACGAGTCTGACATAGGTGTCTTTGATGTCCAGATGTTCTAGGGACGAGCGCAGGCCTAGGGATATGGCATCATCTGTGGATCTGTTATGTCGGTAGGCAAATTGTAGGGGATCAAGGCGGGCTGGGAGACTGGAGTTGATGTGGGCCATGACCAGCCTCTGGAAGTATTTCATGATTATTGAGGTTAGAGTCATTGGGCGATAGTCATAAAGGCACACTGCATGTGCTTTCTTAGGTATGGGGATGTTGGTGGTCTTCTTGAAGCAGGTGGGGACTTTGGCTTGTAGGAGGGAGAGGTTGAAGATGTTGGTGAATACCTCCGCCATTTGGTCCGCACAGGATCTGAGTGCTCGGCCAAGGACACTGTCGAGAGCCATTGTTATCCTTGGGTTGACTCCAGGAAAAGAAATCTGATGACTGAAACAGTGACGGAGGGAACAGGTGTGTCTGGGGCTGTTGGGGTAGGCATGACTGAGCCGCTGACATTCTGCTCAAACCAAGCATAGAAAGCAGTGAGCGTGTCAGAGAGGGATGTCTCTCTGGCTGCTATCTTGCACTGCTTCATTTTATATCCTGTAATGTTGTTTACGCTTTGCCATAGGCAACGGGAATCTGGTTGGTAGGTTTAGGCCTCTAATTTCGTCCGATACTGCCTCTTGGTATCCCTGGTGGCTTTGCGGAGGTCATATTTGGATTTCCCCAAGTTGATCCAGGTCACCCGACTTGAATGCTGCACGTCTGGTCTTCAGTAGGGAGTGGACTTCCTGGTTCATCCAAGATTTATGGTTGGGGAACACTCGAACTGACTTCTTTGGTACACAGTCCTCCACATATTTGCTAATGAAGTCCATGACTGCGGTGGCGTACTCGTCGAGGTTTTCCATTGAATACTTGAACACGGTCCAGTCCACCAATTCCAAAAAGTCCCAGAGATGGTCTGGGAGGAGGAACACACCGCTGTGAAATGGTTTCCAAAGTGAGGGCGGGTGATAGAGTGATAGTTGTCTTTGATGGTTGTGTAGCAGTGGTCTAGAATGTTCGGTCCCCTGGTGGGACCGGAGATGTGTTGCTAGTACTTTGGCATCACCCGCTTGAGGTTGGCTTGGTTGAAGTCGCCGACCACAATAAATAGGGTGTCGGGGAATTTTGTCACTAGAGCGTTTGTGTTGGTGTAAATCTCGTCTAGGGCATTCTTCACATCCGCATGGGGTGGTATGTAGACTGCTGTCAGGATAGCGGAGTGAGAAGGTATTGGAGGTTTTGGCTGGCTTAAAAGTGGATAAAACCCCAGTTCAGATGAGATATATCTCTCTGCGGGAGAAGGAAATTACAAGGGCTCTGACCCAAATTTTAAATTCCACTCTGGCCACAGGGGAGATGCCAGAGGACTGGAGGACAGCTAACGTGATTCCATTTTTCAAGAGGGGTGCAAGAGATAAACCAGGGAATTACAGACCACTGAGACCTACATCATGGTAGGGAAACCATTGAAAAAAATTCTGACAGACAGAATTAATCTCAACTTGGAGCGGCAAGGTTTGATCAGGGATAGTCAGCATGCTTTGTCAGAGGGAAGCAATGTCTGACAAATTTGATAGAATTTTTTGAGGCGGTGACCAGGCGTGTACGTGCAAACAAAATAACTGACTCTTTTCATGGCTGTTTGTAAGCTTTTGCTGTGCACAATTTGGCTAGCCTTTGCCTAGAATACAGCAACTCTGTGACGAAAGTCTCATTCATTGTTCATGTGCTTTGGTTTTATGAATTAAACTTAACAGCAGAAAATAGGACAAATGCAATTGAAGCACCTTGAAGTCAAGTATGCTTGAAAGGCTGTGGTTTCGCGATGCATTACAAAGTTAACTAAGAATGTAATTAAATAAATTAAATATTTAAATAAATAATTTGCTTAAGAGAGCGAGAAAGATTGAAACTTCAGAAATTCAGCTGCAGCTGTGGAAGCTAGCTGTTTCATAAAAGTTTAAATTATGCTGATAACTAGACACTTAGGAGTCTCAGGAGCCCTGTGGCATTCTGTCTAGGGCGAAGAGATTGAATTACCAAGACGCAAGCAGTCGCTGAGGGAGTCAAAGTTGCAGAGGCTTTTGAGGGACTCCGAAAGCCAGCTCTTTGAAAGTGAAGAATAGTAACCATCAGTAAAGGAGACAATGTTTTAATGAGGTTTACTGACCCAAAGCATGGGTAGAACCTTCTTGACAACATTGAGCATTTAAAGTGCAATCTGCGGAGTGCTCCACCAGTTTGTCTATTAACCCATAGTTACCTCATGCTTATTCTGAATAAGTTATACATTGTCAATAGTTTAATACTGCAACTTCGTATAGTACAGTTTATATAATTTGCTCAAAACTGTGACTTCATTTTCTTAGTAAGTACTTAGATTTTAAACTTTGTTTAGAGATAAACAAGAAATATTACTGGCCCCTAACTGGACCATATCATAAATTTAAGTCTTGAGAGGAATCATAGGAACTATGCTTTAAAGAAAGTAATTGGCTTTGAAGATCTCTGGGAAGACCCCAGACCATTAAGGCATTATATACCAATAATATACCTGCAGATTGGGAATCTGAAAAAAAATTGCAAAGAGGAATAATAGTTTTCAATGGGACAGTATTATTGAGTCTTTTTCATCTGCCTCTTGGTGCCTGACTAATTTCCACTACTCTGAGGCCTGAGCCAGGTCATCTACCTGTCCTCTCAGAAGGAAATCATAGTAAAAAAGCTCTGAAAAAAGTACCTTAAAAATGTGTTTATATAGTCCAGTACTTTGCACAGGAGTGCACCAAATAGAGTGCAAAGAGATAATGGTGGAATATCCAATATGGTGTTCCATAAAAGGTATGGAGCCCTTCATAAATGTACACCTGTTACTTTGAACCTGAAGATGCGTGAACATGAAGTAATAAACTTCCAATTTTCAATCCTTTCAAATGGACTGAACTTGAGGGATCATTTCAAACTATAATAAGCAAGACGTAAGCCTGTTGTTTATACATGTGAACCTAAGTACATTTTCCAACAAGTTTTAAATTAAGACTTTCTAATCTAATCATTTTTAAAAAAAAAAGCCATTGTGACAGAATGTACACCATTAGCATCACAACAAAGGTAAAATAGGTTAAGGACAAATTGTGAAACATGCCATTGCAGTGTCCTTCTTAGATTTAAACCAAAGTCCCAGAAGGAGTATGTCATTTGCTTCGCATTCATTTGAAGCAGTTGGGAGTTTCTTTTCTTATATTTGTTAGTATGTGTTCATAAAAGCAATTTAGAATTTTTGTGAACCACATGGTATAACCAGATCACTCAACTCCGCTTAGTCAATTTTAACTTTATTATGGAAAACATAATTATATTAGAAATTTACCTCAAGCATGATCCTTCATAAAACTTTTTAGACTTTTGCTTTTTTTATATGATGTTATAGATTTCCTTAATCAGCTCTGATTATTTGAGATTTTCACATTTAAAGTCTACTTTGCACAATCACCAAATAAAACATTTTCCAGCAAAACTCCTTTTTGCCTTTTTATTTTGCAAATTTTGGTAAAGTAGAGTAATTAGTTTGTCATAATTTTATTTTATAGTTATAATATTATTTGCCTTATATTTGTTAAATGTTTTATATGTTTTCACAATGTTATACAATACTCTCACACATTGCAGTTAACTTTTCATTTCAGTTCTAATCCTTTTGAATAATGCTGTTCTCAGGAATCCCCATGATCAGGTAACAGTTGGGTTCATCTTTGAGTGACTTGTATTTATTTGTTTCCTTCTGCTGTGATGAAAAGATGTAAATAAATTCAAGATCTCATATTGCTGGAGGTAAGTTATTTTTAATAGCCCTGGTTCTTCGATCTTGTGAGCATGAACCTACAGTTTGGCAGCAAGAGATGGTGAAATTACCACTAAAACTACTGCTCAGCAACATGTATTGTCAATAATTGCTCTGAACCCTGTCTCAATTGTATATACCTGAAATTATCAAAGTACAAGCTAAATGATGTGACATAAGAATACATATAATGCTTGGTGTAATGAGTTATTCTCTGCAGGGTAATAAAAATTAGATAAGTGTTTTGATTTAGAGTTCTGTGTCCTTTGAGATTAATGCTGAATCAGCAGGATGCTTGATCAGATTGAGGCTACACCATTTATGCTTCCGTTTAGAGTTCACAAAATTGATTTAATTCATCCTGGCCAATGTAAACAGAGCTGGCATGTCATTAAAATAGTAGCCGAGGGTACATTCTGTGCTTGCAATTACTTCTTGCCTGGCTGCATTTTAACTGAGCAAAGATGGTCATGAGGGGCGGTGAGGGCCTATTTACTGGGCAATGTTTATGACCAGTGATGTCACAATGAATTTTAACTGTCACAAGCTGGAGGCTTGCTCAGATTGAAACACTTCATTAAAATTCTAGCAGGATGGTTGGATCACAGAGTCACTGATGTTGCATAAAAGGGATGCACATGGGAAGGCGATAGTCTAGCAATGTTGTCACTGGACAAGTAATTCAAACACCCAGGTAATGTTCTGGGTATCTGGGTTCAAATCCCACCATGGCAATTGGTAGAATTGGAATTTAATAAAAATCTAGAACCAAGTGTCTAATGATGACCCATGATAACCATTGGCGATTGTTGAACAAACCCAATTGGAGCAGTAATGCCCCATAAGGAAGGAAACTGCCTTCCCTCCCTGGTCTGGCCTACATGTGACTCCAGACCCACAGTAACGTAGCTGACTCTTAACTGCCCTCTAGGAATGGGCAATAATCTGGCATAGCCAGCAACACACACATTCCATGAGTGAATAAAAAAAAGCTTGGATCTCACATTCAATTAAAGATGGCACTCTTAAGAAGTGCCAATTCTCAGATCGTTCCCTTGTGAAGACTTCTAAAACCACAAGACACAGTTTATAAATGAGGGAGCTCCCACTTAAGACTGAGATAAGGAGAATTTTTTTACTCAAAGGATTATTGACTAGAATTGTCTGCCCCAGAGATTAGTGGAGGCTGGGTCATCGAATATATTCAAGACTGAGTTAGATACCTATTTGAGCAGCAAGAGTGGAGACAGGAAAGTGGAGTTAGCACCATAATCAAATCAGTTATGATATTATTGAGTGGTGAAGCATACTTAAGAGGCTGAATAGCATACACCTAATCCGAATTCATAGGTTCTTATTTATAAAGCATTATAGTGAGGTCCAACTTGCTTCCTCAGATGCATGTAAAGGGTTAAATGGCACTATTTGAAAGAGGAGTAGGAGAGTTATCCCATGGTCCTGGCTAATATTTATCCCTCAACCCAACAGTACATCCTCCCTCACTACTGCAAGATGTAGCAAATCACAGAAAAGATGTGAGAGACTCAGAGTTATAGTTGGAGGGGATTTCAACTTTGCTAACATTAACTGAGATCAACTTAGTGTGAAAGGATTAGACAGGGTGGAATTTGTAAAAGCTCATGTCGGAGAGGTTTTTTTCTCAGCCAGTATGTAGATAGTCCTTCTAGAGATGGGCAGCACTAGATCTAATGCTAAGGAATGAAGCTGATCAAGTGTCTGAAGTTTCAGTGGGGATAGTGACCGTAAGTCAATAAGTTTCAAACCTATTACGGAATGGGATAAGGTAGTGCTAACGTTAAGTGTCTAAATCGGGGAAGGCTAATTTCAGTATCATTAAATAGGATCAGACAAAAATAGACTGGGAACAGCTTCTTGCAGGTAAGTCTACATTTGGAAAGTGGGAGTCTTTTCAAAGTAGCACAGCGAGAATTCTGGGTCATTAGTGTTCCTCTAAGATTTAATGGCAAGGGCAGCAAATCCATTGAACCCTGTACGACAAGGGATAGAGAGTTTGATTTCTTTTATAAAAAAAAGAAAGCACACGCAAGCTACACAGCACTGAAAACACAGGAGACCCTTAAAAAGTACGCAGTGTAGGGGTAACACAGTATGGAGCTGGAGGAACACAGCAGGCCAGGCAGCAACAGAGGAGCAGGAAAGCTGACGTTTCGGATCGGGACCCTTCCTCAGAAATGGGGGAGGGGGAGGGGAAGGGAGCTCTGAAATAAATAGAGACTGGGGGGGCAGTGATAGCAGGTAGATAGTGGAGCGGATAGGTGGGAGAGAAGACGGACAGGTCAAGGTTAACCAATCCCCACCACCACCTCGCTACACTCACCTTTATCAGCTTCATTCCTGCCTCCTTGACCTGTCTATCTTCTCTCCCACCTATCCGCTCCACTATCTACCTGCTATCACCGCCCCCCGCTTCTCTCTATTTATTTCAGAGCCCCCTTCCCCTCCCCCATTTCTGAGGAAGGGTCCTGACCCGAAACGTGGGCTTTCCTGCTCCTCTGATGCTGGCTGGCCTGCTGTGTTCCTCCAGCTCCACACTGTGTTATTTCAGACTCCAGCATTGGCAGTTCTTATTGTCTCTCAGATAGTGTAGGGGGTTGCTCAAGAAAGAAATTAGGAAGGCAAAGGGGATGCATGAAATATGTTTGGCAGGTAGGATCAGGGAAAACCCAAAGGCATTTCATAAGTATTAGGAGTAAAAGGATTACCAGGAAAGTGAAAGAAATCATCATCTCCCAAAACCATCCACAACCTCATCACTTCAGGTGACCTCCCACCCACAGCCTCCACCCTCATCATTCCCCAACCCCGCACCACCCATTTCTATTTCCTTCCCAAAATCCACAAACCTGACTGCCCTGGTCGACCCATTGTCTCCGCCTGCTCCTGCCCCACCGAACTCATCTCCACTTATCTCGACTCCATTTTCTCCCCCTTGGTCCAGGATCTCCCCACCTACGTCCGTGACACCACCCACATCCTCCACCTCCTCCAAAACTTCTGATTCCCTGGTCCCCAACACCTCATCTTTACCATGGATGTCCAGTCCCTACACACTTGCATTCCCCATGCAGATGGCCTAAAGGCCCTCCGCTTCTTCCTGTCCCACAGGCCCAACCAGTCCCCCTCCACTGACACCCTCATCCGCTTAGCTGAACTCGTCCTCACCCTTAACAACTTCTCCTTCAATTCTTCCCACTTCCGACAGACACAGGTGGTGGCCATGGGTACCCGCATGGGCCCAAGCTATGCCTGCCTCTTTGTAGGATACGTGGAACAATCCCTCTTCCAAAGCTACACTGGCCCTATCCCACACCTCTTCCTCCATTACATCGATGACTGTATTGGCGCCACCTCGTGCTCCCACAAGGAGCTCGAACAGTTCATCCACTTCACTAACACCTTCCACCCCAACCTTAAGTTGACCTGGACCATCTCTGATATCTCTCTCTCCTTCCTGGACCTCTCTGTTTCTCTCTGGCAATCACCTAAAAACCGATATCCATTTCCTACTGACTCCTACAGCTAACTAGAATACACCTCCTCTCACCCACCTTCCTGCAAAAAAGGCCATCCCCTATTCCCAATTCCTTTGCCTCTGCCGCATCTACTCCCGAGATGAGGCATTCCACTCCCGGACATCCCAGATGTCCTCGTTTTTCAAGGACCGCAACTTCCCCTCCACGGTGGTCGAAAATGCCCTCGACCGTGTCTCACATTTCCTGCAACTCATCCCTCACACCCTCTCCCCACAATAACAACCAAAACAGTATCCCCCTCATCCTCACGTACCACCCCACCAACCTCCGGATCCAACACATCATCCTCCGACACTTCCGCCATCTGCAATCTGACCCCACTACCAAAGACATTTTTCCCTCCCCACCCTTATCTGCCTTCCAGAGGGACCACTCTCTCCACTTGTCCGCTCCACACTCCCCACCAGCCCCACTTTTCCCTGCAACCACAGGAAGTGCTACATCTGCCCCTACACTTCCCCCCTCACCCCATCCCAGGCCCTATGAAGACCTTTCACATCAACCAGATGTTCACCTGCACATTTGCTAATGTGGTATACTGTATCCTCTGTTCCTGTTGTGGTCTCCTCTACATCGGGGAAACCAAGTGGAGGCTTGGGGACTGCTTTGTGGAACACCTACGCTCAGTTCGCAACAAACAACTGCACCTCCCAGTCGCGAACCATTTCAACTCCCCCTCCCACGCCTTGGACGACATGTCCATCCTGGGCCTCCTGCAGTGCCACAATGATGCCACCCGAAGGTTGCAGGAACAGCATCTCATATTTCGCTTGGGAACCCTGCAGCCCAATGGTATCAATGTGGACTTCACAAGCTTCAAAATCTCCCCTCTCCCAACCACATCCCAAAACCAGCCCAGCTCGTACCCGCCTCCCTAACCTGTCCTCCCACCTATCCCCTCCTCCCACCTCAAGCCCCACCCCCATCTCCTACCTACTAACCTCATCCCACCTCCTTGATCTGTCCGTCCTCCCTAACTCCCCACCTACACTCACCTTTACTGGCTCCAACCCCACCTCTTTGACCTGTCTGTCTCCTCTCCACCTATCTTCTCCTTTATCCATTTTCTATCTGCCTCCCCCCTCTCCCTATTTATTTCAGAATCCCCATTCCCCTCCCCCATTTCTGAAGAAGGGTCTAGACCCGAAACGTCAGCTTTCCTGCTTCTGTGATGCTGCTTGGCCTGCTGTGTTCATCCAGCTCTACACCTGGTTATCACTGGGAAAGTGTGGACCTATTAGAGACCAAAGGGGCAATCTGTACGTAGAACCAGCAGACACAGGTGAGGTCTTAAATGAATATTTCTCGTCTCCTCTCCTCATAGAAGAGAAAGTCGTTATAGTCCCGGGAATTACAGTTGTGATGGTGAGGTTCTAGAACATTACGATTAATGAGGAGGTGGTAATAGATGTCTTTTGCAGGCATAAAGATGCATACATTCCCAGGAGCTGATGAGATGTATCCCAGACTGCTTTGGAAGGCAAGGGAGGGGATTGTTGAGGTCCTGACAGAGATATTTAATACTTTGCTGGCCATAGGTGAAATGCCAAATGACTGCAGGATGGATAATAGCTAAAGAAAACCAATAAAGGGAGAAGATTAAATAAGAGGCTAATCAAACTATGAATATAAAAGAACACTGCAAATTAATTTTTTACAATATATAAAAGGTGAGAGAGGGGTAACAGTGGATATTGGACTGCTGGAGAAATAGTAATGGGGAATAAAGAAATGGTGGAGGAACTCAATTGCTACTTTACATCAGTTTGCACAGTGGAAGGCACTAGTAGATTACCAGAACTTCGAGAGAGTTGGGGGCAGAAGGGAGTCTATTGGCCATCACTAAGGAAAATGTGCTGGGGAAGCTGTAAGATCTGGAGGTGGATAAATCACTCAGCCTAGATAGACTACACCCAGAATTCTGAAAGAGATAGCTGAGGAGATTGTACAGGCATTAGGGGGCTGATCTTTCAGGAATCACTGGAGTCTGGGAGGGTCGTAAATGACTAGATATGGCTAATGTAACACTCCTGTTTAGGGAGAGAGGGAGGCAGAAGATAGGAAATTATAGCCAGTTAGACTAATCTCACTGGTAAGATTTTAGAGTTCATTATGAAGGATAAGATTTCAGAGTACTTGGAAGTGCACAGTAAAATAGGACTGTGCCAGCACTGCTTTGTCAAGGGGAAGTTATGCCTGACAAATTTGTTAGAATTCTTTGAGAAGATAATGAGCAAGTTAGCCAAAGCAGAGCCAGTGGATGTGATCGACTTGGATTTCCAGAAGCCTTTTGACAAGGTTCCGCATAGGAGGCTGTGAAATAAGATAAGAGCCCATGGTGTTAGGGGCAAGGTACTGATACAGATAAAGGATTGGCTGAATGGCAGAAGGCAGTGAGTACGGAAAAAGGGGTCTTTTTCACGATGGCAACTGGTGACTAGCGGAGTTCCACAGGGGTCCCTGTTGGGACCAAACTATTCACAGTATAGATTAACGATCTCGACAAAGGAACTGAGGACCTTGTTCAAAAGTTTGCAGATGACACAAAGATTAGTGGAGGGACAGGTACTGTTGAGGAAGTGGGGAGGCTGCAGAAAGACTTGGACAGGCTAGGAGAGTGGACAAAGAAGTGACAGATGGAATACAATGTGGTAAAGTATGAAGTTATGCACTTTAGTAGGAAAAAGAGAGGCATAGACTATTTTCTAAGTGGGGAAAGGCTTTGGGAATCTGAAGCACAAAGGGACTTAGGAGTCCCAGTTCAGGATTTTCTTAAGATTAACGTGCAGGTTCAGTTGGGAGTTAGGAAAGCAAATGAAATGTTAGTATTCATTTCAACAGGCCTAGAATACAAGAGCAGAGATGTACGGCTGAGGATGTATAAGGGTCTGGTCAGACTGTATCCGGAATATTATAAGCAGTTTTGTGCCCCCTATCTAAGGAAGGATGTGTTGGTGTTGGAGGGGGTCCAGAGGAGGTTTACAAGAATGATCCCGAATATGAGAAGCGGTTGAGAAGAATGAGGGAGGATCTGATTGAAATTTACAGAATACTGAGAGGTCTGGATGGAGTTGACGTGGAGAAGATATTTCCATCAGTCGGAGAGAGTAGGACCTGAGGCACAGCCTCAGAGCGAAGGGACAACCGTTTAGAATAGAGAGGAGGAGGAATTTCTTTAGCCAGTGGACAGTTATTCTGTGAAACACAGTGCCACAGAAGGTTGTGGAGGCCAAGTCATTGAGTGGCTTTAAGACAGTGATAGATAAGTTCTTGATTAATAAGGGGATCAACGGTTATGGGGCAAAGGCAGGAGAATGGTGTTAAGAAAATGTCAGCTATAATCAATGGTGAAGCAGACTTGATGGGCCAAATGACCTAATTCTGCTCCAAATCTTATGATAATATGGCTCTTTTATTCAAGAAGGCCAGCACAGATAGGCCATAGTTATAGAGCAGTTTCTCTGACAACACTTGGAACAGCAGGAATTAATCAGGGATAGATGGCATGGATTTGTTAGAGGGCGATCCTGCCTGATTAATTTAGTTATGTTTTTTTGAAAAGGTGAGTAAATATATTGAGGGTAGTGCAGCTGCTGTGGTTTAATTGGATCTCAGTAGCCTTTGACAAGCTGGTTCAAAAGAGCCCATGGGATCCAAGTCAAGTTGGTAAACTGGATCCAAAATAGGCTCGCAAATAAGAGGCAAGGAGTAATGGTGGAGGGACGCTTATATGATTGGAAGTCCGAGATCAGCGATATACTGCAGGAATCAGTGCTGGATCACTTGCTGTTTGTTATGTACACTAACGACTTGGATGTGAATAAAGCAGGTACAATTAGTAAGTTTGCAGATGACGCAAAAATTGTTGGTGGTGTTGATAGGATGGCCTTGGGCTATAGTCTGATATTGATTGGTCAATTGGGCAGAGCAGTGGCAGATGGAATTTAATCTTGATAACTGCAAGGTTTGCATTTTCAGAGAATCATAGAATCTCTACAGTGGAGTCAGGCCAGTTGGCCCATCATGTCTACACTGACCCTCTGAACAGCATTCCACCCAGACCCACCCTATCCCAGTAGCCCTGCATTTCCCATGGCTAATTCACCTAGCCTGCACATTCCTGGACACAATGGAGCACCAGAGGAAATCCACGCAGACACAGGGAGAATGTGCAAACTCCACACAGACAGTCACCCAAGGGTGGAATCGAACACGGGTTCCTGGCATCGTGAGGTGGCAGTGCTAACCACTGAGCCACTGTGCCACCCATTTTGGGAGGTTTAAGAAGGGAAGGACGTACACAATGAATGGTAGGTCCACAGAGTGTGCAGGGCAAGAAAGGGACCTTGGGATTCAAATCCATAGATCCCTGAAGGCATTGCACAGGAGACAGGGTGGTGAAGAAGGCATACAGGATGCTTACCTTCATTAGCTGTGGCATTCATACATGAGCAAGGAAGTCTTGTCACAACTTTATAACACACTGATTAGATGACAGATGGAATACAGTGTGCAGTTCTGGTTGTCACATGATCAGAAGTCTTGACTGCACTGGAGAAGGTACAGAGCAGATTCAACAGGATGTTGCCTGGGATGAAAAGTCTCAGTTATGCTAAAAGACGGGATGGGCTGCGTTTGTTTTCCCTGGACTACAGGAGGCGGAGGGGAGGATCAGATTTAGGTGGGCAAAATTGAGGCATAGACAGATGATCACAAGAATCTTTTCCTCATGGCAGTTACATCTAAGACCGGATGGCATAAGTTTAAGATGAGGAGTAAAGTGATTTAGAGGAGATCTGAGAAAACACTTTTCACCCAGAGGATGGTAGAAATATGGAACATACTGCCTAAGAGAGTGGTAAAGGCAGGTACTCTCACAACATTTAAGCAGCATCTGCATGAGCATTTAAAATTTCAGGCATAATAGGCTACTGACCAAAGTAGAGATAAATAGGATTCATGCAGTTTGGTATTTGTTGGTCAGCACAGACACAGTCAGCCGAAGAACCCGTTTCTATGCTGTAAGTCTAAGACTCTATCACAACAGTAAAAACACTTTAAAAAGTGCTTTATTGGCTGTAAAGCTTTGAAACCTCCATGGTTATGAAAGGAAAAATAGACGTCTTTCATTTTACCTCTTATCTGAAACTTACAGCTTGAAGTAACATCTTCTGGTTAAGAGTTATGTACCCATTATGTTTGATGAGATACCAGCCAACAGAAGCTATGTAGATATTTTTAATCAAACTGTTCAGAGACATTACAACACACTCCTGGAGCATGTGGGACTTGAAATCAGGTCTCCTGGTTCAGAGATAGGGACCCTACCACCATGCCACAAGAGACCTACTAGATGCTGTATACTATGCAGTTTTTTTATATAATCGGGGATCTCTATAGAAAACTAATATTAAATGACAGACTCTTGCAGGGAATCTATATTCTGGAATATCTGTAAATTGCCTTCAGATTCGAATTTAGATCTATCAGAATCATCTGCAGTTCAACCATTAAAGCTTCCTTGCCCTTCCTCAGCCTAATGTTCTCTGCCATCAAAACACAGCACATTTTAATTTATATCTCTCCCTTCTTAATGTGTAGCTCCTCTTCCAAGATTACTCACAATCCATAGATTCATTTCTGTCTTAATGCTACTACCAGCAAACTCACTCCCCCAGTGACAATCTTGCTCCTGTATTTCCACTGCCTTTCCCCAGTTTACTACAAACCAATATAACTGCTCAAAAAACAAAAATCTCAAAAATGGTATGCAATTCTAACAATGAGAAAAGATAACTAAACATTCACCAGCATTCTGTGTTTCTAAATGGAAGACAAATCAAACATGAATTCAGTTAACTAAACCAGATTCTTAATTTCCATTTGTTTCAGCATCGCTAATTAATATATGGCAAAATAATTAGGCCAAATATCAAACACATGTTATTTAAATTAATTCTAGAGAAAACTAAATAATAGAACAGTTTATTGAATCAGTTATGACTCAAAATGAATTAATTATTACTTTTGAAGCACACTGGGCCATGACCTTATAAGAAGCACCATATATGGATTGGAGTACTGAGAGTTCAACTTCCCATCTGATTTAGTCCATCTGTAAGCTTGTTTCATGGAGGAGTCAACATTTCTTGTTAAATGAACTGCAAGTTTTTTTCCACATTCCTTTTAATTAGTATACATAATTCAATTTACATGATGTTTCAAAATAGTTCATATCTTTCCATGTAAATATTTAACTGGCTACATGGTGGTCAGAGTTTAAAAAGGAAAAGAAAACAAAAAAGTCAGTGATTTTGGTGGTGGGAAAGTCGCTCAGTTGTGTGAGATAGCATTTCTGGGGATTAAAAAAAAAGCTCATAAATTACAGAGAAAACAACATTAAGAATCCTAATTTACCTACTGTCTAATACTATCCATTCACTTTGCCATTAGCAGTACTCCTGCAATAGTGACTTATTCAGGACCCTAAAAGCATTTGCAGAGAGAAGAATACAGGACTCTGAATTGACCATGTATCCCCTCAAGCCAGTTGGATCATTCAGGAAGATTGTGACTTATCTGCATCGTAACTACAATTACCAGAATCTCATTACACTTACTTAAAGATAAAATCACTGTCAACTATGAAAATTGAGTGCTCGTTTGGCATTGTGATTATGTCTCTAGCTCTGGGCTAGAAGAGCGATGTTTAAGTCCAACCTGCTCCAGAGGTGCGTCAAAACACTTCTGAACTGTGCAAGTTTCAACTGACAACATCATGGGGGTAACAAGGTTAAGATCTGAACAATGCTGGTGTGAAAAAATCTCCTCGATTTTAAAATGACTAGTGTACATTGGCAGCTAAATCTCTGTTACTAGTAACACAACATAAAGAAGATATTACCTGCTGGTTAATTTCAAGGCATTTGAGATTAAACAAATTATAAACAATAACAATTCATATTAATATTGCATTTTCAAAATAACTGCTTTATTGAAACACTCAAAAAACTGACACCAAGCAACACATTGTTCACCTGAACGCACCCTGCCCTGCACCCCCATTGCAGAAGTTGAATGCCAGCTGCTAAACACTATCATTGGGTTAAAGAAGCAGAGAGTAAGACTTTCACCCCTCAGTGGGAGGAAATCCTACCTGAGAAAATTTAAGACTAATCCAATAGGCCTGCAGAATAACAATAGTGGACACTGCTTGGACTGCCAGTTGTCCTTGAGATAAAGGCAGATAAGTCCAGAGTCATGAATAGGGAGGGATTATGGAACAAAGGAGGTGAATTTTGCAGGCCACGCAAGGAGGAACAAAGCAGGTCAAAGATGGCAGTAGTATCTGGTGGAAGGGCAGCCCTAATCCACATAGAGCATCCAACAAATAGTATGCCATCACTTCCTCCCTGCCTTTTCCACAAAGTTGATATAAAAACAACCTTTTCACTTCTGTTCAATTTCCCATGACAATTACATTACGGCATAGTCAGCATAATATTTGCACAATTAGTTTGATAACAGCTGATCTGCCTAATTATTTTAGAATTGTGAACTGGCTACTGATTTCAGTACCTACCCACCTGCCATATTACGGGACTGGATAGGGGATGGGCTTCCCATTTTATGTACTTCCCAGTCAATATCATATCTGGCCATCAGAAGGGGTCATAAAATCCAGCCCATTTAGGCAGATAACTAAAAGCTCAATGAAATCAATTTTAAGAAGCATCAAAGGAGGATAGGGAAAGCGAGGAGATGAGCAAGTTTAAAAAGAGGTAAATTCTATAGCATAGAGCCTTAGGCAACTGAAGGATGGTGTGTAGAGAAAGCCAAGCAAAAGCCCAGAATTGGATGAGTACAAATATCCTGAAGAGTGATCAGGCAGGTGGAGCTTACAGACGTAAGGAAATTGAGACCATGGATAGATCTGCAAACAAGGATGAGAGTTTTAAAATGGTTTTGTCACTGCATCAGGTGCATCGGGGTGATTGGGGCAATCACCTGAGTGCAAGTTAAGACAGAGGAAACAGAGTTGTCATTAGCACAAGCTTAAGCAGAAAATGGTAGTCTGGAGTATTGGAAGTATTGAGACTAGACATATCAAAGGCATAGGTGAGGGCTTCAATGATAGATAAAGTGAAGGTCTGGTCCAGATCTGGGTCCACGTCCAGACTGTCCTAATTGCATCTGATTCTGTGGGCTTAGGTTAATTGGAGTACATACTCCACATCAGAAAGTAATCTAAGGTGGCCTTCAATAATGCTGCGCTGATGAGCTGAAATGTTGCTATGACCTTCCAAAAGGCAAATTATGTGGGTTGCCACTATGCATTCCTGCCATTGTGAGTGTTTTTGTTATGCATAGAAGCTTGTGTTAGTGTAGAAATTGACTCAGATAAAGAAAATTAAGTACAAAACCCAGTTTGATGCTGTAGAGAATTATAATCTTTTTGTTGTTAAGAGTTTCGGATAACCTCTTCCAAGCTTCAGATAAGGATCTGCTTTCAGAGCTTTAGGAAACAATTTTAGATATCTTCTAGTTAACCTGTTCAGAGATGCTACTACACAACCCTGGAGCAGGTGGGACTTGAACCTATCCAAACTTGATCCTTGTGGTTTCCTGTCTGACAAATGGAACACTAATTTTACACCACCAAGTTACTCAGACTTCAACAGGGGATAAAATCAGATGGGATGGAAAAATCAACATTGCACTCAATTCCATTGATTTCCCGATCATCTGGACAGGCTAAATGTTGTACAGTGTAGATCAGTGTTCCACCAAAATCAAAGTAGAACAAATAAAGGTGGTATAGTCCATTCCAAGGGTGCAATTATGACTGTATTTTAAGTACAATATTGTAATCAGATTCTCACATATAAATTATCTCAATTATAATGCAAAATTATTTGTAATTAACCAAGTAATATGGTTACTACAATCCTCATCTGTGTTTATGGAATCTTCAAGTCACATTTACACAGGGAACATTTGATTTCACAAAGCCTCATTAGTTAATGGAGTCAGTACATAAATAGGCAAAGTACACATAAATGTACTTTAGGGGTCCAATGAGACAACATCCTAACAGCATTACAGAAAAATAACTTCATAAACAATTAATAAAAATGTGACTTATTAGTAAGACCTGAAGGGTTAGATTTGTCGGCAAATTATATCTATATGACTTTTAATGTAATAAGCATTCCAAGGCACTTGACAAGTATGTCAAAGAGTAAAGTTTGTTACTGTGGCACAAAAGGAGATACTCAGACAAATGAACAATTGCTTGGACAGAGGTAAGTTTTACAGGGCCTCTTAAAGGAAGAAAGAGATACAGTAGCATGAAGAAATTTTGGGAGGAAATTCTAGACCTCGGCAATTGAAGACAAAGAGATGTTGGAGCAATTTAAAAAATAAATCAGGAATCTCAAGACAAAAAGCCAAAATTAGAGAAGCCATGACATTTCAGAGGTCTGCAAGACTGGAAGAGAATACAGATATACTTCTGATAGAAACAGACTTACTTTTTTGTTCTCTCTATACAAGTTTACTCACTTTAGAAATGACAGTTGCTCAAGTCAGCATCCCTGATTGCTAGAGGAACTTCCAGCAGTTGGAGCTGCTATAATTAAGTGCAACAACTGGCATTTAGTCACCAGGAAGGATTGTTGACATTGCACAGATGTCTGACTGCAATGACAAGATTATGGATAAGTAACAACGGAGTTTGATTTATTTGTTTTTCCATATCTGCAGGAGGTACAGATTACTAACCAGCAGCTGGGTTTCCCACTCCTGCCAGTTTATTAAATACGGACTTCAGATTTAAAATTAGGACATAGATCAGCTGTTGAAACATATACAGTACAGTTAAAGCCAGCAAATTCAGGGAATTCAGAACTACGTCATGAGTTAAAAATATCAAAAGCTGGCTGGTCCATTTATACTGACTGATGTGTTAACCTCAACTTCCCCGTTATTTTCAAAAACATTTTAGATTTGCAGATTGTTGCAAATAACTAGTTTATGGTTTATGTCAATATTTTAGAGATAAATTTTAGTGCTGTGAAGATTAAAGTTAGGGTTAGTTGTAAAGGTAAGATAATTAGTTTACAGGTCTTTAGAGATTGCCAGAACACCTAAAGAAATATGGTTCAAAAGGTAGAGTATATGTGTAATAAAGTCAGAAAGAAGAGATAGAGCTATAAAACAAATGAGTTTGTTTAGCTAAAGAACTGGAGACATGATATATGCAATCACTATTGTAATGGCATTACAGAGAGATGTTTGTATTTTGGTAGGTAGAACCCATTTCAGTTCAAAGAAGAAGCTGTAAATTAGGGATAATTAACCTAATGATCAGGCTATGTGATCGCAAAATTAGCTTTTCTGTTTTTAGTTTATAATGGCTTTTGCTGAGAGCTTGTTTATTGATTTGTGCATTTTGCAACTCACTGAGAGGAGGTAACCAAAGAAAATGACAGTAACGCCAAGCTCTGTAAGCACAATAAAAAAAAATTTCATTGCTGACCATTTTGAACTTGGGCATGGCTTAATCTCAATTTGAATTGAGAGGGAACAAAAGCTAAAAGATTACCTAGTTTAAAATTAGTGGAAGAATCAACAGTGATCCTCTACAGAGAATTTGTGCTGAAGAAAGCAACAGATTAGAAGTATTGAAAAATAAACAGATCAAGGAACTAAAGCATCGACAGTCAAGAGCTGGTAAATTGAAGTTTTATCTCTGAGAAGTGCCCTCTCTACTACTCTCTTGCCACTACGCACTTCCAGTAAGGTATGGTGGAAAACTTTTCAAGCTGATAGGTGCAAGAAAAAGTCTACCTAATGGTAGACACTATGAGATGCCTATCTCTTGCAGTGTCTTAATGCCACAACTTTTAAAAATAGCATTTTTATTGGCAGAGATTTTAAGAAAGTTCATATCTTTATTATCAGATCAAATGTAAAAGTATGCACTGAACTAAAGAAACCAAGGATATATTTATAGTGTCTACAATTTATTAATTATTTAAGAAATAAAATTACATTTGACATAAACATTTTACTCAAGATTTTAAAAATGTATGATCAGTGTCAGACTGAGTCCTTCAAAGTTCAACTGAAAGCATATCTCTCCCAATACATTAATGCTTACACTGCAAGAGCAGGTGCCTATATAAGGGATATTTTATTATTTGTCAATCAACCTTACTGATAAAATAAACAAACATATTTTTGATTTTAAAAAATACTAATATGACAGCACGTGCAAAACATAATACAATTGCCTTTTAAACCACAGAACAACAAAGCAATTAAAACAGAGTTCCGAATGGTACTCATAGGTCTCTGGAGAGAAATAATTCAATATTCCAGTGACAAAACAGGTACATGGCCTTCCACAGAGTTTCTCTGCATGCTGGTCAGCCTGAGTCACTCCAATCAAGATTCTGCCTTGACTAGTGCCGAAGCACCCCTCAAAATCGCAAATGACATCCAACACGAATGTAGTTGTCAAACTATCCCTCCTCGACCTGTATGCAACCTTGAACATAGCTGATCTCTTTTGGCAACATCATCTGAAAAAGAATGTCAGATTCCACATGTGCCCAGACGACATCCAGTTTTACCTCGTCTCCACCTCTTTCAACTCTATCTTTTCTCTAAATTGTCAGACTGATTATCAACATGCAGTATTACATGAGCAGAATTTTCCTTCAATTAAATATTGGGAAATCTGAAGCCATGACCATCTGTTCCCACGACAAAGTTCATTCCCTCACCACAAACTTGAATCCTTTCCATAGCAGTTCTGCAACTGGACTAGACTGCCTCAATCTTGATGTCATGGTCAACACCTAAAGTGAGACTATTTTTCCGTGCCATTACCAAACTGTCTACTTTCACATTTATAACATCACCAGACTCCACTCCTAGTTAATTCATCTGCTGCTGAAAGCCTCATTTGATATCATCATAATCTGTTGACTTGACTATTCCAACCCTCTCCTGGCTGGTTTCCCACCTTTCATTTTTCATAAACTTAAGAATAATCAACTACATCATAACTTGCACCAAATTCTGTTCACCCAATACCCATTACAGCAGAAATTCATTCCAAGAAAAAAGAAATATATTAAGAGGAGGACGAGGTAACCATGGCTGACAAGCAAAGCAGAGACAGCAGAAAAGCAAAAGATAAAGCATACAATGTGGAGAAGGTTAGTGTGAAGTCAGAGAATTGGGAAGCCTTTAAAAACTAGAGGACTACTAAAAAGGCAATAAGGGGAAAAATGTTGAAATATAAGAGTAAGTTAACAAGTAATATATAAGAAAATTGGAAGAGTTTCTTTAGATATATAAAAAGTGAGAGAGAGGTAAGAGTAGACATTGGACCACTGGTAAATGAGGAACGTAGTAATGAGGAACAAAGAAATGACAGAGAAACTGAATAGATACTTTGCATCAGTCTTCATCAGTAGCATACCAGAACTTCAAGAAAGTCAAGTGGCAGGAGTGAGTAATGTGGTCGTCACTAAGGAGATGATATTGTGGAAGCTAAAAGATCTAAAGATAGATAAATCACTCGGACCGGATGGACTACACCCCAGGGTTCTGAGGGAGAAAGCCGAGGAGACTGATAGAGGCATTGGTGTTAATCTTCCAGGAATCATCGGAGTCAGAGAGCAATTAAGATTTTATGAGCAATTTTGGGCCCCAAATCTAAGGAAGGATGTGCTGGCCTTGGAGGAGGTCCAAAGGAGAATGAAGAATGATGCCAAAAATGAAAGGCTTGTCACATTAAGAGTGATTGAGGACTCTGAGTCTGTACTCAATGAAATTTAGAAGGATGAGAATCTCATGGAAAATTACAGAATGCTGAGAGGTCTGGGTGGAGTGGATGTAGAGAAAATCTTTCCACTAGTAGTACAGACTAGGACCTGAGGGAAACACCTCAGATTGAAGGGACAACCCTTTAGATGAGGTAAGCAGGAATTTCTTCAGCCAGTGGGGTAAACCTGGTGAACCCCTACTACTTCTGCAGTGATTTGATGTCAAAGTTAGTTTGATATTGCTGCAGTGAAGTGCCCGGATATGTTTTACTATGGACATTTTTTAGGTATGGGAATGAACTAGATACCTCAAGGGGTCAGTTAGCTCAGTTGGATGGACAGCTGGTTTGCAATGCAGAATGACACCAACAGCACATTTTCAATTCCTGCACTGGCTAAAGTCGCAATCACAACCTTGTCCCCTGATAAGGCATGGTGACTGTCAGGTTAAATTCACACCAGTTATCTGACTGAAACGACAGCACAGTGTTTGTCGCTCCAGATCTATGGTAACCTTCACTTTCAAAGCAATTATTTTATTCAACTATGCAGTTCGACTTTTGGTCATCTACTATATTAAAGAGTTTAGATAAATGCAAATTGTGCTGCCATTTCATTGAACCCAGGCGAACTGTACTCACTGAAGTATCAAATGGGCATATATGCAGAAAATGATGTTTTGAATCCACCAGGATTATAGGTATCTCTGAGAAATACAAACCTCCTTGGAAAACTGTTTTTGCTGCATCTGAAGACCCACACTCAGTGTCACACGCACACACTCAATTTCTCTCTCCATTAGCACACTATCTCAAAGCTATCCTGATCCCCAGTTTTTGATGGCTATAGTGCAGTTTTGATGTACAGCATCATGACAAAATTTGTAGACATGCAAATCATGAGAACAGCTAATCTTCAACAAGGGCTGCAGTATGCTATTAAACAAAAAAAACTGCTACCTTCAAAATTCTACAGCTGTTTATAAACTAAATAATTTCCAGCTGCACTTTGTACCAAAGCAAGTGAGCAATTGTTTCTCTATGCAATATAACACTGGTGCTAACAACAATGTACAATAAAACTCAAGCATGAACGTTCCAAAAAAAGCTTGCTAGTTTATATTCTATTATGCAACAATCATGGATAGCATTATGAATGAACAGCACAAATTCACAACTCATTTGTTCACATTTTGAACAGACAGCATATGGCACTCCACAGGGCTTACATTGGGTTATAACAATCACTGTCTTTGAGTTTTTTTCATCTCATTGCTTACATAAACGTCTCCTTATTCTTAAGTTGGTCAGCTTCTCTGTGCTGTATGTTGTCTAATATATTATGAAGAAAGTAGGGAAGGTAAACATGAACAGTCAAGGAAGACTCTCAGTTACTTAGAAATGGCAGCACCACAAGCATAAAGAAGAAAAATAAACAGCCATTTGTTTCTTCTTGGTTCGCACAGTTCTATTAAAGTACCTTTCAAACAGTTAATGTTCCTCATAAGGCAAATGAACCATTAACAATTTTGTTAGGCCTGCTCTTAGAATGCTCTCATTTAATCTAAATTATTGATCCCATTTTCTCCTCTGAGCTCAAAGGTATTTTATTTAATTTTATGAGGCTTCATTTTGCAAAATTACATGCAATATTCTCCAATTGTTGATCTAAAAGGTTTTCATTTTTCTCACTTATGCTTCAAATACTGGGGCATTTAATTATACCCAACAGTATCCAATTTCAAATTTTTGATGGAAATCTGGCACATTTCAAAATCAACAAGCGAGTATGATAATTCAGTATAGCAACAGTACTTTTCCCATAAAATCAAAATGAGAAATCGAACTTCCATCACATTATTTCCTCACAGAATCCCTGGCTAAACCTTATCAAAATGTGCAAGTAATTAATTGATCATTTGACCTGTTAATCAGCAAAACCTCAAAGATCACAGAATAATTAAACTATAGAAAGATGTCTTTCAGCCCATTGTGTCAGTGTCAGCTTTCAAAATGAGCAATTCTCTTAGTGCCATTCTCGCGTCTTCTCTTCATAATGCTGCACATTCACCATTGTTCAGATAACAGTCTAATTTCCTTTTGAATATTTCAATTGGACCTGTCCTCACCACACTTTCAGGCAGTGCACTCCAGAACATAACTACTGACTGGATGAAATAATTTTTCCTCAAATCGCTTTTGCTTCTTTAACTCAATTTTAAATCTGTGCCCTCTCATCTTCGGGAACAGTTTCTCCCTGTTTACTCTGCCCATGTCTTTCATCACTTTCAGTGCCTTTATCAAGTCTCCCCAACCATTTTTCTCTCAAAGAAAACAGTCCTTACTTCTCCAATCTATCTTCATAACTGAATTTCATCATCCTTGAACCATTTCCTTTTCTACATTCTTTCTAATGCCTTCACAGCTTATATAAATTGTGTGCTCAGAATTGGACACAACATTCCAGCTGAGGCCGAACTAGTGTACTGTACAAGTTCAACACAGCCACTTTGCTACAGCATTCAATGCCCCTGTTTATAAAGCCAAGGACACTATGTATTATTAGCTGCCCTCTCAAGTTATGCTGCCATCTTCACTGAACTGTGCACGTATACATTCAGGTCACCCTGTTCTTCAGAACTGAGCCATTTATTTCATATCAGCTACCCATATTCTTCCTCAAACGTTGAGCCATAAGATGTTGAAAGTAAGTTTTTTTAGCTTCATATCAAGTTTGTTTTATGGAGTACAACACTTGCAGTAAACACGGTTCAAATATCTTTGACGCACTTATCAACACCAAGAATTATAGTTACCTGGGTTACACTGGGCAGCAAGCTTTACATTGCAATATTTAAAAATATGACTGTTAAATATACCTTCCATCATGCTAAGCAATACGATCATTATCTTCATTCCACTAAACATGAATAAGTCTCCTACAGATAGCAACAATTCTTCAGAATTAATGTTTTCCCATTTTTATTGAATTCAAATTAAGCCTGACAGTGCATTTGACATTATATGCTACTTATATATGATATATTACAAGTTATATTTGTTTAGCACATTTATGATAATACATAAGGTTCAAGAACACTACACAGAAGAGATATAAAAAAAAACTGCCACCGAGTTGCACAAGGAGGTATTAGATGGCCTAAAGCTTGATCAAAAAATGTAGAAATTAGGGAATACCTGAAAGGAGTAAAGTGAAGTTGAGAGGTGGAAGGGTTGAAGGAGGAAATTCCAAGTGCTTTGGGCCTATACAACGGAAGGTAAGGGCAGCAATGGTTGAGCAATTAAATTCAAGATGTCAGAATTAGATGAGAATAGATATATTGAAGGATTAACATGCTGGATAATCTAACATCAATCTTTAAATTTTAATAGACTTTGCTTTTGAAGTCATGTCCAATCATGAATGAGAACATTAATGAGTAATTACTGGCAATTATTATTCAAAATTAACACTGATTGCAGCTTACAATAAAGATGCCACTGAATCTGTGATAAAAACACAAGAGGTGATCACAAAAGCAGTAGCACAAAGTGTCTGCCTTGGATCAGCTGGCAGCATTCTTTGTCCAGACTTTTGAGTACAATCTCAGGTGACCGTTCTGTGCAGTACTGACAGGCTGCTGCATTGTCAAATATGTTACTTTCCAATCACAGTTTAAACAGAGGTCCTGTCTATTCTCTGAGATAAGCCAAGGTGAACTCTCACTGGATTTTGCAGAACAAGGTTGCCCTCCCTAGTAGTGACCTCGAGGACCAGAAATAAATGTGTCAGCATGGGGCCTCAGAATGCAGTTCACAGCGGACATTTATATCCAGGTAACAGAGAGTGCAGAAGGAGACTTAGGAGAATTCTTAGTTTGTGGAGTCCACTATTTGGGGAGATTAGAAAGACTGGGATTTTCTCTTTTGAGCAAACAAGGTTAACAGGGGATTAAACAAAAGTGTTCAATATTTTGTAGCATTTTCAACGCATAAACATGAGGGAACTGTTTCCTGTGGCAGTTGGTCAGTACTATTGGGATGGAGTTCATCTGAACTGTGCTCAGGCCTGTGTTCTAGCAGTTATATCACAAGCAAACAGAGACGGCTTTATACTAAATAGAATCAGGAAGAGATTACGTAGGAAAATAAATCATATAGAAATGACAAGGCAAGAGTTCAAGATAGCAAAAAGGATAATAATCAAAGTCTGGCAAGAAGGGACAGTGACTACAATCTTAAGAGTGTGCCAGCAAATAGAGCCAGAGTTTGCAAAAGCAGTGAACAGTTTACCTGGTGGTATAGATGAATCTCCTATAGAACACTGAACAGTTGTTTTATATTTTACTAACTGAATGAACTTTTAGTGTCCATCTTTAGTTACGACAGGTTATGCAATTCACATTCCTGGATCAGGGCTTCAGGTTTTATACCCATATTTCAAATAGCACTGTAATTTCTTTATCTCAATTGAAGATTTTCTCTGTATTGACTTACACCCTGCTGAATAGTTCTTCAAAAACAGGTGTCAGCCTAATTACATGTTGAGGTTTGCCTACTACCTGAAAGGTATAACATGTTTTACAGTACTGCAATACATCCATATAAAGTCTTGGCCGAGTAAAATACCTATTTGTTGATACACAAGTTTTCCATATTCCTACATGTCCTGCCATAAGAAGACATTGTTATATGGACTGTCTCCTCATGATTTCTAGGCGGCACTACTATTTGATGAACAACCATCCATTCCTCTTCCACAGGTCTGTGACGGCCTCTCAACTATCTCACTGGAAGTTCATTCTGAATGCAATCAGAAACTCCTTCAGCCTCAGCTTCAGCATGTACTGTCGGTAGTAACTTGTAAAACTCAGGATCTGCTTTCTGTGTTTTAATTAATGAAGACATGTCAACACTTCCTTTGAATTATCCTCATCATTAAGAAAAGTTTTGTCTACTCTAACATCTGCCTGTGCTACAAATTTGTTTAGCCATTGCTCTGATCACCACATAAGATGGAAAAATACCTGGAACCTGTTTTATAGCCATCTGATCTTTTTAACCTTCCTTGGACGAAGCTACAACTTTCACTCCAGCCAAATTATAAACTGGGAATATATCCACTCCGTCCAATGATAATTTCATTACTACTACTTTTATTGCTACTACCACCAGCAATCTGATTGTCAAGTCAAACTCCAATTATATTTTGGACAATAGAACCAGGATATACTCTCCATTTGTCATTAACACATGGATTTCATCACATGCTCTGGAAAGAAAACTAAATAATTCTCCAGCATAAGAATTTGAGTAGCTCCTATGACCTTAAATATAGTTAGGGGTTTAGCTGCATCATTGGAAACAAACAAAATTATCTTCCCTTTTGAACTCTCCTTTACTCTATTCAACTCTCCTATGCTCATAGCAATTTTTACGTCCAGTTTCCTGGTTGTAGTTAATGACATAATTTGATCTGTAGTATTTTCATTTTAAGTTCCCTTTTTGGACTTGCTCTTACAAACCTGACTTAGTCCCATGGATTTCCTTCACAATTTCCATCATCCAGAACTAAGATGTCCCACTTTACTACAATGTAAACAGAGACTTTCGATTTTAACCACTACCCTCAGAACTTACTCTTCTAATCTGATGGGGAGATCCTGTGACATTCTCAGCTGACTTCTCTTTGCCATGGCTATGTTCTTTTCTATGACTCTCCCATCCTCTGACCTTCTAGAATTTACAGGGATGATGAAAATAAGGTCAAGTTTTATGGATCAGCTCATAAATGTCAGACAATACTGCTGCTGCCCATGTAACACTTGCAGGTCTTTGATCTTCAAAATGGATTTTTATTACAAGATTTTGAGTTTTTAGATTCTTCCAAGATCTCTTTAAGAACTTCATACACAGCTTCAAATCCTTATTACTTATGCAATACTTACATTTACATGTCAAAATTATTTTGCTTAATTCTTTCAAATTCAGCATAGGTTTTCCCACGCTGTTTCCTTAAGTTCTGAAACTTTTGTAGGCTCTGAGGAATAATCTTAATTTTCTTTTTAAAAGAAGTGTCATAATCCCTCGAAGCCTCCTCTGACATCAAAGGATAAATTTTCCGTGCTTTACCTGTCAACTTGTGCTACATCTCTTGGTGAATTTCTGCAGTGCATCTTGTAAACAATACACATTGCTGCTACTGAGGGTCAGTGGAGGAGGAGTGGATGTGGTACCAATCAAGCTGGCTGCTTTGTCAATGGTGTCAAACTTCTTGACTGTTTTTGGAGTTGCACTCATCTAGGTAAATGGGAGTATTCCATCACACTCCTGACTTATATGATTTCATTAATGAACTCTGGATCTCAGTTCTATTTACCAACATGGATTTTATGTTTCTTTAAAAGTGGAGAGCAGTCAGAGAATCAAAAATGGGGTGTGATAACAAGTTGGGCAAATTTATTAATGCAAGCTTTTTGAATGTTTTATTAAGAACATTTCAGAAGGAAAACAAAGGATTTACATTTATTTACCAATGTAGGAATGTAGCCAATTGAAGTACTGTGTTTCAATTTAGACGATATAGATATAACTGGAAGATTCTTCCCAACCCCGAAATTTGTCAATTGCAAGTCAGGTGGTAACACATGGTGAGAACACAAAAATGAGATTCTCAATGTCGAGAAAGGGATTTCGATTTTGCACCCAAGATTTTAACGGCACCACGAGAATCTTGTTAGTGAGTGAAAAGAAGTCTATTTGCAGACACTAACAAATCATTATTACCTTGACTCACCTCATGTACCTCTCCAAGATGTTTAGTATGTTCAGTCAAACAGAAATGTAGTTTCAATAAGCATCACACAAACAAGAATGACAATGATTTACAACATAAAGACAGCGATCCTGGGATGTACTTCCAATTCCACTGAAAGAGGGCTTTGCTTCCAGTGACAGCGTTTTTTTTAAGAATCATAGAATCAACGAATCCCTAAGAGTGGAAGCAGGCCATTTCGTCCATTGAGTCCACACTGACCCTCCGAAGAGCATCACAACCAGACCCCCACCCCACCCTTACCCTGTAACCCTGTATTTCCATTAGTAATCCACCTAGTCTGCACATCCCTGGACACCAGGGGCAATTTAGCATGGCCAATCCACGTAAACTGCACATCTTTGGACTTCTTTAATCAATATTATTTTTTAATTGGCCAAAGAGTAGTTAGGAGATTCCCCTCTGGATGTATCCAGTTGCTACCCATGGAAAAACTAGTTAGCATAACTAGTTAATAGTTATTCAAAACTACCAACTATAAAACCAGCATGACATACAGAAAAAGGTATTCTTCATTTAAAAACCTTGTGCTTAGATTGTTTACAAATATTTAAGGTTTAACATTTAATTTGCAATTTAGATGTCTGTACTAGTTCAAAAATGACTGCTTAAATGTTAAAATAGAAGTCTATCATATCCAAAACACTTCATTAATGCTTGTTAAGTAACAAGGTGGATTCTAGCCGAAACAAAGTAATACATAATCATGTTACATCTCCATCCATATAGAAATTGCTGTGTCTAATTTTAGTATCAAGTTATTTTGATTTGAAATGCATCAAAGGTATTCCCGTTGTGTCTGATTACTTTTGAAAGTGCTTCACATTTTGGTCCTGCTCATTCTCATATTACACCACTCCCACTCACATCATACATTCGCTAAACCCCATTTCATGCTGCAAAACAACATGGTTCCACCACTACTTTTCCTTTATGTTGCAGTACATTACTAGCATACGGTGAAACAGATCAAAGTCAATATAAAAATGATTAAGGGGGAATATCACAGATCCCTCCAAGTTTATTATTACTTCATAAACCTAGGAATAAAATTCAACATCATTGTTACTTGTCTGTTGAACAATGGAAATGCAACTTCCAAACCAGAGATACAAGAGCACAGACATCAGCCTTGCATTGGAGTCAAGAAAGTCAGTGCTTCAAGCCTATGGCATGTTAGTGTGACACTGAGGAAATACTACAATGTTGGAGATGACAGTTTTCAGATCAAGCATTAAACCAATCTTATCTGGTCTCTCAAGCAGAGTTAGAAGTTCAGAAGGAATATCCGGATAAGAGGAGGGCTTTCCAGGAGTCCCAAACAGGCACCTAGAAGCAGGGGTAAGTCTATTTATAGAGAATTCTATTTACTCCTCGATCAACATTTCAAAACGGACTACTAATGGTAGATTTCCTTTCTGTTTTTAGATGATTGCAGCTACTTTTCCTACCTTGACTATTACCTACTGTTCAAAAATATTTTGCTGTGAAATGGTGTGGAAGGTTTTCTGTTTGTTAAAAGTACTATAAAAATACAGTTAATTCTTAACATCTCAGGAATCAGATTCCAAACTCGATTCTGGAGCACACTGAAACCAAGAGGTGTGGGGCCTTGGCCAAAAGGGAGTGAAATGTATATTCAATTCTCATTGGGCATTATGATTCCAGTCTGTACAAAGCCACACCTTAAAAGTATCCAATGAATCCTAGAAACTTCAACTCAGGATACGACGTTTTTTAATATTAAGAAAGTAGTTCTTTGCAGGTCAAACGTACCGCTTTAAAATTAGCCACTCAGACTTGTGGGTTCTATACTTGCCTCAAGTCATGACTGTGATGTTTGTTTGGGTCTTACATCTGTTCAATTTGCACTAAAGTTGTTTCAGTGAGAGTTGCACGCTATCCAAACCATGCAGGAGGAGATTTGTAGTATTGAAGATGTACAAACTATATGGTTCAATTTGAAATAAAATCAGTTTGCATCACCCGACTTTGCAAAATGTTTTAAGATTATTAACAAAGTCCATTTCAGTTCCAACAGACTATCAGTTCAAAGGTGTCACACCACATCCTATCCATCACGAGAGATCATTTATTTCTGCCGTATTAAAAATTTTCAACTTCCTTCCGTATCATTGCCTCTCTGGCACTGAAACATTTATGCTTTGTCAGCTCTAAACTCAATTCCTCACTGATCTTTCATCATCCATCATTCAACAAACAAATCTTTCCTAATCATCATTAGCTCAGTTATAGAACTATCTCTTCTAGATTGGAAAGTCATAAGTTTAACCCCCATTCAAGAAACTTAAAACTTCAACAAAGGACTGAAAAAATGCTGTGTTGTTGGATAAGATGGAAATCGGAAGTCCACCCTGTCTGTATGAGTAGATATAAAATATCCCACTACACTATAAGAAGTCAGTGTCACTTTCCTTGTTCCACGTGTTTCTTTATTCCTATTGATAAAATAGCTTGAGATGATTCTTTATGGAAATTCTCCAAAGTACTTTAAGAGTCCTCACTGTTATATGGCATATACAAATTAGGATTCCTTCTCAAGCGCTTCCCTCAGGTGACCCTCAGGTTAAACCACCACAAGGTTGTCTCCCTCTAATGAGGGCGCAGCACGACAGTCAGTAGGAATATGGCAACTTTATACAACTATACATAAAGCATTCCCTACTTTTGAAATAAATGACAACATTTCAATTGATTTCCTATTCATTTGCTGTACATATATACTAACGTATTGTAATTCATATACCAGTTCTGCAATCTCTTTCTATTTAAATAATCTTTTTTACTTATCTTACCAAAGTGGATAAGATCAAATTTTCCTATCTTATTGTCTGTCTGCCAACTTTCTAGCCCATTAACAACAAATCCATATACATGATCTCTTCACAACTTGAGGTGACAGTGACAGCCCTTGGCATCATGGCAGCATTTGACCAAGTGTGGTGTCAAGGCATCCTAGCAAAACTAGAATTAATGGGTATCGGAGAAAACTCTCTGCTGATTGAAGTCTTATCTGGTGCATAGAAAGATGGCTGTGCTTGTTGCAGGTCAGTCATCTCAGCTGCAGAATATTCCTGCAGTGGTTCCTCAGGACCTAGCATCCTACGCCCCAAACCGTCTTCAACTGCTTCATCAATGACCTTTCCTCCACCATAAGGTCAGAAGAGGGGATGCTCACTGACGATTGTGCAATGTTCAACTCTATTCATTACTGTTCAGATGCTGAAACAGTCGTGTTCAAATGCAACAAAATCTGGACAATATCCAGGCTTGGGCTGTCAAATGGCAGGTAAATTTACACCACACAAATGGCAGACAATGACAATGACAATGACAATCTCCAATGAGCGATTATTTAATCACCTCCCCTTGACATTCAATGGTGTTACCATCACTGAATACCCCACAATCAACATGCTGGGGACTACCATTGACCAGAAACTCAACTGGATATGATATTAAGAGCAAGTCAGAGGCAAGGAATACTGCAGCGAGTAACTCACCTCCTGACTCCCTAGAGTCTGTCCACTGTCTACAAGGCAAAAGTCAGGAGTGTGATGGAATACTCCCTACTTGCCTGCAGGAGTGCAGCTCCAACAACAATCAAGAAGCTTGACACCATCTAGGACAAAGCAACTGCTTAATTGGCACCATATCCACTACTAACATTCTCTACACACTGATGCTACTAACTACAAGATGCACTGCAGAAATTCAAAGATCCTGAGACAGCACCTTTCAATCCCATGATCACTTCCATCTAGAAGGACAGGAGCAGCAGATACATGGGAACACCACAATCTGCAAGTTCCCCTCCAAGCCAATCTCCATCCTAACTTGGAAATATATCACCATTCCTTCAATGTCACTGGGTCAAAGTCTTGGAATTTCCTCCCTTATGGCATTGTGGATCCACCTACAGCACTACCACCACCTTCTCAAGGGCAACTAGGGATGAGCAATAAATGCTGACCAGCCAGCCAAGCCCACATCCCAAGTATCATCAGCACATTTACCAAACATGCAATCAGTCCATTCATCCAAATCATTAATATAGATTGTAAATAATTGAGGACCCAGCACTGATCCCTGTGACACTCTACTCATTGCAAAATGTAACATAAAAATTACACACTTAACCTACATCCATTTATCGTTGGCTGACTAATCATCTAGCCATGCTACTGTTACCCTTTACACTATGGGCTCTTATTTTACATGGTAACTTTTAACGTGGCACCTTGCCGAGTGTTATGAAATATCTCCTCGAATGGCTGCCACTGAATCTCTACTGTCTTATCCCTTTATGGTCCAGTTCTCATTTGCCATCTCTTGTCTTCATGCTTTCACAACTGCCCTCATTCAAGTTTAGAACACCAGTCTTATATCCACTCTTCTCTCTCAAACTGAATGTGAAATTCAAACAATGTTATGATCCCCTTGCCTTTAGTATGAAGCTAATTAATCCTGTCTCGTTGCACATGACCTAATCTCGAAAAGCCTGTTCTCTAGTTGGATCTAAATGTTTAGAAATTATCCTGAGAACCTGCCAAGAACTCATCTTCCAGGCTATGTTGCCAATCTGATACACTCAATCTATATGTAAATCAAAATCATTGGTGATTATTGCTACACCATTCCCACAATGAGATAATGGCCAAATATTTTTAAGCAATGCCTTTCGGTGCTCACAACATTGGGAATAAAATCATGCTCCTCTTAAAAATAACATCAATTGTTCACCTAAAAGGGCAAACAGCCTGTGTGTCTCATCTGAAATGTCACTTATGATGGTGTAGTTCGAGTACTCCACGATGTCGGTCCATACTATGTTCAAGTCTTGGCATAGGAATTGAATCTACAAGTTTGTGACTCAGAGGGGAAAATGTGGCCAAAAGGACCATTGTGATATAAAATTCAAGGAGACAAAAAGATTCCTAGAGTTGTGCAATGCCTTTTTTTCCAAAAATGGGAGGCATTTGTTTCTTTCATCTGAACATTAACAATTTGCATTTTCATGTAGTAAAATATTCCAAGATATTGGGGCATTGTAAAGTTTGGCACCAAGCAAAGGACAATATTAAGCTGCATGATACAAGGTTTGATGTGTTCTCAGGCAAAGCAGCAAGAGGGCTAACAGACGGCAGCGACAACACTGATTGGTGGTTAGGGCAAAGATTTGCATTGGTGCAGTCACCAACAGCAGGAGGATCTCAGCAAGACTCCCTCCGTGCCACAAGCATCATCAGCAGCAGCAGAGAGAGTATAAACCTACTGGAGCTTGGGGCACAGTGTAGCTGCGAGAAAAAGCTGGAGTGATGTCACAGGGAGGCTGAGACCCGATTCGCTGGTAGGAAATCAGCACTAAATTTGAAAAAGAACACAGCAAAGAAGTATCAATAAATTTAGTTAACTCCATAAAGTAATTAAGTAGAAATGGCCGAACAGATGATGTGTCGTAGCTGTATGATGTGGGAGCTGGCTGATCCTAATGCAAGCGGTGGTGACCACATCTGCAGCAAGTGATGCTTGCTCAAGGAACTTCAGCTCAGAGTTGATGAGCTGGAATCTGAACTTCAAACACTGCGGCACATCCGGGAGGGAGAGAGGTACCCGGACGCTGTGTTTCAGGAGGCAGTCACACCTGGTAGATTAGGTACTTCAAATTTAGTCAGTGGCCAGGGACAGCAGGGGGTGACTGCAAATGAGGCAGAGAGAGGGATCCTGCATTCAGGAACAGAGGAGCCTCAGCTCTTGAACTTGTCCAACAGGTACGAGGTACTTGCTCCCTGTGTGGATGAGGAAGAGAGCTGAGGGGAGGATAAGCCAACTGACCACTGCACTGTGGCACAGGAGGCCATTCAACAGGGGGGGGGGGGGGGGGGAACGCAAAAGACAAGTGGCAGTTGTAGGCGATTCTATTATCAGGGGAATAGATTGTATCCTTTGTAAGCAGGATCGAGAGTCCGGCATGATGTGTTGACTGCCCAGTGCCAGGGTAAGGGATATCTCTGACTGGCTTGACAGGATATTGGAGAGGAAGGGGGAGGATCCAGTTGTTGTGGTCCACAACAGAACAAACAACATAGTCAAGACTAGGAAAGAGGGCTTGTTCAGGGATTATCAGGAGCTAGGAACGAAATTGAAGAGCAGGTCCTCAAGGGTTATATCTCCGGATTACTGCCCGAGACACGTGCAAATTGGCATAGGGACACGAGAATAAGGGAAGTGAACACATGGCTAAAGGAGTGGTGCAGGAAAGCAGGATTCTTTTCATGGGGCACTGGCATCAGTATTGGAACAGGAGGGATCTGTACCGCTGGGACGGTCTCCACCTGAACTGAGCTGGGGGCCAATGTTCTAGCGAAAATGGTAAATAGGCTGGTCAACAGGACTTTAAACTAGAAAGTTGGGGGGGTTGGAAGGGAAGAGTAAAATTTCCCCTGGTTGGGAACAAAGGTTAACATCTGTGAGGGTAGATTCCACTGCGTGGAAAAATGTGAAAAAAATAATGGAAAAGGAGAACTCAGGAGAAGCTATTAAAGTCTCCAGCACAGACACAAATAGGACAGTGTGTTTGGAAAGGGTGAGGAATCAAACTTCAAGCACACTGGATAAACGAATGATAATGAGAAGAGGAACGGTTAATACAGGACTGAAGGTGTCATATCTGAATGCACGCAGTATAAGAAAGAAGGTAAGTGAGCTTGTGGTGCAGATCAAAATTGGCAGATATGACATGGTGGACATCATGGAGACACGGCTGCTAGAGGATCAGGATTGGGAGCTGAATATCCAAGGTTATAAATTCTTTCAAAAGGATAAGCAGCTGGGAAGAGGGGGTAGGTTGCTTTATTTGTAAGAAATGAAATTAAATCAATAGTAAGAAATAAAGTGGGGTCAGATGGTATGGAATCTGTGCGGGTAGAGTTGAGGAATCGCAGAGGTAAAAAAAAACTATAGTTGGAATTATGTACAGGCCTCCAAATAGTAGTCAGGAGCTGGGGCGCAAGATACATCAGGAGATAGAAAAGGTGTGTAAGAAAGGCAAAGATACGGTGATCATGGGGGATTTCAATATGCAGGAGGGCTGGGAAAATCAGGTTGGTAGAGGTTTGCAAGAAAAGGAATTTGTGGAATGGCTTTTTGGAGCAGCTTGTGGTGGAGCCTACTAGGGAGCAGGCAATACTCGATTTAGTGTTGTGCAATGAGACAGACTTGGTAAAGGAGCTTAAGGTGAAGGAACCCTTAGGAGGCAGTGATCATAATATGATTGAATTTACTCTGCAATTTGAGAGGGAGAAGATAGAATCAGAGGTAATGGTATTACAGCTGAATAAACGCAACTACAGAGGCATGAGGGAGGAGATGGGCAGAATTGAACTGGGAAAGGAGCCTAGCAGGAAAGACAGTGGAACAGCAATGGCAGGAGTTTCTAGGAGTAATTCAGGAGACACAGCAAAAATTCATCCCTAGGGAAAAGAAGCATGGTACAGTGAAGATGAGGCAACCATGGCTGACTAGGGAAGTCAGGGATAGTATAAAAGCAAAAGAGAAAGCATATAATGTGGCAAAGGGCAGTGGAAAACCACAGGATTGGGAAGCTTACAAAGACCAACAGAGGGCAACAAAAAAAAAACGAGGGCAAAGATTAAATATGAGGGTAAGCTAGCCAGTAATATAAAGGAGGACTGTAAGAGTTTCTTTAGAAAAAAGAGAGGCAAAAGTGGACATTGGACCACTGCAAAATGACACTGGAGAGACAGTAGTGGGGAACAAGGAAATGGCTGAGGAACTGAATAATTACTTTGCATCAGTCTCCACAGTGGAAGACACAAGTAATATCCCAAAAATTCAAGAGAGTCAGGGGGCAGAGCTGTGTGTGACAGCTATCACCAAGGAGAAAGTGCTGGAAAAATTGAGTGGCCTGAAGGTGGATAAATCATCAGGACCAGATGGACTACAACCCAGAGTTCTTAAGGAGACAGCTAAGAGATAGTGGAGGTGTTAGTGGTGATCTTTCAGGAATTGCTGGAGTCAGGGAGGGTCCCAGAGGATTGGAAAATAACAAACATGACACCCCTATTTAAAAAGGGAATAAGGCAAAAAACTGAAAATTACAGGCCGATTAGCCTAACCTCGGTCGTGGGTAAAATTTGAGAGTCCATTGTGAAGGATGAGATTTCTGAATACTTGGAATTGCATGGTAAAATAGGGCAAAGTCAGCATGGGTTCATCAAGGGGAGGTCATGCCTGATAAATCTGTTAGAATTCTGAAGAAGTAACAAGCAGGTTAGACCAAGGAGAGCCAAAAGATGTTATCTACCTGGACTTCGAGAAGGCCTTTGTCAAAGTGCCGCACAGAAGGCTGCTGAGTAAAACAGAGGCAAGGTACTAGCATGGATAGAAGATGGGCTCTTTGGCAGAAAGCAGAGTGTGGGGTTAAAAGGGTATTTCTCAGGATGGCAGCTGGTAACAAGTGATATTCTACAAGGGTCAGTGTTGGGACCACAACTTTTCACTTTGTACATTAATGATCTAGATGAAGGAACTGAGGGCATTCTAGCTAAGTTTGCAGATGATACAAAGATAGGTGGAGGGACAGGTAGTATTGAGGAGGTGGGGAGGCTGCAGAAGGATTTGGACAGGTTAGGAGAGTGGGCAAAGAAGTGGCAGATGGAGTACAACATTGGAAAGTGCGAGGTCATGCACTTTGGTAAGAAGAATTGAAACGTGGATTATTTTCTAAATAGGAAGAAAATTCAGAAGTCTGAAGTACAAAGAGACTTGGGAGTTCTAGTCCAGATTGTCTCAAGGTAAACTTGCAGGTTGAGTCAGTAGTTAGGAAGGCAAGTGCAACTTTGGCATTTATTTTGAGAGGACTTGAATACAAAAGCAGGGATGTACTTTTGAGGTTCTATAAGACTCTGGTCAGGCCACATTTGTAGTATTGTGCGCAGTTTTGGGCCCCATATCTCAGAAAAGATAGAACATAGAACATAGAACATAGAACATTACAGCGCAGTACAGGCCCTTCGGCCCTCGATGTTGCGCCGACCTGTGAAACCAATCTGAAGCCCATCTAACCTAAACTATTCCATTATCATCCATATGTTTATCCAATGACCATTTAAATGCCCTTAAAGTGGGCAAGTCTACTATTTTTGCAGGCAGGGCATTCCACGCCCTTACTACTCTCTGAGTAAAGAACCTACCTCTGACATCTGTCCTATATCTATCACCCCTCAATTTAAAGCTATGTCCCCTCGTGCTAGCCATCACCATCCGAGGAAAAAGGCTCCCACTGTCCACCCTATCTAATCCTCTGGTCATCTTGTATGTCTCTATCAAGTCACCTCTTAACCTTCTTCTCTCTAATGAAAACAGCCTCAAAACCCTCAGCCTTTCCTCATAAGACCTTCCCTCCATACCAGGCAACATCCTGATAAATCTCCTCTGCACCCTTTCCAATGCTTCCACATCCTTCCTATAATGCGGTGACCAGAACTGTACGCAATACTCCAAGTGCGGCCGCACCAGAGTTTTGTACAGCTGCAACATGACCTCATGGCTCCAAAACTCAATCCCTCTACCAATAAAACCTAACATACTGTATGCCTTCTTAACAACGCTATCAACCTGGGTGGCAACTTTCAGTGATCTATGCACATGGAAATGTATTGGCCCTGGAGTGGCTTCAGAGGAGGTTCAAGAGAATGGTCCCAGGAATGAAAAGCTCAACATAGGGCGAACATTTGAAGACTCTGGGTCCATACTCGATGGAGTTTAGAAGGATGAGAGGGGATCTAATTGAAATTTATAGAATACTGAATGTCTTGGACAGAGTGGATATTGGGAAGATGTTTCCATTGGTAAGAGAGACTAGGACCGGAGGGCACAGCCTTAGAGTAAAGGGAAGACTTTTCAAGATCGGAGATAAGTAGAAACTTCTTCAGTCAGAGAGTGGCGAATCTACGGAATTCACTGCCACAGAAGACTGTGGAGGCCGAGTCATTGAGTATAGTTAAGACGGAGATAGATAGGTTCTTGACTGTCAAGGGGAATCAAGGGTTCCACGGGGAAGCGGGAGAATGGGGTTGAAAAACTTATCAGCCATGATGGAATTGTGGAGCAGACTCCTCGGGCTGAATGGCCTAATTTCTGCTCCTGTCTTATGGTCTTACCGTTTTGATACAAGGATTAATTAAAAAAAAGCTTCACATGTCTGCAGAAGTCCAGGCAAGGATCTTTTAACAAATTTTTAAAGCGGGGCCAGCTGGTCGGGGGAAGGCATCTATTTATTTATTTCTGTGACAGCAACCATCAGAGCTCATGACCACTTCCAAAAATAAATTTTATGTTTCACAGAGGTACACACAGAAGACAAGCAATATGTTTTGTTAACTGAAAGACACATTCTGACAATTAGAAAATATTTTTAAACAACTGAGAGGAATGCTGCAGTGCTACCAATGGACAAAATATGTATTGCAATTGTTACATCTCAGCGAGTTACAACTGGCATTCTTCTCAAATTGGGACTTTTTGTTACAAACCAATTATTGCACTATAACGCTGCAACATGCAGGGGAGAAAAAAATCACTTTCAGACATGGAAAAGATTTTTTTTTAAATTATAGGTTTTTTTTTTAAGAAAGGTGGTTCCTGGGTATATAACATAACTATATACTGGTCTATGCCAACTCTTTCTACCTTTCTTCACCTAACCATATCAACATAACTCTCTGCTCCTTTCTCCCTCAAATTTTTAATCAAGCCTCCCATTAAATGTTATTTATAGTACTGGTCTTAATTACTCACTGCGTTGGCAAGTTCTACATTCTTACCAGTATTTGGGCAGAGATTATGCTTGACTTCCCTCCCGGATTTATTAATGACTATCTAATACTTATGATCTCTCAGTTTAGACTCTTTCATCAGTGAAAAACATTTTCATCTATCCTTACAAAAAACAGAAATTCTTTATTGTAACACCCTCATCCTATTATCTTGTTGGTAAAAGATTTCCAGCCTCTTCAGCTTTTAGGTAAGTTAAACTTCTCAGTTCTGGTAATATTCTTGTGAATTTTTGTTTTTGCATCTTCTCCATTTCCTCTACAATGCAAATAAAAAATAAAGTTAATCAGGATCAGCAGAAATATTCTTCCATGAATGCAATCATACCTTGACAAAAGAAGTTGGGTATTATTGTGAAAACGTCTAATATCATGATTTGTACAATTTAGACTTGAAATGTTAGTTTTGGTATAGATTGTTAAACGTAAACTGAATTAAAAGCCCTAGCAAGAAACCGCAAAACTGTCATTCAATTAGTAGTTCACATTGTTTAATAAGATCAGAGTTGGAAGTGGTAGAATACTAATAGTGATGGAGACAAAATGACTACAGTCATCTTCATAAAGGGTATAATTTATTCATATGGTTCCAAAACTAAAAGGAAGATTTGGAAATTGTAAATAATTAGCTTGAATCTCAATCTGGGACATTTCAGGCATAACACATCGTTGTCAGGATATATTGCCGGGAGGTTTTTTTGGGTTCTTTTTTATCTGTGGGATTATTCACAGAAGCAGTCAGTTAAATCCTGGCAGCAACATCAAGAAACAGAGAGAAAACATTTGCCAGGAGCTGTAGACCATATTGGAGTTACTGAGCAAAAAAGCAATGAAGCATGTACATAAGCTTAGTGTTAATAGTCACAAGGTGTCAAGGAAGAATTAAAGAGTCATCTAAATAGATAATTGCAGAACGATCCTAAGAAATTTCATACCTCAGGGAATAGCTGAAACACTATGAAAAATCTAAGTGAATTCCTGAGAACCGTGGCACACATTGGTTTGGTCCTGAGAAGTGAAGCAATCCCAAGGTCCTATGAAATATAAAGGAAATCTCTAAATATAGGGATACACTTGGTAGAAATAACAGGAGAATGGGGAATGCCCTGTTGAGATCTTTGAATTTAAAATATGAAAGCTTGGCAAATAAAGCGTTAAGTTTAAGTACTTCCTTTAACTCTTGTACAGTAAAGGTTTTTATTTTTAATAGGTGAAACCTTCCAATATAATTATCTCAGCTATGAACTGGGAGTAAGAATTTCTAAACGTTTACTGGTTTCCCTCAAGACCATAATGTTAAGACCAATTATCTCAGCCTGGGACATGACTACAAGAATTCCTCTCAGCTACATTCCAAGTCCAACAACCTTCAGTTTCTTCATCAATAACTTAATCTCAACAAGGTCACAACTAAGACAGCATTTAATGTCACGACCCTCTGGAGTAGTGCGCTGGAAATGAACCCCCACAAATGTGAACGTTTGATTAAAATATCAAATTGCTTAAAATTTACTTAACTGTTTACCTCAGGTTAAAAGAATAAGTACACCATGTTTTATGAAGAAAAAGAAAATCACTATTTGTTGTAATTAACTTTTTAATGAATGACAAAAAAGAAACATGACTAATTTATAAATATAATTTAAAATTTAACCATTTTTAAAATTCCCATACAAATACAAATCAATATAAAAACAAGTATTGTGGGTTAGGAAGGGAAAAAAATAGGCACAGATATACAGGTTTATCACCAGTTGGGATCACAAAGGTTAATGATTTGTTTTCTTTCAGTTCCTTTCGCCTGTCTTCAACTCTGATGATAACACAAGCTTGTGGGTAGGCCAAGTCTCCTTTTTTTCACTTACTGTTTAAAGCTTCACCCTTTCAATACGGTTTTGCAGACAGAGCTGTCCTCAGAAAAGAGTGAGAACAGTTACCAGCAAATTTTCTGTAATTTCTCTATGAGGCAAGAGAAAGAGAGATTCAGGTACTTTCCCTTCATAGACTAATGTTTCTGCTCTATTATCCACATGTAAGGGTGTAGCCATCTGCCTAGCAACCAGTTATGAAGTTGTTATGCTGAGTATTCTTGATCCACACAACTGGCTGATTGTGAAACCAATCAAAAGACTATCTCTGGGCACAACTTTCCTGAACACACACAGTGCAACATTTTGTATATACAACTCACAATGTGTTACAGTAAATAACTCATTTTTAAAACTCCAAACATTTTCTTCCACAGTTTTGTTGGCTAAAAGCAATATCTCCTCCCATTTTTAGTCTGCAGTCTAAAAATAAGTGCCTTTGAGGTTGTAGACATGCTCGCCGAGCTGGTGGGTTTAGTTGCAAATATTTCTTCATCTTGCTAGGTAATATCGTCAGTGCGCCTCCAGTGAAGCATCGGTGTTCTGTCCTGCTTGTTATTTAAATGCCTCGGTTTAGTGGGATGGTTGGTATTACTTCCGGTTCAGTTTCTCAGTGGTTTGTACACAGGATCTAATTCAATGTGTTTGTTCATGGAGTTCTGGTTGGAATACTAGGCCTCCAGGAATTCCCTGGCGTGTCTCTGTTTGACTTGTGAGATTATCAATGTGTTGTCCCAGTTGAATTCGTGTCCCTCATTGTCCACGTATAGTGAGACAAGTGAGAATTGGTCGTGTCTCTTGGTGGCTAGTTGGTGTTCATGTATCCATATTGTCAATTTTCTTCCGGTTTGGCCTACGCAATGTTTCTCACAGTCCTAGCATGGTATTTTGCATAATACCCCAGTTTTGCTGGTTTTGGATATGGGATCCTTTACGTTTGTCAGTAGTAGGGTGGTTGTCGGTTAATGGGCTACTCTGATACCTAGGAGTCTGAATAGTCTTGTGGTCACCTCTGAAATGTCCTTGATGTTTGGTAGGATGATTAGCGAGTCTGGTCACGTTGTGTCTTCCTGTTGTGGTTTGTCTTGGAGGTAACGGCAGTTTGTGCTTTTCGGGTATCCATTCCTTTTGAAGACTTGGGGAGCTCCAGACTAGCATATACTAAAATGATCACACATACGGACCAGTTATTCGATTACACTACAATCACCCCAACCCCCACAAACTGAACTGCATCAGGCCACTACTTAAATAAGCCACAACACATTGCAGCAGCACTGAACTACGCCCAGCAGAACAGGAGCACCTATATGGAGTCTCCAAAAGAAGCGGATACCCAAAAAGCACAATCCACCGTTACCTCCGAGACGCTTTTTAAGAAGGTTGATAGAGATAAACCAGAGAATTATAGACACACAAACATAGAAAGTAGAAGCAGGAGGCAGCAATTCAGTCCTTCACGCCTCCTCTGCCATTATGATCATAGCTGATCATCTGACTTGATAGCCTGTTCTAGCTTTTCCTCCGTATCCTTTGATCCTTTTAGATCTATGCGCTTTATCCAACTCCTTCTTGAAACCATACAATATTTTGATGGTGACCGGCCACAAAACATTAATTCTGATTTTTTGTTCACAGATGCTGCCAGACCTGCTGAGCTTTTCCAGCAACTTTGTTTTTGTTCAATGTTTTGATCTCAACTGCTTTCTGTGGTACCAAAGTTTACAAGCCCACTACTCTCCTGGTGAAGAAATTTCTTCTCATCTCATTACTAAACAGTTTACCCCATATCTTTAGACTGTGACTTCTGGTTCTGGACTCACCCAACATCGGGAACATCTGTCCTGCGTCTACCCTGCCTTGTCCTGTTAAAATTTTATAGGTTTCTCTAAGATCCCCCCTCACTCTTCTGCACTCCAGCAAATATAATCCCAACTAATTTAACCTTCCCACTTACATCAGTCCTGCTATCACAGGAATTAGTCTGGTAAACCTTCACTGCAAACCCTCTTTAGTAAGAATATCCTACCCAGAAAAGGAGACCAAAATTGTACACAGTATTCCGGGTGTGACATCAGTAAAGCCCTCTATAATTGGAGCAAGCATTCCTGCTCTTGCAAATAAATTCTCAGTGAGTCTCACATCAGTGGTACAGAAACTATGGGAGAAAATTCTGAAGGAAAGAATTAATCTCCGCTTGGAGAGACAAGATTTGATCAGGGATCATTAGCATGGCTTTGTCAGAGGGAGGTCATGCCTACCAAATTTGATAGAATTTTTAAAGAGGTGATCAGGTGTGTAGATGAGGGCATTGCAGTTTATATGAATTTCAGCAAAGCCTTTGACAAAACTGCACATGTGAGATTGATAGAGACAGTAAAAGCATATGGGATACAGAGTAACTTGGCAAAATGGATCCAAAATTGGCTTATTGGTAGGAGATAGAGGGCGGAGGTAGATGGCTGTTTGTCAGAAGAGAGTCAATATCCAGGGATCAGTGCTGGTATCTTATTGTTTGTGATATATATAAACAATATAGATAAGAATGTTTGATGGGTGTGAAATGATAAGCAAATTTGAAGCTGACACAAGATTGGTGGTTGACTGAGTAGTTAACAGTGAGGGAAAAGTTCTTTGGTCAATGGAGGGTATAGACAGGTTGGTCAGATGGGCAGATGGAAGTTAACCCAAAAAACTGTAAGGTGATGCATTTTGGAACAAGTAACAAGACAAGGGAATATTCAATGAATTGCTGAAGCTAGGAAGCTCATAGGAACAGAGGGATCTTGGAGTGCTTGTCCACAGATCCTGAAGGTGGCAGGAGAAGTTAATAGGGAGTTTTCAAATACGGGACACTTGCCTTTATCAGCCTCTATAGATTATAAGAGCATGTTGGAGCTGTACAAAACTTTGGCTCGGCTGCAGCTGGAGTACTGTATACAGTCTGGTCACCTTACTATAAGAAAGAGGTGATCACACTAGAGGGGATGCAGAGGAAATTTACCAGGACGTTACAGGGGATGGAACATTTTAGTTATGAAGAGAGGCTGGGTTGCCTCCGTTTTTTTTTAAATGGAACAGAGAATGCTCAGGGAAAACCTGACTGAAGTGTATAAGATGATGAGGCACATGGCTAGTGTAGATAGGAAGCACTTGTTCACCGTTATTGAAGGTCAATAATGAGGGGCCTTAATTTTCAGGTAAGGGCAGCAGCTTAAAAGGGGATTTGAGGAAAATGTTTTCACCTAAGGGGTAGTGGGAATCTGGATTATGCTGCCTGGGAGGGCAGTAGAGGCAGAAAACCTCACAACCTTTAAAAAGTACACAGACAAGCACTTGAAATGTCATAACATTCAAGGCTATGGGCCAAAAGCTAGCAGTGCAGACTCCATGGACCAAACAACCTCTGTGTAGTATGACTCTATTAGCTCCGGTCACAATTCATCAGATAGTCCAAAAAGCAACAAGGAAAGGTGTAAGAAGCTGGGTATTCTATTGCAAGTGGGTCATCTCCCAGACCCTAGAAGGCACGGTACCTCAGTGGTTAGCACTGCTGCATCAAAGCGCCAGAGACCCCCAGGTTTGATTCCAGCCTCTGGTGACTGTCTGTGTGGAGTTTGCACATTGTCCCTGTGTCTGTGCGGGTTTCCTCCCACAGTCCAAAGACATGCAGGTTAGGTGGATTGGCCATGCTAAATTGCCCATAGTGTCTAGGGTGGGAAATGCAGGGACAGGGTAGTGAGTGGGTCTGGGTGGGATGCTTTTTGGAGGGTCAGTGTGGACTTGATGGGCTGAATGATCTGCTTCCACACTGTAGGGATTCCATGAACTAATATTCTATGAACTAACAAGGCACATTCAGGACTGTGATGAAATATTATCTACATGTTTAGTTGGGTACAACTCTGACAACTCAAAGTTTGACACATCCAAGACAAAACCATCCTTTTTAATTGATATCTCATCACTGACTTAAATGTCCATTCCCTTTGCACTCAGTATACATTGCTGCAGCTTATCCTATCCAAATGATGTACCACTCAACTCACCTCCCAAATCAGCAATCCCTATCACTCACAAAGACAACGGCAGGAGATGCAAGAGAACACTATAACCTCCAATTCACACACACCTCAATTGAACATATACTGTCATTTCTACATGACAATCATAGGACTTCCTCACTAACAAGATTGTTGTAGCACTTTTACAGGATTGTCTGCAGATGTTCAAGCAGTTCAACCATCAACACAATGATATTGGAGGATTGATGATAAACGTTGGTCTTGCCAGTGAGGCCCACATATAGATGCTGGAAAAAAATTACTTATCAGCTTTAGAAACCAAGAAATCTTGTACAGTATTTAACAAGCAATAGTAATCATGTCTGTTCTTATCGCTATCCAACATCCACATGTGCAGAGATTATTTAAGGATTATACAAAGTCAGAACCTGCCCAATTTTTTTGCTTTCTCAACTAGTAGGGCATAACCAATCACTCTATTAATGAGATCTTCACTGCCATAGCTCAGTTGCTCTTTCTCTCTCCCTAATGAGAGAACAGCCCTATGGTCCTCTGGGAGTACGATGACTTTAGCTCAGTTACTCACTGGAACAAACCTCACAGGAGAGTCTGTGTGAATTTTGATGGGTTAGTCAGGATGCCATGACAGGTTAAAAAATACTTTAGGCTATTAAATGGATCCATCTTTACATGGTTCCAATTTTACACATGATACATTATTTATTTATTTTTCAAAAAGTTTATATGCGAAAATGTGCCATTCAAATCTCTTAATATTATAGCTACATGCAATCAAATAAAACATGTGCACAATGTGTAAAGGTTAGCTCCTCATTAAAACAATTACATCAACTAACGATTTCATGGTGCATTAAATCAGTTTGTATTATATTGGGATTTTTTTTCATTAATTCAGGTGATGGGCCAGCCTTTTTTGCCCACCCCTAACTGACACTGAAAAGGTGCAGTGGGCAGCCTTCTTTAACCACTGCAGTCTGTATTGCGTAGGTACAAACACAACAGGAGGGAGTCCTAATTCTTTATTCACTAAAGGCTATTTCAAATGTTTAATTTGTTCAATACAGCATTTATTGTTCCATGTATGAACACTTGATTATTTCAGGAGCAACACTGGGCATACTCAAAAATGAGATGTCAATCTGGTGAAACAAAAAGTAACAGGCAGGGCTCAGTGATTTCAAAACCAAAAGATCAGATCTAAGTTCTATAGCCTTGCATGGTGGTGGACAATTAAACAATGAATAGATGTGGGGAGGTTCCACAAATATTCCTATTCTCAACTACAGTAGAGCTGAGTACATCAGGGCAAAAGATAAGGCTGAAGTATTTACAATTTTTTGTCAGAAGTACCAAGTGATTCATCCATCTTGGTTTCCTCCAGAGGTCCACAACATTACAGATGCCAACCTTCAGCAAATTCTATTCCCTCCATGTGACATCAAGAAACAGCCAGAAGAACTGTATGCTACAAAGTCTTTCAGCCCTGATAATATTGCAGCAATCGTACATGCAGCATCCACAGCCAAGCTGTTCCAGTGCAGTTCCAATAGTGGCATCTATGTGACAATGTGGTAAATTGCCCAGATATGGACTGGACATCAAAGCAGGACAAAGCCAACCATTGCGTCAGTTTACGCTCAATCATCAAAAAAGTAATAGAAGGGGTCATCAACAGTACAATCAAGTAGTACTTGTTTGGAAGTAACCTGCTCGCTGACACTCAGTTTGGGTTCCACCCAGGCCAATCAACTCCTGACCTCATTACAACCTAAATTCAAACATGGACAAAAGAGCTGAATTCCAGAGGGGACATGCATCTAACTGCCCTTGATATTAAGGCCAGCGTGACCAAGTGAGAGATTGAAGAGACCTAGAAAAAGTACAGTTATTGGAAATCAGGAAGAAAACTCTCAGCTAGTTGGAGTCATATCCAGCAAAAAGAGTGATGATTGTGGTTTTAGGCAGCTCAGTTCCAGGACATCTCTGCAGATATTCCTCAGGTTAGTGTCCTAGGCTAATCTATCTTTGGCTACTTCAGAAAACATCTTCCTTCTTTCATACAGTCAGAAGTGGGGATTTTTGCTGGTGAGTACTCAATGTTCAGCATAATATGCAACTCCCTCAGCTACTGAAGCAGTCAAAATCCAAATGCAGCAAGAACTGTATCTAGGTTTTGGCTGACAAATGGCAAGTAACATTTGCATAACACAATTGCCAAGCAATAAGCATCTCCAATAAGAGAAAGCCTAATCAATGTGCCTTGCGATTCAATGACATTATCACCACAAAAACCCCCACTATCAACATCCTGGTGGTTACCATTGGCCGGAAACTGAATTCCACTAGCCATGTAAGTGTAGTGACATCAAGAGCAAGTCAGAGGCTCGGAACATTATAGCAATTAACTCGCCTCCAGACTCCCAGAGCTTGTCCACCACTTACAAGGAACAAGTCAAGAATATGATGCAATTTTTGCCACTTGCCTGGATGAGTGCACTCCAACAACACAAGAAGCTTATCGAGGACTAAGTAGCTTGCCAGACCAGCACCACATCCACAAACATTCACTGCCTTGACCACCGACACTCAGTAGCAGCAATGTGTGCCATGTAAAAGATGCATTGCAGAAGTTCACCAAGGCTCTTTAGGCAGCACCTTCCAAACTCATGACCACTACCATCTAGAAAGACAAGGATAAAAATGCATGGAACACCACCACCTGCAAATTCCTCTCCAAGCTACACCCCATCCTGACTTGAATCTTTATTGCTGCTCCTTAACTGTTTCTGGGCAAAATTCCTGGAATTCCCACCCTAACAGAATTGTTGGGGATACCTACACCAAATGGACTGTTAACAGTTTAAGACAAATCACCACCACCTCCTCAAGGACAGCTAGAGATTACCAATAATCACTAGTTCCATCAGTGATGCCCACATCCCCAAGAATGAATTTAAAAACCTGAACTCCCATTCCCTATGAGCATCTCAGATTGTGAATACGACGGTTAAAACAAAAACACTAATCTGGAAGAGAGGTTGATGTAACGATTGGAACGAGGGCCAGGTTAGTCTCCTTGACTATGAGATCCTTGATTAGGGTTTTTAACCTGGGCCAGTCCTGGTGGCTGACAGATATAAACAGGAGATTCAAAGAGTCTCCTTATTCAAGGGACCAGCTCTGAGCTGACTGGTCAGAGCCCATGAACTGTGCACATCGAAATAAAGAATGACTTGGTGATGGGATAGCGGTCTCTATGTAGTTATTTCAGAGGCATATTTGCTTTATCCTCTTTAAAGGATACACATGGACATGGTTTAATAGTGAGCTTCAACCGTGTGTGTGAGAGGACACACATGTGGTAGTGGTCAGACGACCTATTGTGTGGACTAGTGTGCTGCAAAGGCCCCAGTTTTGAGAAAAGACATTAAATACTCCAGCACTACAGGTAAAGAAAGAAAATATTCTGTCCCACTCCGAGTGCTGCCAGCCAGCAAGCATTGTTTTCAACAGGAACTAGGAAAATTTTAAATCAATTTGCAAAGCTAAAAATATTAAAAACAAATGATCCAATTACCAATGTTGATGGTATCGTTAACAACCACTGCAATGGCTGCAATGTTCTACTTCCTACGCTTCATGAAGCAGTCAAAGACTAACTGTTCTTTGAAACTTTTTTGTTTGGGCTCACTTCTTATTGCTAATCTCTGTGTGTGCATTGCATTATTATTTCCTCTCCTAGTCATTAATAAACTCACTCTTTTGATACTCAAGAAAGTCTCTTTAAACTGGCTCTAAAACATAAGTTAATTTATTGTAGAAGATAGATATCTACAAAGGAACCAGTTCGTCTTTCTTCATTCAAGCTCAACAATTTGGGGTAACCCATCTGAAACCATAATGACTTGAAGTACATCACCTGGAGTCTGATCATAACAATGTATCAACAGATAAAACCAATTTGCAATTCACAAAACTCAAAGTACGAATAACAGCCGAATGTGTTTACTTTGTAAGTGTGTGCAATATATCCCACAAATCAAGAAGCAAATATAGCTGAATCTGCAACATAGTGAGCATTTTAAAAATTACCAAATTAGAAAGTTCCGTTAAAATACAAACGTTACCAACTACAGATGGAAATATCAAATTAAGAGTAATTTTACTTCGTACTCAGTACAATAGCAAGAAGCATATATAGAAAATAAAACCAACACAGATCTGTTCCAAAAACCATATGATCATTCGAAACAAATGACATCTTATCTGACGAGTCAACCACCATTAGGTTCTTCGAAGATACTCCTCCAAATTTTTAAGATACGCATTTCCTAATCTGTTATCAAAACTTTCATATACGGTTATACACGTCGCTCTTCCTTGCAATGTTGACAGATAAACAAAACTTTTCCATTTCAAACCCTTGAAAGCATTGTAGTACAGAATATGATGTACAAAGCTGGAGGGTACTGGATAAAGCGAATGCCAAAGAAAGGGAAACCTCGATTCAAATGGTCATTCATTCAAGTGGAAGAACGAACCAAGCAGCAAACGTGTGACAACGTTGACATGAAAAGAGGAAGAGAGCGCCTTTTGTTTATGATGGAACTGGGGGGAGGGAAACGACCCCAAGTGTCATTTAAATTGTAAGGGGAAAATAAAACTGACATTTCCGGCGGAGAGACACACAATCGGGCACTGGTTTGTAAGAGATCGTCGGTTCTCCCCAACATTGCACCTGTTTCCTACCAGAAAGGCAGATCCGAAAGGATACCCATCGAAGCTGATTTCAGCACCGCGTTCTTTGTCTGCGAGGCTGAGGAGTAAAGTTAATATCGCTGCCCTCTCTCAGAACAAAACAAAAAGCTGCTGTCAGGGTGCGCTTCAACCGTTTTCTAACCCCAACCGTCAGATCGAAGCATCATCGACACAATGTCACTGACATTTACCTCATCCCCAATGCGAGAATCAATCTTACCTTGTCCGACCCTTCATCAATTGCAGCTGCAGAAAAATAACGATGTGTCTGTCTGTCTGAGGTGACGATAGCCGTCTTTCCCCATCCCGTTACTCCACCGACGACGCCATGTTACCCAACCACAGCCGGCGGAGCGGCGGCCACATCCGGGGAGCGGGAAGGGCGGGGCCAGGCACGCGGCGGGCGGGACCAGGGGCTGGGTGGGTGGGGCCAGAAGCTGGGAGGGTGGGGTAAACCGGTCGATGGGCGGTCTCACCCGGGAGAGGGGACGGGTAAGGGGCGGGGCGGTGGCACAAATAAGTGCGGGGGCGGGACAGGGCGCGACGCCCGCGGTGGAGGCGGGGCCATCCGCGCGGGGGCGTTGGATGCGTGGAGGGCGGGGCCACAATGAGGGGCGGGGACAGACACGCGAAGGGCTGGGGTATGGAGGCGGTGGGTGGGGCCATCCAGGTGACGGAGGGCCCGGGGAGCGGGAAAGTTGTGCACGTGCGTACGTGGGCTGGAGGGTTGACGTGTCAAGGTTGGGGGTCTTGGATTGGTACAAGACGAGCGGTGGGCGGTGCCTGGATACAATGGGCGGGCCATAGTGGTAGGGGGCGTGGCTAGGGTGGGGTGTGGAATGGGCGGGGTCAGAATTGCCTGAGAGAATGGAATGTTTCCCGGGAGCTCCGGTGAGCCCGTGGCTCATTCATAACAATGGGGCATACCGCCTTGTAGCAACATCTCAGAGGAACACCGAACCTAGGGATTTTATATCTCCAATCACCCCTACGGGCGTGAAAACCATCTCTTTCAGTTCTTGTTAACCTACAAAACGTTTCTCGTGTAACTAATTTCCTTACGTGGCCCATAACCAGCTCTTAATCATTCAGACACTTCCCAAATTCGGCAAAGTTTAGCGTGCATTTTCCATGTGTTGCAAGTTATGCAGTTGCAATAGACCTTGTTACAAACACAATGAAGAAGACCAAGCTGGTGGGTCTCAGTTCTGAGGAAGAGTCACCGGACCCGAAACATTAACTCTGATTTTTTCTTCACAGATGCTGCCAGACCTGTTGAGCTTTTCCAGCAACTTTTGTTCCGGATTTACAGCACCCACAGTTCTTTCGGTTATTATGAAGCTGGTAATTCTGCCTCCTTCAAGAAACTGAGCTGTTCCACCTTCCTAGTTCAGCAAGACATCATTATATTGGTCTTTGATAAAGGCATTCCTCAGCATTAACTCTCTCAAGCCTTACACTATTATATAACAATCATATTGACACTGGTGTAGTAATTTAAAGGCTTCAGAGATAGCAACTCGTGGAATGTATGCAACTGTCTGTCCGACGGCATTGATATTAACATTAACGGAAATATTAACTCTGCTTCTCAATTCTGAAGAAAAGTTCTACAGGACTCAAAACATTAACTCTATTTCTCTGTCCACAGATGCTGTCAGACTTTCTGAGTTTCTTGAATATTCTCTGCGTTTGTTTCTGATTTCCAACATCCACAGTAATTTGTCTTTATTTGAAAGGTTACTGATGATGGGAGGATCAAAATGAGATGCTTCAGAAGTCTCTCAACCTGCTCGCGATCATGAGAGCAAAGCATTCAGATATGCCATGCTGACTGAAGCCCTAAGGACTGTCTAACCTTGGCACTGTGCCATGTTCGTGCACTGTCTCTCTGCTGTTTTTTACCTAATAGACAGCAGGACATGTAATGTTTTGATACTTGAAAGTGGGATTGCCCAAAGAAGTCAAGGAAAATCAAGTAGAAAATGAGACAACAAGAGAAAAGGTCAAAGATTCATGTCCTCATGGTGACAAGATATTTGCCTCTTCCTCTTCATTAAAAGGCAATGCAAGCCACATCGACTGACAGCCTCCAAATATATATAAAGTGAATGAGTGCCAAGAAAGCAAGCTAAGAACCACAAGGTGCATCACATGCAGATGCATGAGACTTGTATGTGTTGCTGTGCACTTAGCAGCCTGGCAGAGGCATTCAGTCAAAAGACCCCCAAAGAAAAGCATTGAAAGGGTGAATAGTATGGGAATTGGACCAGGAACAGCTAGCTGACGTGATGAAGTTGGTGGTTTGTTTTTGTCAACTTGCACAGATGAAGGACCGAGGATGATAGTGTCCATGGAGCATTCAGGGCAATTGTGATGAAGACACAGTTGGAGGATGGCTTGTGAAATGGCATCAGGAACACCAAGGCCAAACACAAGGCTCCGCTAAGCAAGAGAGGCAGTTTACTTCAGGGATGAAGTTTGGTGTAGGAATCACAGCAATAGGCTAAAGTTCAGGTCCGGTGACATATAAAGTTCGAGTAGATACAATGGTCCTGAAGAAGCAAGTGGACCATATGAAAGCTGCAAACTCGCAAACAATGCGGGAGCAAAATGTTCCCTGCTCCTCGACTGCTTTTCCAACAGTTCCAGAATGCATGGGTTCTCCTCTTTGGTCAAGCATTTTCAAGATACCTCGCGATCTGAGGTAGACATGGTGGATGTTGCCACCTTGATGCCTTTGCCACCAGAAGAGGAGAATAAATTTCTTCCAAGATGCCCTGGGCACAAGGGGCGAGCTACGTTACACATGCCCATATCAGTGTCAGAGTTGGCGGAACCTGACCTGGTGCTAAAATGCCCCAGGAGTAGCTACAAAATAAAAGAATTGGTCTACGTCCTTGGACTCAGTGTTAGGTCTAGTGGGACTCTCTTCTTGTCTCAAGTCTGCATGCTGGCAGCAACTACAGCGGTTTGCTGGCCTGAATCCTGAAGAAAATTGTAATCATTTGGGTGGGGCTTTGCTTTGTTTTGGGGTTTTGCTGTGGGATGACATAGAGTGCCTCTGTTCAGGATGTGTCGTGAGTGAGGCTATACAATTTCCTTCACTCAAGTGGTGTTTCTCAAGCTCAGTCAGACTGGCGAGGGTGTCCACTTCTATTGGAATACCATACAACTTGTATGCTCTACTTTCTGCATTTTCCAATGATAAAGCCAGTTGTAGTATCTGAAGTCCAGTAAGGCTTCAGCTAGTGGGCGCTTTTGCATGGTTACATCATTAATCCCATTCTCGTCACCACTGAAATAACTCCCCAGAGGCCGATATCCCGTAACCAAGTCACCCTTTATTCACAGATGGAAAATTCTTGACACTGATCCAGCTCCCTCAGAGCCAGCTCTCAGAGTGAACAAACCCCCAACACTCCTGTTTATATCTGTTAGCCAGGGGTCCCTAATTGGACCACGTTAACACTCCCAATCAGGGAACTCATATTCTATGAGGCCCACTTGGCTGACTTTGTTACGATCTCTGCAGCTAGAACAAGCAATTAGTGAGCTGCATTTCCTAGGTACTTTCTCTGACTTGTATGTTAGGAATTTGCACCATGTAGTTTCTCAGGAACAAGCAGGAGAATTGGAAGTGGTGCATAAATAAGTCAGGTTGGGTCTTTAATGTGATGTAAATACATGGAAATGAGATAGTTACCACTCAACAACGAGATACATTTAAAGCTTAAGGGAAAAGTTAGAAAAAATTTTCCACGATGTTAAGATTCCAATTTTTCCATTCTCACTATACTTTCCCACCTTTCTCACCATTACCATGCCATACCAGGAAGAGAAAAATTCCACTTTCTGTGATCGCTTGAACTGTAGAGCTTTTCCTCACAAACAGGCCCCTTAATCACTTTTAATATAAGTAAATGCCTTCTGAGCACTTACATCTGCTAAATTATCAAACCCAACATTGTTCGAGCTTCGTTTCATGTCCTATTGTGCATTTTCTCACTAATGATGACATTTGTGATTTGATGTCAAGAGATGACTAAGTGATCCCTTGTGAATGCAGATGAACCCAAACAGGGGGTTGATGTTGGATGATGATGTCAACATTTTCCAGTAGTGTTATGGCTGGAGACCAAGCTAAGGAATTCTAATGAATACTTTTTTAAAGTCAGTCAAAAATCAAAGACTCCTATGAGTCAGAGGTGTTGTTTGATTTCTTTAAGGATGCTTTGAGAACATTTGTTTGACCAACTGGGTGTCTTCCTGTCTTGACTGAGCTTTAAACAAAACAGAATCTTATGTCAGCCATGCAAACAGCATTTCCTATCTACTGGAGCTGGCTTTAGGTGATGATCACCTTGATGCTGGGCAAGTTGGCTTAGTAAGGGATGCTATTGTTGGACCACCTGTCTCACACTCACTCATGCCTATTTGGAGCAGGAGAGGGCATTTGACCCCTGTAGCCTGCTCCATGTATTCAACAAGATCATGGCTGATCTCCAGTCCACATACCCCTCTACCCCAATAACTATTGACTACCTTGTTAGTCCAATTCTATCTGCCTTTATCTTAAAAATATTCGATGACCCTGCCTCCAAAGACTCATGACTCTCTGAGAGGGAAAAAAAATTCCTCATTTTTAGTCTTAAAGAGGAGACCCTTTTAATTCCAAACTTTGTACTTTTTAGTTCCAGTTTTTCCCACATGCAGAAACATCTTTTCAGCATCCACCCAGTCACGTCCCCTCAGTTTCAACAAGGCTACCTCTCATACCTCGAAATTCCAATGGATATAGTCTCAGACTGTCCAACCTTTCATAGAATCCCTACAGTGTGGAAGCACGCCTTTTGGCCCATTGAGTCCATGCGGACCCGCCGAAAAGCATTCCACCTAGACTTACTATCCCACCCTATCCCTTTATTTCCCATGGCTAATCCACCTAGCCTGCACCTCCCTGGATACAATGTGCAATTTAGTATGGATAATCCATCTAATCTGCACATTTTTGGACTGTGGGAAGAAACTAGAGCACCTAAGGAGAATGTGCAAACTCCACACAGACAGTCGGCCAAGGCTGGAATCGAACCTTGGTCCCTAGTGCTGTGAGGCAACAGTACTAACCACTGAGCCGCCATGCTGCCCTAGTATGCCCTTTCTTCATATGATAATCCCCTCAGACCAGAAATTAGTCATGGACTTTTTCTGAACTGCACCAAAATGTGCCTTTAGCTTTCCCCAATAATCGACCTAAAACTGTACCCAGTACTCCTCCAAATGTGGTCTCACTAATAGCCTACAAAATGCAGCAAAACATACCTACTTTTAAATTCCATTCCCTTTGTAATAAACAACAGCGTTTCATTTGCTTTCCTAATCACATGCTGTATCTGCCATTCCAGGTTTTTGTAATTTATATACCAGCACTCACAAATCTCCCTGTATCTTCAAGTTTTGTAATCCCTTTCCAATTAACTGAAATGTTACTTTTCTGTCTGTCAAAATGGACAATTTCAAATTTTCCCAAATTTTTGCCCACTCACTTAACCTATCTGTATACCTTTTCAGGATCCATATGTCATAGGAACAGGAGTAGGCCATTCAGCACCTCAAGTTCCACCATTCAATGAGATCTGTGACCTGTCTCCACATACCTTATTTATCTATCTCAGATTTAAAATTAACAATTGATCCAACATCCACTACTATTTGTGGAAGAGTGTTCCAAACATCTACCATCCTTTGTGTGTAGAAGTGCTTCCTAACATCTCTCCTGAATGGTCTGGCCCTAATTCTTAGACTACGTCCCCTAGTTCTAGAATCCCTAACCAGTGGAAATAGTTCATGAGATAGAGTCATGGAGTTGTACAACACAGAAACAGACCTTTTGGTTCAACACGTTCTTGCCGACCAGATATTCTAAATTAATCTCGTCCCATTTGCCAGCATTTGGGCTATATCCCTCTAAACCCTTTCTATTCATTTTACCATCCAGATGCCTTTTAAATGTTGTAATTGTACGAGCCTCCACCACTTCCTCTAGCAGCTCATTCCATACATGCACCACCCTCTGCAAGAAAAAGTTACCCCTTAGGTTCCTTTTAAATCTTCCCACTCTCACCTTAAACCTATGCCCTTTAGTTTTGGACTCCCCTACCCTGGGAAAAAGACCTTGGTTGTTCATCCTATCCATGCCCCTCATGATTTTATAAACCTTTAGTCTCTGACGCTCCGAGGAAAATAGCCCCAGCCTATTCAGCTTGTCCTTACAGCTCAAACCCTTCAAGCTTGCAAAATCCTTATAAATCTTTTCTGCAGCTTTTCAAGTTTAACAAAATCTTTCCTTTAGCAGGGAGACCAGAATTGAACGCAATATTCCAAAAGTTGCCTGATAACTGGTCCATGACTTTACTGATAATCAAAACTGGTGAGGCAGTAATTGGTCAAGCTGGATTTGTCCTGTTTTTTGTGTACAGGACATACCTGGGCAATTTTCCACATTGTTG